>NC_044030.1:52482588-52802588 GCF_900496995.4 Aquila chrysaetos chrysaetos
GCCAGCAGCTGTTGGACCCTCCACTTCTCAGGTCCCGACCCCCTTTGTTGGATACCCCTCTTCTGGACACTTGTCCCCTTTTGCTTTCTCCCCACCCACCGGACACTCCTTCCCCATTGGGGTCCTTCCCAATGGCTCTTTCCTTCTTGGGCCTTCTTCTCATGGACCGTCAAAGATGGACGTTCTCATTTCCGAAGTGAGGGAACTAAAAGAGGAAGTAGTTAATGTGGTCCAGGAGTTGAGAACGGTTACAGATCACCTTGGCCTTTTGGTGGCTTGTGTTGGACAGAGTTCAGGATTTTTTCCAGCTCCTGGTGCTCCTTCTGAAGGTTAATGCTTTAGAAACTCATAGTCTTCATCTAACAGATGAATTCATCTTGCAAAGGTTTACCTTGATGAATATCTGTTAAACGCATTTCTGTGTTTTTGACTCAGTCTGAGTTCTCAAAATCCTTGTATGTCAAAGCATGTTTTAAAGCAATTTATGTCTTGTTAGTAACTTCTGTTACATCTGCTTTTGTATTTTTTAATATTTCAAAATACTCTTTAATCAATGTATACACACACATACACATACCTTTCATATATATATATATATCTCTCTATATATCTCTCGCCATGCACACCTTATGAATCTATCTGAATTTTCTGTTTTTAACTAGTATAATGTGTGCACAGTAGTCAAATGCTGCTACTTGATAAGTTTTCATAACTTCATATTTGTAAAGTGATAGGTACTTTTCACCAAGTGTAACTTTTCAAAGTGTATTTCCAGAGGAAATTCTTAGCCATGGCTTCTCTTAGTCTGTTGGCTGCTATGATGCTGAAAGTGACATCATGGTAACAAACAATGTCATTAGCAAGGAAGACTTGCCTGGGAGGCAGCAAGTTGGGTTCTCCTCTTTCTTCCTGGTTGCAGAACAAGACATTGGTAGTGTTCAGTGAAGGGGTATTATGTCTGCTCATTAAAAATCAGTAGTTCTGCCATGATAGTTAAAACAAATTTAAAAGCAATAGGGAATTGCTTTACTTTTGGTTTCCATAGTGGCAATTTTACAGGAAAAACTGCTGGTGTTAAATATTAACAATAAGTTAAACATTACTTTCATAAAGATGAAAAGTGCTTTCATCCTTAGAGCTTGAAAGGCACTAGGTATAGAAAAACAGGTGAAGAAGCTTTCGAATGCTTACCTAATTAAAAAAGGCAGAGAAAGAGAAAAAAAATTCATGAACAGGACAGCAAAAAAGTTATCTTAAGATGAGTGAAGTTGCTTGTACATCAAGAAAATATACATTCTCCATTATGGGATGAGAATGACGTTAAGTTTACACTCTCTCAAAAAATAAAGCAATCTGTTTTTCTGCATTTAGAATAGCTTTAGGCCAATTTACAACTTGTCCATAAGTATCTTCAAATATTCAGAGTAGCAGATGAGGAAGTTTCTACTCTGGGCAGAGCAGGGACCTGACTTTTCCTTCAGCCTATGTACACTCGCTTTTCTGAATGAATGAAGATTAATAAAATGTTTAGAAATACAGATAGAAAGACAAATACAGTAGGAGATACAGTAGGAAGCATACAAAAAGTTTTGCTTTTTTGCGTTCCTGGAAATGGCTGTTATTTGCTCAATAAAGTCACTGCAAAAAATCTCCTTATAGGTTCTTTGTCTTTTATTTTGACTAATATATTGTGGCAAGGCCTATTACTTAATTGTTTCCATGTGTGATTAGTGACTTGAATACACTCAGGGCTAGCATATGCATCTCCCATATACATCAGTGAAAGATGTAAGTACAAAGGGATATGTTTCTTGTATGTATAGCACTTATTTTGTGATGAACATTATACTATGGCAACATCCTGTTACCTTGATGGTGACTCTAGATATCCTTTGCTCGAAATTAGTGAAAAATGCATGTCTTAATGCAAGATTTGGCCCAGGAGCTAGCACCTGTAATTGTTTTATTCCAATGTTGCTGAATAAGAGATTTCATTAGTATTTTTGAAACTAATCAGCTCCTATTAGAAATTGTAGGTTAAGTATTATTCTGTGTGATCTAACCTATGTGGTGCAGAATATCTTCAGCTACCAAAAGAATGGATATTTAATAGGTCATAAATCATAGGTGTCTGCACTGACATTTTTTTCCAGTATGGTACATCCATGAGATGGAAAAAATTAATTTAGCACACTTATTTTAACTTTTTTTGGGCATCTCTCCTTTTTGTCTTCATTGATAGATTCTTTGTTTCTGTGCTCTATACATAGATACATTTGGAAAGGTTCTTAATCTCTCTTTTTTACTGCTTTCATACAAACTGTATCAAACTTGATCAAAGTAGTATATTTCAGTGTGTTAAAGATTTTATCTCAGTTCAAAACCATTCTCCAGATGGATCTACAATTAAATTAATATAGCACCCCTATTAAACCATCCTAAACTGTTACCAGTATAGACTATAATAGTAATAAAAAGGAGATGCCATAACCTAAATGGTTCTAAATCAACAACTTCCTTACATTGTTTTATATCATATGCCTCTTTAATTTATTGCATTAGAAATTGGGAATACTTTTCTGGCTTTTGCAGTTAAGGTTACAACACTGATTTCATTTTCTAGCTGAGTTCATTAGAGTCTGAGCATTAATGAGAAGTTATAGCTATGCATTTTTCCTTGGAGTTTGGATGACTTTCTGTAAGATAATTTAATACATGACTAAAATATACACTCAAGTCTTTATAATTTGTTTGGCTTTTTAATTAGATTTTCCCACAGTCTCCCATAATGCTCTTCTATTACAGCTATCCTAACAATGATTCATAGATGATGAAAAGGCCCAGTCCATTTCTGAAGTGTAAAGTTAAATAAAAAAGTAGTCGAGTACCTGAAGTACTCTGTAACTGCTTAAGGGTTATTTATGGCAGTGCAGAGTACTTGGAGCCTCATGTGAGTTTGTTACTGACAGTATATATATTTGTTATAGTACATTCTTTGTGGCAACAACATTGTATTTTTGGTCTTGTGCTTTTTACCTCTATTTCCAAAGTCAGCCTCCTTACTTGCCATGCCTGCTCCCTGTTTAACAGGTAGCCACATCACTGAGCTCTGAGGTACTCCTGGGTACTTCCCATAAGACACCTGATGGGCTGTGCTGGTACAGAGGTGGTTGGATAAACTGAGTCTGAAGTTGTGGGAAGAAGTGAGGCAGGAGAGGCTGCAGAGGTGAAGTCTGGCTGTCTGCCGCCGGCCCCCATGGCTCACTGCAGAGCTGGTGGAGACATTCTCACCTCCCTGCAACAGCAACACCCCGGCTTCCCATGGCCTCCATGGTGGCACCTCTGTCTTGGGGGTCTCACAGCTGGACAGTGCTTCTGGTATGAGACATGTAGGGTGAGGAAGGCTGACCAGCTTTATGACAGCAGATCAATGCATGGGAAAAAAAGGTATATTTCTCTACAAGAAACAGTGCAGGTATGATAACACAGTCACGCTGATTATGAACCTTTCCTGGGAGGTTTACTGTCACTTTCTCATAAGGAGTGGCAAGGTGGGTTTGAAGGATGAGAATGAAGAATTGCTGCCCACTGTTCTTGCAGGATAGCGTGCCATAGTTTCAGCCTAATCTTAGTGGGAATAGATGTAAATTTAAACAGCAATAATCTCTTCAGTATGGCAGTTAATTACTTACATGTCATAAGACACTGTCAAACAACTGTTACAGGATTAGGTCCGTATGTCCCATCCTACTGTTAAACATTGCTTTGGGATGTGGATGTTTTTTATGTGTACATATTCAATATTAATGCTCTAAACTGACCATCATATCTTTCCTCTTCTCCTGTTTTATAAAATGCCTTTTGTTAAAACTGAAAAATTAAAAGAAAAGAAAAAGTTAATTTTAGGAAATATGTATGCAGCTTTCCCAATTACCCTAACTTAAATAACCATGCACTAGAATTACAGTTTTCAAAAGCTAGTGCATATAATTTTAACAGGAACTGTACTGAGTTGATTTGCTTTCTGTCCATAAATAGTAGGATAAACAGTAATGCAATGAAGAAATTTGATTGTCCAACTTTATACAGTTAGTCACACACACCAACAAAAAGCGTCCTACAACTTGTTTGCATAGAGACTCGTCTGGGTTCCCCACCTTCCCTACCCCCAGTATGCTGGGAGACATAAAAGCAGGTAGATAACAACCCTTCTATCTTTTGTCCAAACCCCTTTCTGTTGAGGAAAAGAAAATCATCCCACAGAGTGTTACTGTTGGCAATGGAGTACCGTATTCTGCAAGTTTGCATGTGGGTAAGGATGAGAAGAATGACATGTTTACTCCATCTAAAGGGTTTCTGACTCTTATGTTTCAGTTGTCTGAAAGTTCTTGCGTCACTGTCTTCTCTTCTGTACATTAATACTTATTGAGCAATGTAAAACAAAATAGTTTAACTTATTAGAAAAGATTAATAGAGAATGAACAAGGAAATAATTCAGTTGCTATTGTAAGAAATTTCCTTTTGTTTCCCATATTTACTCTTGTTTTGCTGTAGCTTTTCTGAATTGAAATATTGTTGTAGTGTTTTGCTTGCCAGCTTGCAGTACTGAAAATGACATTGGAAGAAATTCTGGTCTAGTTCCTCTCCTTAGGTTTTTCACTACAAATTACAAAAGATAATACATTGAAGTGGTTTCTCTGTTGCGAAATGGCAAAACAGCACAACAGAGTGTTTGATTAGCCTTGGGCATGGTTCCTGATAGGAAAACCAGTGTCACAGTCTGATAGACTGGATTGTGCAATATCGGAGGTGTGGCTGTGAAAATAACACTGGCGCTAAGTAGGCTGATTTGAAGATGGGAGGTTATCAAATCTTTGTACACCGAAATATTCTATTCTAGTATAAAATTTTCATATGTAAAATGGTTTTCTAGACTTGATGTAGAAGCAAAAATAAAACTCAGATCAGGTTTTCAAACCTGAAGAGAGCAGCTCTCTTGAAACCTTAACGCTGACTGCTCCTCAAGTTCAGAACACTCTCAGCTGCCAAGCAACACGCATATATATCTTCATGTAAGACCTCACTGTTTCTCTCAAAAGCAAGTACAAAGGCCTTCACACTGAGAATTGCTATACATGTCTCAGAAAGTCACGAAACAGAACTGATCATGATTTTTTTGTTTGGTTGGTTGGTTTGTTTTGTTGATTTTCCCCTGAGGAAAACATTGATTGTCAGAACTGAATTTTTCATGGAAATAAATCAATTTTTAGGAAGGCTTCTCTCTGGTCTGACATAAAACTTACAGTGAGGGGGAATGAGACACCAATAAGCCGATGATTAAGGCACAGGTTTGGATAATGGGAGGGCTAGATGCAAAGCCTGATCTCTGCCGGATACTGAACAGGAATTCTAGCAAGTCTTACTCTGTTCTAGGCATCAGGTATC
Source organism: Aquila chrysaetos chrysaetos (assembly GCF_900496995.4). Classification (NCBI taxonomy): domain Eukaryota; kingdom Metazoa; phylum Chordata; class Aves; order Accipitriformes; family Accipitridae; genus Aquila; species Aquila chrysaetos. Next base: position 52,488,034 of record NC_044030.1, read on the forward strand.
TCAGACACCAAGCTGTTCACGCACATCTGTCTTTCTCTCCTATTTATTAACAAAAAATATGTCACCATTCCTTTTTTGTGAAGAAAAATGAATTAAAATGTTTTGATTTTCAGGATTCTTGGTTTCCATCCAGCCTCAGTGCCAAGTCTTTAGGATAGATATAACAAAGACTTTTTCTTACAAATGAGAGGTGGTTGTGCTTTAGATTCACTCAGCTGTCAATATTCAGTGTTAGCTGCCTTATTAAGACCTACAGTTGAGAAGTACAGAACGCTTACAATGTTGAAGGAAATCAGTCTGAGCACATCTGAAAATTGGCGATGCTAGCTCTGCCTGTGCAGAGTGGCCCTGCTCATTCTTCACATGCACAGGTGCAAAACAAAACTGATTCTCCTGAGCACAGTGGGATTTGTCATGATTCATCATACAGCTATCCGATGTGAATTTAAAATTTTACTTAAGTTTTCGCACATGCTTCACAGAAGCGTACCTACCAGATGTGGTGAAGGCGGTGGAGAGTGAGGCCTGGCTGGATGTGATGTATGTAGTGTATCCTGCCACCAGAAATTATCCCAGTTACTGCCTCTGTGAAAAGAGCAGTTAGTTTAAAACAGTAGCATGAAAGGATGCCTCTTATAGCTTGGCAGTGGTGCTATGGACTCCACAGATTTCCTTCTTTCACTATGGTTATATATAAAGTAAGTTGAACGTTATTTTATCTTGCTTTCTCTGGAGGTGAACTAATGAGTTGTAAATGAATCTTTACAGATTGTTGTCTGCAGGAGTGTACCTTGTAAAGAAAGACTTGTGAAACTAAGCAGTAGAAAAGATATTAATATGGAGAGTTACAGAATAAACTGGATTAAAATAGATTTAATATTTGTTAATGATTTCTTCTTACTCTGCTCATGAGCATGTCTCACGAGCAAGAAGGAGAAGCTGCCATGTTGTAGTGGTGAGCAAGAAAGCAGATCAGGTGTCCAGAAACAGGCAGGTGGATGTTTGAACTTGCCCTGGATCACTGCTTGATTCCAGCTGAATTCTCCCAACAGGTGGTTTGTTGAGTGGTGTGCCAAGGTGACATTCATCCAGGGAACTGACTGGATGACAAGCTGCTTCAGACTGAGGAAGAGAGTCTTTTCTTTGATGAGGAAACTGCCAAAACTCATGTCTCATTAGTGTTTCCTAAGGTTCTTTGGAAGTGAACAACAGTTTAATTAAAGGCTGATGTAAACACGTTTCTGCACACTTTCCCCGCAGCATTTTATCACATTAGAATTGATCAAAATTGTTGCCTTGGGCTGTCTTGAACAGCTATACATCTGGAGCACCATTTGTGCAAGCTGCTGATGAGCAGGCTACATACGCTATGCTTCACAGCAGCTCTTCTACCTTCCTAGGTAGACAGATTTACCTTGTTGGGAGATGAGATGATCTAACTCTTTTTATTTGTATAAGGCTTTTTTTCTTTGATGTGATGCTTTAAAATGTATAACATGCCACCTGTTTGTGTGCATACATACTGTATCTCCACAGTAATATGAGAATACAGGCAAGAGTGATTTGGAACAGCACCAAGAATTAAAAAAAAAAAAATCACAAAAAAAGCCTGTTTTTCACATTTGAAGAAAATTCTCAGCAGGACAGGACACAGTGTCTGATTAATGTTGACCTTCTGATAACTTTGTCTAAGTGCTTTTGGCATCTTTCTGCTTTTCATCTGTACTTAGCATTTTTTCCAATAGTCTAAAAATAAATCACACTTGAAACTGTTTTATTTTCATTCTCAAAGTAATAAGGATTGGAATCTCATTCCTGAAACTTTGACACAGATGTAAGAGCAAGTGGCCTATTTTTGTGACCTCTGTTTGTCATTCATTATGTAATTTTCAGTATATAACTAAGCTCTATGTAGCTACTACACTATATCTCATGATGTGGAAAAAATAAGACATGTTTTAAGATGAGAAAAATGTGTGTTTTCTATTATGTAGAAACTACTTGTAAAATCATATGAAGTCTCACTGTCATTTTAACTCATTCTGCTTTATTTAAAGGCACTGTTTCTTACAAGCAAAATTAAAGACAGTGAAAAACTGCTTTGCATTTTTTTTTCCACTTTTTGTTTTTGTAACTGGTAACTCTCCAAAAAAATGTAACTTGTGTGTTTTCCTATTAAAGCTCTAATCCTCAGCTCTTGGTCAAGGAGGAGATGGCTGCAGCCTTTCTTCCTAACCTATACAGTTATTGTTCTGTCTACCCTGTTGGCTTCATCTGTTATTTGGCAGTGGCAGGAGTATGAATGCTGCGTTATGATGGCCCGGCATACATGGGGAGAGCCACCGGGGGCTGCAGGGGGGAAGGGGCTATCTGAATTGCTTCTCAATGCGAAGTGCATTGTTTTAACAAAGAAGCTGCTGCCTGCACTTCAGCCGTTACTCTTTGCAGTTGCCTATGCTATATATAACGAGACTTCTTCTGAAAGTAATTCATGATGGTGTGCTGTGCAGTGTGTGTTAAAGTTGCTGTTTTGGTGGGTAAGAAGTATTTTTATGGCAGGGCTGAATTTTCTGTTCCTGACTATGAGTCGTGATCACCTTGATGAGGAAACAGTCTTCTGTATGAGAAGTTCATTGCATTTGCTTTGTGATTTATGCTATTTTCTATGTGCTAACTACAATTCTTACTTGTGTAAAGTAGGAGCAGGAATAAATTACACATTTTTAAAGCAAATGCTAGGGTTATCATAGTTACCAGTCTCCTTTTCAGTAGATTCTTTTCAAATTAGTGATGCCACTGGGGGGTTAATGGGTACTCTGATTACATTGCATTTCATATAGCATACTTCTTCTGAGCAACTACAATATTTTGGTTTTGAAAAACACGAAAACTCTTGCTTGTTTAATGAAGTAACAGTCACCAACCATATTAAATCTCTGTTGCATTCCAGAAATTAGAGCTCTGACGCATGCAGACCTTCAGGAGCTAGGCAGCTCTTTCTTTCATGAGTTCTTTTGTTAAATATGAGCTTTACATGAGGAAAAGATTTTCCACTTCCAGCCCATGGTCTCTTTTTCCCTTTGGGTGACTTAAGTGCAGTACTCTTAATCTGAAATAAAATTAAACTGTTTGTACATTCTCTCTATATGTGGTAGAGCCAACAAGATATTTGGTCACTGATAAGTTCTGTGACAACTACTGATGACCACAGCATTGTAGTGGAAGGCTGTGTCTACAAGCCATTAGGCACACTTATCTTTTTTTTTCAGACTGTAACATTGCAGCATTTCTGCAGAGATAGAGGTCATGCATGCACAGAACCACAGTACAAAGACAATATCTGGTTAATTTTGCCCTGGGCTTTTATAAAACACTACATCTGTTGTGGAGGTGTGAGAATTTTCTTGCTCTGATGGAACTAGGGCCTTATGTGAAGAAGCTAGGGCTGTCATTTGAGCAGAAAATAAAACATAATGAAATATTTGAAAATCATTCCAGAATTAATGTGTGTTCTTACCATGGTTTGCCTATGCAAAACTCAATTTAAAAAAATTCAGTCTTGCAATTTTAAAAATTATTTCTTAGCTTAGCACAACGTATTCAACAATACTGTAACCATTTGGCAACTTTGTCTTTGCTACCTGCTGATAGATTCAAAGAAATAAAATATTGCTCCATTTGCTTCCTCAACAACAATTTATTTACCAAATTTTTACAAGACAGCTAGAGGTGCCTCTGTCAGCACTCAGTGTTTTTGATAACAACATAAAATTGCAATAGATCAGTATAATGAAAAGCGTACAGTAACCTTTGCCATATCTGTTAAAACTGAATGAGTGTTGAATTGCTTTGTTGTTAAGAAATTCCTTACTCTTGCTGAATGTTTCACTGAATAAAATCCTTTCTTTGTGGCCTTCTTGTAGAGGTGAACCTTGCAGGGTATCTGGGAAATTAGCAGACTTAGCAGTCAGGATGAAAGAGGAGCAGGGGACTTGCATGGGGGCTGGTGGAGGGGCACTGGCAGAATCTGCTCTGGGTCTTGTGCCAGTGCCGATGCAGGGGTTGACAGCGAGATGGGGCAGAGTGGACAAGTGGTCTTTCAGTTTGATGCATCCTGAGCTAAGTATGGCTTTCAGGGGGAAAACTCACACTTAAAATCCAGCCAGTTCAGAAAGCATTGGTCCAATTTTTGTCTCATTAAGGCACTCACATTTTGCAGGCCTGTCTTTGACCTCCAAGATGATTGTATGTCCCCCAGAATAGCACAATAGAGTGTTCCAATATTAAAAGTGCCAAAATCATTTTAAGGGCTAACATGGTCCACGTAGGAAAGTCAGCTGCAATGTGGCCCCAGGCCAGTAAAGTACTTAAGAAATGGTGTTTGCTTTAAACATGACTTAGTCCCATTGATTTGAAATGGAACCCACTTACGATATTGATGTGTGTCCTATAAAAATATTATAATTAACTTTGAAATAATTTGGTGCAAAGTCCAATGAATGTTGTTTAACTAACTTAAACTTTCAGAAAGAATCCAGTGGTTTTGCTTTATACAATATCAGTAACCCTGCATGGTAGAAATCATACATTTGTCCCTACTGGTGTGTTATCTTCACATGGTGAACTCTAAAGAGACGTTTTTCTTGATAGGGAAAGTGGAGGGAAGAGGTGGGAAGGCCCTATTTGAGCGTCCTGGTTTTGTCTGGAAAATATGAGGTAGAGAAGTACCCTTTATTCTTAGGGAGGTTACATTGTTTCACTATGGTTTTGGGAAGGTTAAGGGATGGGTTTTGAAATAACAAAATAATAAATACCATAACCCGGCATGTGTATGGCAGTTACCCTACACACCTGAGTGTAGGTGTTCCATTAAAAAATGCAATAAAGATTATGTGGCTGTTGAAGGATCACATGATCTGGTGATGTTCTGGGGAACTGAGAAATGTCTAGGGAGATTCTGAAGATATACATTTCTTCGCTGTTTGGCTCGTCTGGTATGAAAGGAATGTAGTTTCTGTTTTGCAGGACGAAGACCAGTTAGGGGATTATTATTCATTCTCAAGTTTGAAAGCAATAGTTTAAAATTAGTTTATTGGTCATAGGGGAGCTGGGTCACCAAACAATATTTATGCAAGAACAGTAAAAATAAATACCTTCAGTGTACAAAATGATGTGTCCTGAGACAGGCTTCTAAGCTAATGTCACTGTTCCATTGTTTTTCTATTACAGATATGTCTTCTCCTACAATGAAGAAACCTGAAAAGCCTTTGTTTAGTCCTACTTCTCCCCAGGATTCTTCACCAAGACTGAGCACTTTTCCCCAGCATCATCACCCAGGAATCCCAGGAGTTGCACACAGTGGTGAGGGTTACGGAGGAGGAAGAAAGACCTCCCTATTCATTTGGGCTGTTCTCCTTTCCTACAATCAGATTGTCATGTGTTTTTGCAGACTTTCTTAGAGACCTAATCGCATTTATAATACTGATGAGGGTAGACATGGAACAGGTTGGGGTATCCTTGCAGGAATGCTCATTAAATTCAGTTCAGGTAGTCTGACTGCTGCAAGTCACTGGAAAGGATTTAGGATTAACCAATGAATAAAATAAGCTGTAAACTGCATGAAGAAACTGATGGAGGAAAAATCCTCTCTGTCTTTCCTCCATCCACCTACATCCCTTTTTATTATTGTTGCTGTGACTGTGTTGTATTTAAATACCAGAATAGGTAGGATTTAATACACAAGAGAAGTCACAATCGTGTTCACTATGTGACACAATGAAATAAGTACCAGTGCTTCTTCTGAATACTCTGTCTAAAGAGGTAGAATCCTGATAAATATTTTTCAACACCTGTTTTCTGAAATCCATAGGAAATCCATAATAAAACTTCACTTAAAGTGTGAAGGAGACACTTGAAATGTGACGGTATGCATGTTATCTTGAGGGTTTATCAGGAATGACAGTGAAATTCCAGCATCATGGTCTGTTTAATTTTAGAGGTGAGAGTGACCCTGATTCTTCAGATGAGAACATGGTCCTTGGAAGTCTCCCCTCCGCAGCTCATCACATCTCCTTACAAACTGCATATAAAGGGATTCATTTCTTGAGCAAAGTTGGGTGACTAGAGGAGTAAAACAGATTTGAGGACTCTTTCTGCTTTTCTTTAACATGCAGTGCTGCTTTGAGAAGTTTCTGTTTTGTGATTTCTCCATGATTTCATGTTCCTTTCTTTCAATTCATGTGTAAGGATGATTTTCCCCTTAACATTCACTTACTTTATTATGAAAGTGAGCCTGGACTCACTCTGGTCTCTATAAGGTTTCCACTATCAGCAAATACTCAAGCACATAGAAATGATGGATGAAATGGAAGGGATAGATTTCTGTTCACTTGTGTTTGTTTTGCACAGCTCCCACGTCAGAGCAGTAACTAATGTTTTTTGATTGAACTGAACTGGTGGGGCTGTGATTAAAATGAGCCTGTCACAAAAGAAGCTTCCATAATTATGTTTGGCCCTATACTTATGCATAGATCTTTACATTTGCTGTAGTGTATAATTTTTAGATATATGAATCTGAGTGACAGTCATAACCTAATTTGTTGATGAGCTATTTACTTGCTAGGAAACCTGATTTCTATCTGTGTAGCCTGTTCTATTATGCCAGTGAGCAATGTTTTTGAGATTTGCAAGGTTTTGATTACCATGTACAGCAATTTTGGAACATCCCTACTGTTGTTTTTAATTGGGCAAACTATGACTTGGTCCTAGCTCAAAAATAGCAAGTCATTTAAAAATTAAGCTGAAAAAACCCAAAGATATGAGAGGTGGTCCAGAAAAGCAGTGTTGGTGTGCTTGTGCTGATACAGTGTAGAACTGTGAGCAGTTTATAAAATACCTTGCTTATACAGACCTGATTTTGTACCCTCCCTCTAATGAAAATGAAAACACTGTTGTCTTCTCTATTTCCATTGAACTCAGTAGCTCCTTTTTAATATGTTGCCAAGTAGGTGCCCTCTAGTAAGGGTGGAAAGCGGGTTGTTGTGCAGTGTGATAGAGGAACACTCTCCACTTCCAGCCGGATGACTGGGCAGCAGCAGGACATGCTGTACATTCCTTCCACTGTGAAAACATTGCTGTTTGTTTAGACATTACATATAGTCTATAGATAGAGAAGTGTGTGTTTGTAGGGGCTGGGAAGAAAAAGAATGCAAAGAAAAATATGTACAGGGTAGATATTTTTTGTTTGTCAGAGATATTTTTATTGGATGGGTTGGTTTCCCAGGCCCTGAAGTTGAATGTTGATTAGTATTTTCACAAAGGTCAGCTAATATTCATGGCATTATTGATGAGTAGTTACTAGCCCATCCCCACATGAGGCAAGTAGAGTGCAATGCAGTGAGGAATCACTAACTGTTTCTTAGGACTTGGTGACTTTGCTCTCCTCTGCTGGAGTGCTGTGGATAAAAGTGTAGGTTTTATTTATTGAGTAAAATATTTGTTTTCTTTATTTGGGCTCCAGATGGGAAAACTGTATAATTGAAATGTCTTTTATGCTGCAGAATGATTACTGTCTAAAGAAAAAGTGAAAAAATATGATGGCATAACCTGCAAAACCAATCCAAGATACAGTATTTATGAATTTGAAACAGTAGCACTTTCCATTGCCTGGGATAATGTAGAGGGAGGACACGTAAGTTTTTCTGTAAAGATGCCATGAAGCAGGAGTGCAGTGTACTGATTTATAACTGACTTTTTATTTTTCTTGCTGTAACACAGAGGTGAAGAATTTTAGAAGAAACAAGATGCGAAGTAATTTTAATTTTATTTTATCTTCTCCAGTCATCTCAACTAGAACTCCACCTCCACCTTCACCATTGCCATTTCCAGCACAAGCTATTCTCCCTCCTGCCCCATCTAGCTACTTCTCTCATCCAACGATCAGATATCCTCCCCACCTGAATCCTCAGGATACTCTGAAGAATTATGTACCTTCTTACGACCCGTCCAGCCCGCAGACTAGCCAGGTACTGTAAAACAATGTGAACCCTCCAGAAGAAATCCTGTGAGGAATGTATGTTTACCAGGGTGTCTAAACCAATATCTCACTAGTTCTGGTCTTAGAGCAAGCTGGGAGCTGTCATATAAGCAAGCCAGTGACTTTTCCTGTTCAGCGTGGTTGAATAAAGGGTGCAGGTTAGTCATATCCACTCGCTGTTCCTCTGTCAAGCATAAGAAAAATACTTGTACTGAACAACCCAGCAGCACTAACAGGGCAGGTCTCAGTCCTGCACCCCTCCTGCAGGCTGGGCACCTCTGTGGCCACGCAGGGCCACCGGAGATGAACCTCCTGCTGCAGGATTGAACAAGGAGTGTGCTGATACATACACGTGCATGTATGCACATGCACAGACATACAAGTATATTTATAGACCAACAATGAAAATAAACTCTGGCAAGGTAATGCTTGCCCTGTTTCATAGGCACCTACAATTTGTTTGCACAGATGCAAAGACATTACTGTAATGAGCACAGCACAGACCCACAAAATCATTTTTTCTTCCTTTTGTAGAGAACATGCAGTAACAGATGAGTTCCTGGCTGCTACACTGATTCAGAATTGTGTCTGATATGGGAAATGAACATGGTTTTCATTAGTGAAGTAATTTGTGAAGGACTTGTGTGCAAAACTGCTTTCCATGATAGCATCAGCACATAGCGTTAGCATGTGATCTGCACTACAGGATAAACTGCAGTTGAGACTTGGTCTGACAATACTTGGAATATTTCCAGTGTCAATGTAATGTAATCTTTGCTGCTCAGGCTGTTTTTTATTTTTGATGCCTTGTCTGAAAGACTCCTGTGGAGTCCTGTACCTTGTGCTTTAGCACATTTTTTGGAAGAGCCTTGGGAATGTAAACTGAAGAGACCACGGTCAGGTGTTCCTGCTCCTAAGAGTTAGGTTCCTGTGGAAGGACTGTCTTATCAGGGATGAAGGGATTGCTGTGACAGTATTTTGGTTTGGGCTTTGTTTTGTTTTGTTTTTTCACCAATAATGACATGCCTTTCAGCGTGTGTTTCAGGCACAACTTGAGACTGAATCAAACTTTCTGTGTTGAATAACAGACACAGGCCCTCTGGGCTGTTCAGAAGGTCATTGTGGCTATTGTCCCCAGGGAATAATGCTCCGGTCCAGCTGCATGACTTTCTACATATCTAAAAAAAAGTGGGTCCATAAAATCAAAATTTACTTTGAAGGGAGAAATCCTAACTATGAGATTTTTGTTGGTGACAATATTAATGCAAATTAAACAAAAAAGTGAAAATGAAGTATGTTGGCTTTAGAATACAAATTGCTATCTGTGCGTGGATTAAAAGTCTTTCAGTCCCATATAGCATTTTTGCTGAGACTCAGCTGGGAATGTTGCATGCAGGACCTGATTTTAATTTGTGTAAAATTTCCATGAATAACAAAGTCTAATTAAGACATCCATTAAAAGTCCTTAACGTTAATTCAGTGCGGAAAATCTTAGAGTTCTATTGGATTTTTTTTTTTTTTAAACTGATGTCTTAATTAGGCACTATTAAGGGAAAAATTATGCAAATTAAAATCAGGCCCTTTCTGTTATGCATTTCTTTAATTATTCAGTGCTTGTTTTACTTACATTTTGATTTCTTATATATATTAAAAGAGCAGATTAGGTGATAATCTCTGGATTGTTCAGTGTTCTGCTTTGGATCATTGCTTAAAAAATACAACATCTAAATGAAGTATCTGACTTTCTTTAAGACAGTTGACAAATGCGCTGTCTTGTGATTTTAACACTGGGGAGTATATTAATTGAGCAGGACAAGTGCTTTCAACTCTTTGCCCAACAAGAGTCTTACTCACTTCTCTTGTCTTACTCTCTCCCCTTATCTGTGGTTGAAAGATTAATCTTTAGACCTCAAAAGATAAAATTTTACTCTGCTGATTTTTTTCAGAGTAGTAGCAAACTGAAAACATGTCCTATTCTTGTGTTGTGGCACCATAGGGAATAACAGGCTAAACTGGCCTCAATTTACTACTTTCATCACCTTTCATAACCTTTATATTAGGGTAACATTCTTCATTTCATTTGATGTTTGATTAGTTCCTGAGAAGAGGTGATGGGGTTAAACAACAAGTATGGGATTCCAGGCATCTGCACCAGCTATTCTCTGCTATTTATTTTCATTAATCACTATTATTAGTGGAATCTCTTTTAAATTTAATTCTTTAAAGTTCACCTCTGAGATATGCTATACATCAGGAGTTGCATGCCCAGTCATATTATCTCTAAATAGAACAGTTAAAGGATGGCTGTACAAAAAGTAAAACTGCAAGAATAATTTTTTGCTTAGGAAAAGAAGAAGCAGCCATCTGTGACGTTTCAGTGACAAAAGGGAATTGTTCTGATACAATGGCATGCTTTGAGCCAAACCAGTTTTTCTTTTCTAAATAAAACATGAATTTTTATTCAAACAAATTTAATAATTATAAAATGCAAAACTGCATCTGTAGGAATACCACATCAAATTTAATTATACTTTCCCACCTCAAAACATATTCATTTGGATTTCAAAAGGAGAACTATGATGATAGTTTTAATTTCAGCTTTAGAAATAGAAAGGATGGATACCCTGACAGCATTTACCTAAAATGAACTGTTCCTCCCCAACATCTTTCAGTAATATGCTAATTTAGATTGTTACGACAAGCAACTGAGATGCCTTGTACTCCCCACAGCAATTTTGAGATTAATTACATTACTGCTGCCCTGATTATAGTGAGACAGTCATGCTATTCAATGGAACACTTTAAGTAAAATTAGTTTAAAGATATAGAGCTCCCATAGGTTTCCACGGTGGGAAGCAGTGGGCAATTTTCTTGACATAATGTTAAATACTCCAAATTATGTGTGATGAACAGTCAGGAAGTTCAAACAGGCCCTTTGGCTGCAGTGAAAAATGATTCAACAATGGATGAGCCTCAACAAAAGAGAGCCGTGGCTGTTGGTTTCATGCATATCTGCTTTTTAGCCCCTGTTCAATCTGGAGAATAAATAAACAAATGTACTGAACAGAAATAGATCTTGTTAGATATAGAGCTGGACTTGCCTCCAACTGGTAGTCTAAAAAGTTCCCAAGGTTTTGAGAACTGCTGTACTTTCCACTAATTAAGTAATTTTGCTGAGCCCTTTTTAGTATACTTATTTCATTGCTTTTCTTCTTAGCTAGGCACGCATGTTACTGGATGAGATTGTGTGTATGTGTATGTAACCGTAATATGATGGGGTGCTGATCTCTCCAGAGTTAAACTGATACTGGTCATTCATTTTAAGTTTCAGCAAAAAAGAATAGATTGGTATGCGTCTAATCCACCTACAGTGTTTATCCATCTACAATGTATTGACGTTTTCAAAGCTATCACAAATTTTGAACATGTATTTCCTTTTTGAATGATTCCAGATGGGTAAATCTTTTAATCTTGGAAGTTATTACCTCCTCTGTATATAGGTACACGTGCGCGCGCACACACACACACATACACACAAATCAGTGCACACACTTGAAACACATTAATAATTGAGAGTGTATGAATCAATGTACAGTATCAAAATCAGACTTCCAGTGAGCCTGAACAAATCACCAAGCATGACAACACTTGTGTGGCTGAAGTCAAAACCAAAAGCTCCAAACTTAATGCCCCATCAAGTTAAATGGACTAAGGTGTGCTGAATCACAGAAGAAGGGTCAGCAATTGTAATGAAGGAAACAATGGTAAAGCAAACAGTTAAGGTGAATGCTGCTGAAGAACATCCTGGCATCCGTGAGAAACTTTTTTTCTGACTGAACCAAGTAAACAGAAGTAGATAATCTTGCAAGCCCTTTGAGTTTGGATTATGAAGGGCACAGATTACAGGTAACCTTAAATAAATTTTTGTGATGTTTTTGATGAAATACGCTGTTTTCAGTGGCATGGTAAAACTGCCGCCAATTTGGGAGAGTTAAGTATTGGACCCTTTTCTTCTTACAATAAATGGCTTACACTTGTTACATGCTACAGTCCAAGTGAACTGCTGTCCACATATTGACTAAAATTCCTGGGGCTGTTAAAATGTACTTCGTTGTAATGTGGGCTAGTGTGCAGCTTTATCTTTTTAATGGTTTTATCTTTGAAGACAGAAATATGTGAACTGCTTGAGAAGAGCTGCTTCTGGAAGCTGGTGAGGCCACTTAATTTCCTCTCATAATTGATTGGGGTATTCAGGTTTTTGTTCAATGAAAGATAGGCACACTCTTCAGGAATGCCAGGCAGATGCTTTGTCATTCTTCAATACAATAACTGCAGTCATTTAGCAATGACGAGTGAATCTTGTGAGGCTCTGTTTGGGCTGGTCAAAGGGTTTCCTGTTGGTTCGTGGGAGAATACTAGCAGAATAAGCTGACACAAGCGATATGTGTCCATGCGGTTTCTTCGGTATAGCTACTGCCTTTATTTGTTGTCATTTAATAGTTTTCAGCTTCTTGGGCAAGTCTTTCCTTGTAATTTATTAAGAAATTACTGAAGATTAAATATGGCAATGTGCTGGTTTTGATTGTAATTGGGAGGCAGAGAGAGTACTAGCTTAACTGTGTCTACTGACAAGGCATTTAAAGATTTAATTGCAGTTGTAAATGATTACTTTGTATTTAGTTTGCTCATTTTTAGTTTATTAAATGCATAGTTATAAGTCTCCAGAGTGCACCAAATTCCATTTAACCCAAAGATATCTTTTGAACATTTATCTACAAAGAGATTTCCTTTCCCATGTTATGTAACACAGACTTACCCCGTTGTTAAGGCAAATATAAAAGGAAAGCTGGGTGTTTCCTTGTGTTCTACCTGTGACAAATAATTCAGATTTTGGGAGCTCACAGGTAAGATTGTGATTCAGGATAGAGGACTTTTTGTCTAGAATGTCTTATGATATCTGTGTCTGAACATGGGTTGCTGAAGCTCTGTAGTTGCTCTCAGTTTCAGCAGCATTAAATCAAGAGGAAAATGTTTTCTCAAGTGGCTAAGACTCAGAGCTTTATAAATCAAAGTCAACACCTTGATTTCTCTCAGAAAGTAGTACAGAAGTGATGTTGCCAGCTAAGACTGGCAACAACTTGTTTTTTCTAAAGCTAGTTCCTCAAGCAGACAGGTAGCTGCGTCACACCACCTGAAGTTTTTGTGTGGCATCTCTCAGTGAGGTCTGTGTAAGATGTGCTGTAGCAATGAGTTACTTGGGTTGTAAGGGTATGGAAGCTAGTGAGATTCATCCTCATGAAAATGGTAAGGGGCACTATAAAAAGGCAAAGTACATTTCTGTTGCTACCACAGTGTCCAATATCAGAAAGGAAATCTGTATAGCCTTACTTCTTGTTAAACAAATGTTTTATGGAGCCCACCAGGTTCAACTGGAGGAGGAACTGCCCTACAGCACCTTCTACAGTCTCACTAGCAGTGCACTAATAATACCATTCCCTTATGTTTAGCAGAGACTCAAAGGCACTGTGTTATATTACTCAGAGGATAGGTAATAACTTGAGGATATGTCTTCTGCACATTTGATGAAACTGCTTCCTGTACCATTGAGCTGTCTCCAGTGGGAGACTAACATGCCCACTGGATGTTCACAGGTGATGTAGCATTAGAGTGCCCTAGGCAAAAGCTCTACTGAGGTAAAAGGTTGGGTTTGTGTCATATAAAAACAACAACAACAACAAAAACCCAAAAGGGAGAGTTAGAAAAAGAAGATACTTCTTCCAGTTTCTTTTACTTGTAGATTTTCTGAAGCACCCATCACCCTCTGTGGATATCACAGAGCACAATGTCATGGACTCAAAGACAGAACTTATCAGCTATGATCTCCAGGTTCATAGATGTGTCTAGTAGACAACTGTTAAGATATTTGGTACATGAGCAGAGGACCAAAATGTGCAGAACTGCATCTTCTACAGGTTCATCAACAAATAATTCAATCAATGGTCTCAAAATTACACTGCCATAGGGTTTTGCAGTGTTGTTCTTTACCATAATATTTGAACTTTTCCATTATAAGGGCCTGGAACTGTTGAGAAGAAATGGGTGACAGATTGTTTACAAACACACTGAATGCAGTTTGACTAAACTGCACTCAGTGATTGATCACTTGGCTGTAGTAGGATAACATTCTTGGGAAACAGAGTTTCTATTGAAAAACCTGTGTTTTGACATACAAATATATTGTTCTCCAAGTATAGTGGTTAGCTGGAATAATGTAATTTTTATTAAGCCCTGAAATTTCTTTCTGAAATACCTAGCACAGTATCATATGCAGCTGTATCTAAGACATGCACAGGATTAAGATGATTTCTGGCCTTTGTTGATTATTTCTTTGAAGATGCTTTGTATTTAAGTTTCCAAGGAAAATTGGAATAACTTTATTTGGAATTTGGAATTATAATTACAATTATTTTGTAAAAAAGATATGTGCAAATCTAAATATAAAATATATTTTATCATTTAAGCCACTCAATAGTTTATGTCAATTGTTTAATAAGTATGTCAAATTTCTGTTATGTTTGGATATCTCTTCTGTAGATGTTAGTGTTGCCATTTCACTATGACATCAGAAAGATTTTTTTAATGCTGGAAGTAGTGAGCTATATGACAAAACACTGTCCTAAAATATAACTGAAGACCTAAGGTGTAAATGTGCTGATATTTGGGCAAATATGTGAACAGAAGTCTGAGAGGAGTTTAATTAGTTACTGATTATGTTAGTAAAATGCCAGCAGGGAAAACAGATATAGTGAATCCTGATTTTAAGAAAATCCATATTCATACCTGTTACAAGTTTCTGTTCAAACTTCATACCTAAGGATTAACTGAAAGTGTGCACAGTGCACAGAATCAGACATTAATAGTCTGACAATCTGAGTTATGTTACAGCTATGACAGTGAATACAACTCATCTGTGGCTTTGGGCACATGAATGGATTAATCTGTGGCAATTCAAGATGGTGTGAATTAAAAAGCTCGAAAATGTAACACAGATCTGAAAATCAAATTAGCCTCCAATCCAACAATAGAAAAATGTATACCTGCATAAATTGGGGCTAAATTTGCCAGACCTTCATTGTGTTTGCTTCTTTCCCTCGCCCATTTTCAAATGCACAGCTTGTTTATCTAACACAGCTGCTTCCGTGCAATTTGCTTGAGGTTTATGCCTCAGGCATCATCTCTCTGTTTGTGAATCCATCGCACAGACATATTGATGCCCTAGTTGATGGTAACAGTTGATTTTTAAACTGTAAAGCATTTGACTGTAAGAATCTCTTCAGGGAAAACTCAAACTAGAAACTAGAACTTGTTTTAAATAAGGACAAAATGAATTCATATTAAATTATGTGCTATAAATATTTGCACTTGTAATTCAAGTGGATACTGTCTAAATAGATATGTAGTTTCAATGCTAAAATATCTTTTGACATAACTGCAAAAGTTGAAAGGAGAACAGGTCACAGAATCTATTTCCAGCAGCCAGTTGTCAACAAGATTATGAATTGACAACTTCAGAGGACTATTTCTGACCAGAAGGTTGCCTTCTTTGCACTGAAAACTTAAAGCAGGACAGAGAACTTGAGAGAGAGAACGCCAGTGTTCTTGAGCTTGTACTGCTATCAGATACCATGGTCTGGAATTTAGACCTTTATTTCAAAAGCTTTTAGTTTTGTGCTTGCAAAGATAACCATAGAAGTGTGAATTGATTGTGTAAACCAATGCAGCAATGTCACTGTCAATCTGAAGATAGGCCTAAGCATTAACTCTGAGACAATTACCTGATCTGTTTAATTAGGACTACTTTATGATCTTAAGCTGCAAACTAATTATGATAACATAAATATCAGTTTTGTTAGCTGCTTCACTGTTGTTCACTGCATGCAAGAAAGACAAGTATGGTGGTTTCAGGAAGGTTTCTTATGAGTGACATTCATGTAATAGAATTTGGGAGAATGTGAGACTGCTTTTCATAAACTCTGTTTTCAAATGTAGCACATCTAGGAAAACCACTAAGTTTTAAGAAAATTTTATGTGTACCATTTCACATGACAAGCTGTGTCAAAGGGAGGACCTTAGTTCACATGTAAAAGACAGCTAGGATTGTTGAAGAAGAATTATATATTATATATACCTGGTAGGTATGTGCTTACCTACAACTGAGGTTAGTTAAAAATATAAATACAGAAAACTTTCAGTATGGGGGGAGAAGTTAGGGTCTTAGACATGGTACACCAAGCTCTGTCTTGTGTGTACTTATCCCTTCTTGTGCTATCTTGTTTGCCGAGCAATAACACCTGAACAGTTATTGCAATATACAGTACTTGACATTACTGCAAAATTTTAAAACAAATGTTATGTTACAAATGTGAAAACAGCTTGAAAAAGGAAAGGAATAGATGTTAAAGGTTACAAAAATAAAAGCAGAATAAATTATAAAGTGCAGCCAGAAGATACGTGGGGAAATGTGCCAATATGCAATAAAATTGTTAAGAGGCAGGTAACTAGGTTATAATTGCATTTGAAATCTCATGTGCAGTCAGAGTCTGAAATGTTGGAACCATAAGAATTAAACTTATTGAAGTAATGAGTTTTCTCTTTTCTTAGTTTGGAGGTTTTATTTTTATGTCTAGAAGTTGCAGACCTCAGTTCCGTTGTATTGTGTCTGCATGCGGTTTTATACGCAGGACAGATATGGAACAATGCCTACCATTTAAGATGACATTAAAAAAAAGAAAAGAAATAGAAATGTAGACACTTGGTGAGGTCACAAACCACATCCACTAAAATCACTAGCAAACTCCCCATGGATTTCAACAAGGACAGGATTTCACCCTCAATTTGGATGAAGTGGGGAGATGTACTGCACTGCTGTTATGTATCACACAGGGAAAAACATGGTTCATATGAGAATGGGATATAAGTATATTCTTTGTCTTATAACTCAGTTTGCTCATTTGGACCATATGCACAAGGACTAAGCTGAAGCCTGTGTGAGCCGTTGCATTCCTGTTGACCTGGGATCACTAGGGAACAGTAGAAGGTCATACATTGCTGTAAATTGTCCTGGTCTCCAGCTGTGTCCTAATTAATTCGAGTCTGGCTTTGGAGACAGAGCTGCTTTTGGAAGCTGATGACACTCTCTGTTTTAATCCATAAACTCCATGGAATCTTCTTTCTTCGTTTTTAGTAAAAGTTGGTCATTTAGATCAGGGATTCTCAGTTGGTTTTGTGCTATGTTACCACACCACATGAGCTAAGGCTCCTAAGGCAGCCCTGTGGTCACAGGTCAGTGACTCCATCTAGGAGCCACCAGACACAACTGGGAGGTGGTAGTCCCTCCAGCAGGCTGTGGGGACAGCTGGGCTGCCAGGGGAGGAGAGGGGGCTTGCCTCTGCAGCAGGCTCCCCAGAAACATACTGAAAATCCAGTCCAACATAGCAAGCAGGTCTTACTGACAAGAATTTCGGTGTTTAAGGAAAAGTTTATCATAAGGCCCACCTTATATTTCTGACAGTTTTCCCCACAAATGCTTCAAACTGTGTTGTGGCTCCCTTAGCTATGACAGAGCCTGTTTTATTGCAACATCGAGATGTCTCGAGTTGAACTGTGTACAACTCGCAACTAGCGAGTAAGGGTACTTGCTTCTAAGTTTTGGAGCGTCTTGGGTCATTTGTATGGGGAATTTATTTTAGGCAATTCTTAGAGATTTTCTGAATTTATGTTAGTTAAAATTTTCATTTTATTCTAAGGCAGGTGGAGTCAGATTTCTGGTCACCAAGACACCTGGCTTTAGAGGCAGGCGGGCCTTTAAAATAGAACCCACAAAATAAAATTCCTTAAACCACTGCTAAGATAGATCTCAAAGAAAGTGGGCTTATTGACACATACTTAGTATATGACTTTGCTGTAATATAAAGATGTGATTTATATTGTTGTGGAAAGACCTTTGTAATTACTGAGTGAGTTCCGCACTTATGACCCATTGGTCATGTAAGCATGCAAGCAGATGCTCAGTAAACTTTGAGGCCACATTATTCTATAGAAATTGTCTTGTATATATTCTGCCACATCTTATTTTCATTTCAATTACACATAATAAGGGAGATCTATCTAACTAATTAAGTGAATAAAATTTAATGTTGTGTGCCAGTGATTTGGGGAAATTGTGTTACTTGTGAAAGTATTGTCATTCCTTTGAATCCATGCTGCCTTCTTATTCTGAAGCTACTTTGACAGCTGACACTTATTCCTGTTACTAAACTCCTAGTAGTAACTTCTCAGCTCGCGCAACTAGGAAAATGAATTAAAAAGTGGTAAATACCACCTAAATTGCAAGATCCTGGTATTCCATGGCCCTCCTGTCCCCATCCCCACTCCAACACCCCCCCAAACATACAGTTATGTTTAGGGGGTGACTTTTTTTTCATTTAGAGGGGTAGTTTGTGGGCCACTTCTCATTAGTATACATTTTTACTGTTATTTTTCATTGTAAGTCTTGTGATTTTAGAGAGGGAAATAGTCTGCTAACCGCCCGATGTTCCTATGAATCCAAGATTGGCCTTCATTTGCACTTATATTTTCTAGTGTTTTCTTCTAGCTTAGTTTTAGATGCCCTAAAGAACAAGACTCTCCCTTGGGGGCATTTGCAATGTCTAGTAGATCATACTGCCAGGAAGTTTCTCCTGTTATTAATTTTAAATTTCCTCCTTCTCAATTTCATTCCATTACCCCGAGTTTATACTTCCTGTACTTTCCAAATAATTCCTTCCTCTTCTGTGTGTTTATACTCTGCACATACTTGAAGTAATTGTCTCAGCGCAGTTATGATTTCATTACCATAGTCATGCTTACCTCTTTTAACCTTTCCTTGTGTCAGTTAAATCGGGTCCTTTATCAGTCCATTTCTTTACTCTGAGTTATCTCAAATTTGACAGGATCATTCTAATAATAAGATTCCCAGTAGTTTTTGCTTTGTGTGGCTGTATTTTAAAATACCTATGATTCACAGAACACACAATCAGACAAAAGTTATCAGCCACTGTTGAAAAAACTATTTACTACTTGCTTATTTTTACTGCAAGTTATTTACTGTTGGAATATTTACATGCAGAAAGTCTAAGGCATGTTTAAGCATTGGATAAACATATACATTTACCAGTGAACATTGCCAAATTCAGATGTGCCTATATGCAGACAGTAGCATATTACCTTGATGACCTGTACCATAAGGTCATATGCAGACTGCCTTTTGTATCTATGAAAGAAGTGTCTTTGTTTATTATGCTCTTGACTTGCAAAGTTCCCATTATTAAACACTTCTGTGTTTTTGGTAGGTGGCTTTTGGCCAGATATTATGACGTACACATTATAGTGCATCGTATCCTAACCCTCTTTCCCACTCCCAAACATGTGAATTATTAGTTAGCTTTCCAGTATGCGTAATCTCTCTGGACAGCTGTGGTCAAGTCTTGGTTATGCTCCAAGCCACAGTGGTATGGCATGTGAAAACAGAGGTTTTGCATCGTTCATTTGCTCTTAATACTTCATACCCAATACAGGGCCTATGCTTGGTCAGTTTAATCCTGCTATTGTGGGATTCACTGTGCTTCACAGACACTGTGTGTACAGCAAATATATTTTGAAACAATCTGATGCATGCTGCATCCAGAAAAAAAAGTTTACCAAAAAGTACTGCTATTTAAGCATGTACTACCTATCTAAGGAGGGATCTGCCTGCTGAAAATACCATATAGAAATTCATAGCTTTGTTAGAATGGTGCATTCCAGCGTGCAGGTACTACAGTACATCTGAATGTACATCATTTCAGAATGATGGACATTCTGAAAAACCCTAAGATAGGTGGGTAGGTTCCTTAAACGCAATGTGTATGTTTCACAAGGCATTCTTTTGGTTTTGTTTTGTAGCCTAACAGCAGTGGTCAAGTAGTAGGGAAAGTGCCTGGCCATTTTACTCCAGTTTTGGCACCCTCTCCCCATCACAGTGCGGTGCGACCTGTGACCCTGACCATGACAGATACTAAACCCATCACTACATCCACTGAAGGTGAGGCATCTTCACCTACAGCAACCAGTAAGTATTTCTTTAGGAAACAAAAAATGTCAATTGAAGATTCGATATGATATCAAATTGAGGCCAGAAAAAGGCGCCTTTTCCTACTATTTGACCAAGTGGATGCTCATCATTTTACATGGAGAGCAAACGTGATCTGACTGCAAAGCTTTTCCTCTCCAAATTTCAACAAATGCATCATGTTACATGAACCAAAGCTTGTGACATGACAACCAAAATGAAAGGGAAAAGCCTGCATATTTGACCACTATTCAAGAAAAAGAAACCGTAGTTGTTCATCTAAGGTGGACATTGTTAAGACATTGAGAAGCAAGCACACCCAGACGGCAAGGTTTTGCAATGGCCCTCAGATGGAATTCCAAACAGAGATTGGATAATTTGCTCCTCAATGAGCTTTCCTACAGAAATCAAGCCTTGTTACAACGCATACTGAATCTGAGCTATGACAATTGCATGTTGATATAGGTTGTGTCATTTTTAGCAAAAAACCCTCATGTGGCAAAAGAAAACTTTAATTCCTTGTTATTGTTGTGATGGATTGTAGATCCACTGTTCTTTTAAAAAAAAAACACCAACAAACAAACCCTAACTTTAATGTTTTAAGCTCTTTATTACTATATAGGACCATATTATTTATCCTATTACCTTCAATGGAATTGCAGTTTTGGAAATAAGAGCAAAGATGTTACTATGTATAGGGTAATTTCTTCTTTTACAAATACTCATCTTATGCTCAGTGAAGCAGAATTTTGCTTTTTAACTACTTTCTGCGAGACACTTCCAAACATACGCTTTGGAAGAAAACTTACCAGTCTTTAAAAATATTAATCTCTTTAGGGTCTATAACATTAAAATGACTTGCTTTAGACCTGTTTAGTATTTGAACTGTGAATCCAGTCCCTAATTTTTGGTCTGTCATTAGGGAGACCATAAACTGTATGTTTCTTAGGTGTTAAACTACTTTAAATCTTTTCATTAGAATGTGAAACAGAGATAAGACTCAAATGCATAGGAGTGGCTGAGATGTAAAGGAGGAAAACTAGTTATGCCTTTATTATGAAAGAATAGTAGTAACTTTTGGACAAATTCTTGTTTAAGTATAAACAAATAATTATATGCATAGGTTTATGGAAGTATTTTAGCTGTTCTTTTAGTATAGCAAAAGTTTTGTTAAAAGGCGGTAGAGTGTGTATCCTCCCAGGTAGGTTTTGGTACCGTTCTTGCACCTTTTAAGAAGAGTTAGTTTCAGCAGCAAACAAGAAGCTGTTGCTCTGACTTTTGGTCTAGATTAGAAAACAGAGAAAACTGAGTTCGTGTATAGTTTCAAGTACTCATGATTCCATTCTGCTTCCTGTTTGACATGATTGTGCCTGGCCTAAATAGCTGTCTCAGATGAGGTCAGGGTTTCTAATACAAATGGCAAAAAGAACAAATACAATGTCAGAACTGTGTTGGGATGTTTTCTAGTAATCTGACCATATTATTCATCATAAGGAAAGCAAACCTAATCTGTTCATTGTCCTACTACCAGGGGAAAAATTTGGATTATATTTTCAAATTAAGTTGGCACCCAGTTTCTTGTGCAATTCAGTGGAACTTGGGTACCTGATTCCCTGTGACCCATAGAACATCTCAGCTTAGATATTTGAAATAAGGCCTCCTTATGCATCCACAGCAGTGTGCAGGTAACTTCTTGCCTAAATATCCAATGTCTGTCACTACAGCATGTAAATAATAATAAAAAAAACCCTATGTACAAATTTGATTTGAATGTGCTGGTTCTGGATATGAGATAGCATATAAATGCTACGTGTCCAGAGTGTTATGGTTTTCAGAGCAGTGCAGTAGTCTATCTGCTTGGTAAAGCCTTTTGAAACTGGATTGGTAACTGTAAGAGCAAAAAAGTGAAGGAACATAACTTGTTGATGAAGAAAATAGCAAAAAATGAGGGATCATGTCCTGCTGATATATAAATTATATATGAATACATATAAACTGTATTATCAGTCATAATAGACCTTCCACACAGAGTGCTAATGTTAACTTAATGAGAAAATCAAGACTAAATGTGTTTTAAGGCATAGTTTTACTTTTATTTGCAATAACTGATTGATTGGTTCAAAATATATAGAGAGACATATATAAAACATATGCTTGGCCAACAAGTTATCATTATTATTCAATCTGATGAGAATAAACCAGCAAATGATTAGCACTGCTTTTTTATTTTGAAGTGCAATAGCAGAATTGTTGTGAATGAGAAAGAACAGCAGGCTTTGATAATATTTGGGAGACCCTGTGGCCTCCACCATAATTTCCTTCTAATAACTGATTAATTTTTATGACAGTTTTTCAGTAAAGCCTGTTTACTGTATAAAGCCTTTAAAAAAAAAAAAAAAAGGATTTCATTTGCTTGTATTTGCTGGGTGACTTTAATACTAACAGGCCAATTCAGTAAGTACTCCCATGAGCTCCTCACTGGCATCCTTGTGTATGTCTGTTCAATTTTAGTAGTTTTGCTTTGTCTGCCAGCAAGTTTCCAGGTTGTGATGCTGCAAGTTGCAGTGAGGGTATCTCCACACTGGGAAGTGGAGTGAGACCACCTACCTCATTTCATAAGTGCCACCAAAAACCATGAGAGGGTAATGGCTTTTAGGGATTACTGACAGAAACCAGACAGTAGTGTGACCTACAGGTGAAGGATCCACATCCTGTAACTAATCCCAACATCACCTAGCATTCCCTTTCTCCTCAGAAATGGATTTATTTAATCTTCTGCAGCAGACAGCAGGAGACTTCCTTAAAATGTCCCTCAGGGAAAGTGTTTCCTGATGCATAGGGGAGTTGAATATCTAATATTATATTGCACAGTAAAAATCAGCTCCCTTCTTATGAAAATGCTAATCAGATTACATCCTGTTTCCAAAGGCCTGTAAAGATTCATTTCATGTCACATAAGTAAACTGAACTTTTGATTCCAATTTTTGTTCCTTCACAGTTTTGCTATGGGCTTTCACAGCAGTAAGGATAGTAAGTGTGCAATAATATTTTCTCTCAACATTGTTATCTCAGTGATTTCACTGGTGTCTTAGATTGGTGTAATGAAAATGAAAATCCGGCTTGTGATTCCTTCAAATACATACTTTATTTAATCACTTAAAAATTTAAAAAATATATTAATCAGAGGAACTTTTATTTAACAAGAGACATCATTATGATTCACACATGCAGCTTCCATTGAAGTTTATAGGAATTTACATGCCTTTCCAAATTTGGTCCAATTTTTCTTTTGCATTCTGTTAAAGTTTAAATAAAGGAAAACCACAGACACATCCTATATATTGCAAAATCATAACTCTGGATCTCTCATATTTGTACTGTACCTGTACAGGGTAATAGTTATGATAGGTTGGTATTTTTATCAATCTGTTTTGTTCTTCCTTAATCAGCCTACACAGCCTCAGGCACATCCCAAGCCAATCGATATGTGGGACTAAGCCCAAGAGACCCATCCTTCCTACACCAGCAACAGGTGGGCAAGTTTCGCATAGGTATAATGATATAGAGAAGCTTTTGCGATATTACCTTCCTACGTGTTGCCACGGTTATCTTGGATTAGACTGGGATCCTAAGGGTTTTAGTGTTTGCCATCTGAAGATGAAGCTTATCCAAAACAAAACTGAACCCTTTAAGAAAGATCAATTTAGCACATGCTTTATTTCTTAGATCTGTGCCATCTTAAGGAACTTCTAAGCGTATTTCTTTCAATTATTTTATTTTTCAAGAGCTCATACATGTAAACTTTAATAGGATTTTAGGAAAGATAATGAGGTGTATAAGGAATAAATATTCATTTCAAAATCAGTTTAAAAAATGAGCAAAATTTCCAAAGCAAAAACTCCAACTTATTTTTTTTCAAGCTATTTTTTCCCCCTAGATGTTTAGGCCTACATTTCTTCATTTTAATTCTGGAAGATGAGTTACAAAGCCAAATCCTCAATGCAACACATCATCATTTCTAGTTTAATAGGTTTAAAATGGTCTGCTGATTTCAAACGTGATAAAACCACAGTTTTGTTCTAGTTCCTTACATCATTTATGTTTCAAGTAGCATTTTAAATTTCACATCTCATTAATGCTGTAAATTTAATGCAAATGAAGTGTTTACCCAAACTGTGAAAATATAAAGCCGAGATTAATGATGACTTACAAACAAATTAGCTGCAGTCAGTAGCAAGGCCATGCATATACAGAAATGTTACATTGCTAGTAACGGGAATAAATTCAGACCCTTTAGAACTTTAACATATTTTATGACATGTGTTTGTGTTGCTCATAGATCTTAAAGGTAGAGGACTTTGAAATTAACAGCATGTAAAATAGTATAAGGAAAAAAGTTGAATGTCGCAGTAAGAAAAGGGCTGTTAAACAGTCCTTGGTATTTATTGTACTGTATTTTTTTCTCAGGCTTGGGTTCCTGTTGACAGTTGGTACACATGCCTGATTCATTTCTCAGTAAAACCTACCTGTTCTGTGTTTGCTGAGATATAGTGAGATGAAGTGTGCTTCATCTGGAACAACCTATCCCTACCCAATCCCAGGGCAAGGTGGCAGTATGTCTGTTTTAAAGGTCACCACATGCAGAGTTCAGAGAAAATCATAAAGATGGTCGTTTATTCAAGATAGTTGATGCTTTGCCAACTTTTTTTTAACCAGTGAGACCTAAATGGAAACATCTGTACACTTTTATGAAAATACCAAATGACAATTAGTGGTTTTGCCAACCATTCATTTTTCAGTAAATTTTCTGGTGTATTGCTTTTTTTTTAACCTCTCAAAGATTGTGTTATGAAATGTGCTATATTTACTATAACACTCTTCTTTTTAAAAGATATACAGTTTATGTTTATTGTATTTTAAAACACACACAACACCTCTCTTTTTAAACACAGTGCATGTAATTTCTAGATTTCATGTGAAGTTTTACATAGTATACTTTGAAAATTCTCTGACATACAGTTAATTTGGGGGTGCGTAATAAATTTTTTTTCACTACATGTTTTTAGACACAATTTTTTTCTGCAAATTTGTTACTGCTTAAGCCCACTCCACCTTCTTCCAAGTTCATTGAAAGAGTTACAAACTTCTTGTCACATGCCAGAAGGTAGTGGCAGCATGCTTGATTTTCTCTTGGCTGAGTTTATGACGTGTAAATCATATATTGCTTATTTCATGTATCTTCTATATATTTTTGGCTTTGTGTAGATTTGGAGATTTCAGCAGTGTAATAGGAACATAAAAGCGAGAGGGATCTCGAGGGTCATCACAGTCTTTGGTGTTTACATGCACTGTGTCTTATACTCCCTTTCATGGTAAAACATGTGGCCAGATGGCTTAAGGGGAAGGGGAAAATAAATTAGGTCTCATATACACTTCATAAACAGAAAAATTCTTCAATGCCACTGTGTGAAACCAATGTTCTCCCTTCTAAAGTATATTGCTTCATAGTCTCTTTATATTAATTCAAAAGCATCAGCTGGCAACCAGTGAGTTGTATAGTAAATTTAAAAATTGTGTCTTGGTTTCATCTTTGCTGTGAATTCTCTATTCTTTTCTAACTTGAGCAATGGATATAAGTGTATGCTTTCCTGAGTGTGTTTGCAGGGCGGGGTGCATGTGTGGATGCTCACACATATAAATATGTACAAAATTAGGGTATATTATGTGCTGCTGGAAACATTTGAAAGAACAAAATACTTTAACAACAAAGCTTTTCAGATGGATAAATCAGAATATATAATGTGTGTATATTTAAGTTTCTAATTAATTAGTTACCTTCACTCACTTAAATCCTAAAGGCCTCTTATATGTTTATTACCCAGAAAGTGAGGTAGAGCACCGAGATTGTCAAAACAGCTTTAATAGAGCAAAGGTTATCCTTTGGTAAGGCAGAAATGAGATTGATTTACTATGTCCCTTCATTACTTTACAACAATTTAAAGGAGACTACTCTTGTGGCAGATTTTAAATGCATTTGTTTTAAAGCAGCCCATGATGAATGAAACAAAAAATCAAGGGGTATATGAAATAAAGGCAATCAATCATTTTGTATTAGTGGAGAGAAATTCTAAATTAGAAAGCCACTGGTTTTAGTTCCAGAGAGGTCTTTTAAACATTCACCATACCCTGTAATGCACATTGACCCCTCAAGAATAAATATTGTCACCGGTACATTTTTTACTTCATTGGAGAAGTCTTTATGAAGATTTATTCTCTCTGGTTATGAGAAATATTGGCATGTACTGTTGAGTCCTTTTTGCTGTTGTTAAAAAGAACCATTTTGTAGCCTGTTTAAATTACAGTAAGCACAATAAATTTAAAAGTTACACATGCATTTTGCAACACACACTTATATAGCATCTTTTGACAAAATGATAGTTTACTAGAACTTCCAGTAAAAAATTTATAGCATGACCTACCTGGAATACTCACATTTAGACGGGAAGCACTGAATAAAACTTTGAAAGACGGTGCATAATAGCACCAATGGGGACAGTTTATTTGCTTTTACTGATCTGGATACTGTGAAAAATATGCTGTTACATGCATTACTTAGCATGCTACGTTGATAGTTAGGAAGACAAGGTTCTAATGAGGAATTATAATAACTATGTAGTCTACTTTCTGCTGGAGTTGCTGGTGGGTCTTCCTGTTACCTGCCTGGAAATGCCAGGTATTTCTATGCTGTGACATGAATAGTTACAAAACATATCTCTTGCTACAGTGGCATCTAGAGAGTCACATGTATCTTCTAATTTTTTTGTAAAAATGTCATGTCCCCCCCCTTCTCCCAACTGTCTATTACAAATTGTTAATGACCACTTAGTTTGCTTTTCTTGAATCAGCATCAGCTTCTGAGAGTTGTTAAGTATTGATAAAGTAACTGCAGGGAGGGCACCATAGGAAGGGGCAAGGGAAGTGATAAGAACTAGTACCTGAGTGAGAGAGTTTTTCTTAATTTTACTATTGGTGGTTGGTGAGATTATTTTATGAAGTCAAATCTAGTAGGTGGTGCTTGCTCATCGTCTTTGCTGAGGAACATCTTAAATGAATTATGCGTAAAAGAAAGGTTGGATAATGTTTACAATTATTTCGGAGCACCTTCTTTCCCCCTTCTTTCTCTGATTTGCATCTACTGAAGATTTGTGGTTTCTAAGCCCAGACTAGAGGAAAAAGCAACAAATTGAGGAAACTCAGTCAAATTCAATCTTCTGCAAGTGGACTAGCCAGATTCTAGTTTTGTCTTCATTATTTTGGCTAAAGAATTTTAATGGAGAGA
The DNA here is from genome assembly GCF_900496995.4 of Aquila chrysaetos chrysaetos. Lineage (NCBI taxonomy): Eukaryota > Metazoa > Chordata > Aves > Accipitriformes > Accipitridae > Aquila > Aquila chrysaetos. Next base: position 52,515,556 of record NC_044030.1, read on the forward strand.
TCATTAGTTCAGTAACAAAGTCTTAATGATCAGAAGTCTCATAGTTATGTAATAGCATTTCTGTGCCTCCTTTTGTTACTGTTCTCAACTTTATGAATTTATTATGTTCTTGAAATGATAGACACTTAGAGACAAGTTGATGTTTTTTCTGGCTGTAAAGATAGAATATTGCTGGAAATACTGGTCATGCACTTTACGTGTGTAAACAATACAAAAAGATAGATGGATGGTTGGGCGCATAGACAAACATTTTTATTTATTGCAAATACAGATTAATCGTTTCACAAATAATAAGATTTCTGTTGGAATGAATGAATTAACTGACAGGTTTTCTTTCTTGGCCATTGATTTAATTTTAATGTACCTTGGAGCCTTGTATGTGTGATTCTATTTTTAATTAAAAAATATAAATAAACAGGATAGCTGTTGAGGTCTGTGAAGACAATGACCTCTAGAACTTTCCTGTCTGTTACAGTAAACTGTGCTAACTAATGCTGGCCCAATTACTGAGGAGCTAGTGAACTCTTCCAGTCTTTGCACTGATTAATACAACGGCATGGTTTTCACCAGAGCTTGGACTTTCCATGTGTGATATGTGGTATGCATGATTTTCACACAGCTTTGACATTTATGAGTGAGACATTTGCCATGTATGTAGTAATAAGAAACACTTCAGGTCTCTAAAATGCAAAATCAGAAAACTGTAGATAGGTTTTTATTTCCTACACACCAGACTGCCCTGCCATTTCAGTGGGAAGTTGTTCTTACCAGATGCATCCTTTAGTTATTGAATCACACAGTTCAAAATGGAGTTCTCTTCATGCTATTCATCATGGAAACTGTAAACTTAAATGTCCAATGAACACAGAGTATCTGTTTGCAAAATGTTTTGGGTGGATGTTGCTTTTGCTTTCAGCAGAAGGCTGAAAGAACACAAGTGGACTCTTAAACAGAACTTCTCAGTAAAGCCAGGAAACAGGTTATCAACACTTAGGCTGTTCTTATTGTGTCCCTTATCATAATTGACAGTTTGACGTAAAACTGGGTCACATGACCACCAGGGAGGTATGTAGATGGATAAGAGGTCACCTTTCACATATGCTTGCTGGAAAGGAAACACATTTAAAGGAAGTTTCAGTCAAAACAATGACAATATGCAAATGTTAAGTTTTATGGGCTTTTCTCAACTAACAGAAGCTATAGCACAGTCTCCTATTACACTTTCCAAAATATGTATCTACTTTCACTAGCAATCACAGAAGCTTGAAATGAATGTTAGTCTTAGACAACCACTCTTTAAATAGGAGAGTACAAAACCTGCTTAAATATTAACCCATAAATATTATTCAGACTAGATTAAAGATTGAACTGTTGCCTGTGGGTTTTTAAAGTACATAGGATTTGCATACTTAAAACTGTGCAGGATGGTTGTGTTGGAAGGCGCCCAGTTTAAACTGAAAAGGCAGCTATAGTGAAATCTAGCTCTTGGGTAGGACTTCATATCAGTACATCTCACAGCACTGGAAAGTGCAAACCAAAATCACTTTCCTGGCATTTTACAGAGGGCGGAACCGGAGAGGGGAAGCAGATGACATTCAGGCAAGTGGCAGAGTTAGAAGCACTCAATCTACTGCTCTGCTCCTGCCTGGACCTGTGGCCCCTTCCCATGATGCCCCTAAGGTGGGTGAAGGAGTTGCATTGCCTCCCTGGAGAAACACTTGTAGTGGGTTTTGTGCTCTCTGCTACTTGTGCTCTCTTGCTACTTGTACTCACTACATGAGTGTAGCAATGAGGACATGTCACAGGGATAAGGGACCGCTGCAGCTCCACATGTCAGGAAATGGCTGGGCTGCCTGGAAGGTTTCCCCATCTGCTGCAAGGCTGGGCATCCTTTTCCACTTCAGAATACAGACCCATGTTCTTCTTCTGTATGGTTAGGTGAGAGGTACATAAAAAAAAAATCATTGGTAATGTTTTGTGGATGGAAGGTGTTAACTGAAGTAGGGCTCAGGTAACTTGCCTTGCTGAAAATGGCAAAGCTGTGGGACTGAAGAGCAGGCCTCTCCAAGAGGCTTCTAGGAAAGACTTTTCACTATGTCATATGCCAAATCAGGTCATTTATTTTGCACTCATAGCATATTTTTGAGAAAGTTAGTAATGTTATTCAGCATTTATTAAATATCTTATGAGGACTATTTATTAAGTCCCTCTAACTGAGGGATTTAAGCTTTCTCAAGTAGCCTGCAAGTAGTTTCCCACCTCTCCCTTTCATATGTCCTGCAGAGAAACTCTTTTAGGTGGCTTACTGTGGGTGAGAGTGAATGCGTCTTCTTGTCTCCAGCTAACACTGTGGCATGAATTTAGAGGTCACTTAAGTTACTCTGAGGACTATAACTAGCCAGAAAGATTTCAGCACAAATTCAGACAACATGCAGTACTCAAAATACTGTACTAAAGTGCCCTACATCCTTCCACAGCTTGGGACTCAGGTCAGGTCTGTGCCCCCAGGCTTTCCCCACTGGACTGTCTGGACATCCTCTAAGTGCAGCATTCCCGCTGCTGCTGTGAACAGACATCTTCTTCCATCAAATGGGGCCAGGGATTGTAGACGTCTTTTAAGTTTCTCCAGCCTTTTTACCCCAAAAGCACTCAACACACAAGGGATGCAGAGGCAGACTTTGAAAGTGATATTTCTACATAATTTCAAAAGTATATTTTTAAATCTTAGACATCCTGATCTCTAAGCAAGAGTGATTTGGGAGAGGAAATTTTATGTTAGGGAGAAAAAAAACATTTTGCTGGGTTGTTTTCCTAGTTTTTAAAGACAACATAGCAGCTATGTGAACCTGCTGAGGAGTGTGGAGCAATAGTTTTTAACATTGGGAAGGTGGTTTTCAGCACAGCTGATGCAGTCCTGGGCTTATCGCAGAACCCGTTGTCATATAGAGCTGCAGTTCTTCAAGGTGTTGTCAGTACCACAAGCATGGCACAGTTGGTGGAGTGAATAGTTCTACAGTTTACACTAACTATAAGTCTGGTGTAGCATGAATCTTCATATACGTGTGTGTCTGTGTCTATGGCATATATATAAAATGCACATGTTCTATTATTACCATTGCAGCATTTAGATGTATATGTATTAAGGTATGTATGACTGTATATAATAGGAAGTATGTCATTACTAACATTTATGAAATAGGTTTAAAGAATTCTTTTTGGAGCTTTCTTAATGATAAATTTAACACATTAACTGTATTTGTGGAAAGTTTCCATACAGACTGTGGGAAGAATATAATGATTTAGTGCAGAAGCTGATTTACTACAATGTAATGTATCCAATCCCTTACTGTTTTGCCAAAACAGCAAATGCAGTCACGTTCTATAGCAAGCTAAGTGCTTTCCAGATTTTTTAGCTAGACCTAAGTGCATAAAATCATTTGGTAACACTAAGTTTGTGATGTTAGTTTTTTTTATGGTTCTAATCAGCCAAAGGGCTTTTATTCTTAGATTTTATATTTTGTGAAAGAAGGAGGAGGGGGGGTGTTAACATTTCAGTCTTGTGTTTCAGCTGGAAGTGAGTTTTTATAGCTAAGTTATAAAGCTTTAAAATATGCATCTGTAATGAAGATGATGACTTTCTTAAGGATTACAGCAGAAATACATCTACTGTACATTGAGTAACTAAGATGACATTTTACTATGTCTTCAATATTAAACTCGAGTTTACAATACTGTTTTGTATAGTGACTAAACCAAATATTTACTTACCTCTTTCTTTAAACATATTTAATGTATTATTCACAGTTACCTCTTGCAAACTTTTTGACTGCATGTTTCCTTTTCTGCTTAATTTCATGTGGTTTAGTCATGCTTCTAATGGCCTTTAGAAGGTCCCTTGGAGTTCTTTAGATAACAAACAAGAAACAATCCCTATGAAAACATCAGAGACTAACATTTCCATTTCTCAGACCTTAACAGCAGGAAGCTTATGAGTCTAACAGCCAGACAGGGTCAGGTTTGCAATATTGTCTTGTCCTCAGCATTTGTATTTTTCAGGAAAAGACTGCAATTAATTGTGCTCCTGTGAAAATAGTTTATTGTAGTTTGTTTGCTGTAGCCTGCACTATCTAAAAACTGAATATGGATAGAGAAAACTAAAATACATCGAATGCAGTTAAACTCAGCAACATTATCTTCAATTCAGAGTGCTGTATCATATGTAATGATACAGCAATTAATATACAGCATGACTATACAGAGGTTAAAATGTATGTTTTCTTTGCAAGCCAGATAAGTTCACTTTCTTAAACTTAAAAATAAGCAGTACATCTTTTAAAAAAATCTTCTAACACTATAGGGCAGCTGTTAAATAAACAGAGCTATAGAGGGTTGCTTGAACAATCCTTGAAGGCAGAACTGGTGATTTGAGGATCTGGGAAGAATTTGTTTCAGCTAACATTTAGTACATTCCTCATTATATTAAAATGCAATAAAGTATTTTAAATGCTATTATTCTGAGTCTAACACAAGATTAGTTTATTTTATCACCTCTTGCTAAGTAATACCACTTTCAGTTAAACCAGATTAATAAATGTCAATTACAAAATACCTTTACCCTTTTTCAATAGCAAGATAAGGACATACAGTTTGTTTCATTTGGGCAAATTTTCTATAAATTGCATGTCTTCTATGTTTCACGAAATGCATGCTACAAGATATTGATTATATTTGACCTTTACTTAATACACATTATATAGAGCTTTGATTAGAGAAAACAGCATTTTTATTTCCCTTATTAAAGTATCTCACTATTGAATATTAACATTTCCTTTTATTCCAGCTCAGTTTGTAATCTAATAATGGCTAATTGTTATGTGCTAAACACTAGTTACTCTTTTATGCTTTATTAATAAGGAGCGTATTAAAGTAGCATTATCTTAAGCGAATCTATAGGCATTTATTTCTTAGAATAAGTTATTTTTCTTTGTTTGTTTTATTTTTTAAAGTTACTTCTTGGGAAAGTAAGGCTTTTGCCATATACAGTACTAGTTTGCATGTATTCATTTAAATACTAAAAGCTGTAGTACTGCTCGATCCATATCTGACTGCTAGGTTTCAATTGACAGCTGAGGATTTGTGACTGGACCATGAATCAAAACGGCAGGCATTTATACCCCAGTGCCAGTGAGGATACATTGGGAATTACTTGGCAAAGGTAACATTTTAATTATTTCCACCCCTACACCACCTCTAAAAAGTTGCATTGAGCTACAGTATCTGTTTTGGAGGGCCTCCAGGGGAATATGTGACAGCATTTGATCAAAACACGTTGTTTAACATTTCTCCCATATACATTCAGGTTATCTTTAGTGTAAGGTGAATTTAGAAACTACCTTAATTAAGAACCTGGAATGACAATGCTGTGTTGTCAAATGCAAAGGGTTTGTAAATTTAAGGGAATACTGATCTTAGGCTTTAAAAATGAAATGTCATTTGCAGAATTAAAGGTCATATTTTGGGGTGCTTAGTGATTAACACAAAGAAAATGGTGCTGTTACAGGTATAGATGAGTATAACAATAAATGTTTGAGGTGGTGGTGGTTTTGGACAACAAGTAACCATATTATTCATAGAGACTTTTCTGACTAATCAGCTGGTGTAGATTTAGGTCACTAACATGTACATGAAGGTAAGATATAAAGCACTAAATAACAGAATAATTAAGAATGATTTACACAAAAGAGAGTTTCTTTTTTTATGAAAAAAAGTGAACACAATAAAACCCATAAACCTTTGGTACATTAATAAATTACACATTATCTTTTACATCTCTTGGTATGTAATGAATTATGGTAACTGTAGAGGTGTGTGTCTCTAAATGGGTGTGTAAACAAATTAGCATAATTTTGATACATCAGTTTTTCATCTCTTTCATGTGCAGGATTATCTGCAACACTCAACACTTAATGGGGGTTGTACATGTAAAGCCTGTGGATTGGTAGCCTGTCAGATGAAGTATTAGCTACTCACTCTTGAAAAAATTTCAAATACTTCTTGGACATTTGTGTATACATGAAAGTACACATACTTCTGAATAGTTTGTATAAGTATGTGTGTGAGTATGAGTGTGTATATGTATTATCTACAAAATGCCTTTCGATGTACCGTATTGTACTAGGGATTGCTAGAAGGTTTGGTGGTTTTGAGTATCACCTTGGAAGGGTAATTATGGAATTTGAAAATTGATGCTGTTACAAATCTGAAGCTTAAATGCCTTGAATATTTTTGCTTTACTTTTCCTTTTTGCAATTTTTCTGAAACAATATTTAAAATCTGGAAGAACTGTGGTGGAAAAGCAAGGTGTTGTAATTTCTTCCCTTATAGATTAAATGGCACAGTGGAGAATTAGCTAATGGATTCACCTCATCTCCTCAAAGGCTGTGATTCACATTATAAATCCCCATCATGCAGAAATTGCCACAGTTTTCAATGTACTGCCAAGAGTGAATGCAAACTGAGCTAGTACAGCACAGAGGGGTGATTTATTCTCCCACTACAACGGGTGTTGCTTTCACAGGGCATTGACAGGAGTTAGAAAATTATAACACAACTGCCTATCTAGGAATATCCTTGAATAGTTTTAATCAGTCTTCCCTCGAGCCCCCTTTAAAGCAATGCCAGTTTATACCAGCTGAACCACTGTCCCAGTGTTTGCTGAATTCTTTTTTTCAGTACCCATCACACAACACCCTTGGGCAAAGGAAAGGGGAGGAAAAGATTTCTAGGTGATCACCAAGGGAACTTTGGTGAAGAATACAAGCATGGTCCATGATCCACTTACCTTTACAGACAAAACTGCTTTACAGGTCACTTCCAGAGTGCTGCCTGCCACTTTGACCCTACCAAGATACAAAAGTGCTGCAAGATGAGGTTGGGCACAAATTCTGCCATGGGCATCTCTTTACAGCCCTAGGCTACACTTACTTGGCCTTGAATTAAGGGCAGCCTTGGAGGACAAAGAAACAAACTGTTAGTTCTCCCTAAGTGGATGGCTTTTAGGATTTGGGCTGTGGAATACAACATTCTTCAAATCCCGTGTAGGTGAGGATCTAAGAAGAGAAATTATACCTGTGCAGGCTAAGGAGCAGTGAGCCTTTCTAACACTAAAACTAACATTAAAAAAAAGAACGTACTGCAAAAGCAATTGTTGGTTATTGGCAAAGAAATATATTCTAGTCCAGATAGTCAAATTTCCCCTCCCCCCCAAATGGTTTGATAAATGTTTGATTGTGTGATTTCCTTAAATCTGCAGTGCTCATTTTGATGGTACTCTATCTGACCTTTTACAGCAGGTTTTTGTCATTATTTTAAGTATATTGATTTTTCAGAAATATCATTGACCTCAAGAAGGTAAAAAAGTTGGCAGTGCCTCAACATTAGCTGTCCTGTCTCTACAGAAATCAGGTAGCAGAGGTGGCCAAGCTGAAAGCTTTGTCATGGAGCATTGCTGGTGAACCACACCTTGGAAACTTGGGGAGAGTGAATGATGATAAAACCTCTGTTACTTCTGTGTTCTTTGTCTTATTAGTAGCTGTCTGTCATACCTGATAGTAGATATGATGCATAGATTTCAAAATATGACACATAGATTTTAAAATATATTTTCTGGGTTTTTCTTTTTGTATGAAATTATGTATCTGTTCACATTTAAAGTCCCAGATATAAGACAGTAGTGATCCATATGCAAAAGACTGAACTTTGCAAAAAAAAGAGAATACGAGTAATACAAAACAATAACAAAACCAAAACCCACAAAACTTTAGGTTATTGGTGCACCATTTTCTTCAAAACCAAAGACTTGCAAAGAATAGTGATAATAAAAACTAGATTAATACTTGCTTAGCTGAAATAAACATTCTAGTATCTTTAAAGGAAATACTTTTATAAAACACCCTGTGACCATCCTAAAAAAAAAAAAAGGGAAACCCCCCCAGTTATTTGGTAAGGTATTTTGAAGCAGTAATCTTTATTTTGCTCCTGATACCCTAACCATCTACAATTTTTTTTTTTTTTGTTGCTTACTTACAGCATTTATGGTATGTATTTTATTATGTCTGCTGAACTTTGAACAACATTAAAGCACATTAATAGAATTAAGTTCTCAAGTACTTTTAAGATAATTTAGGTCAATTTTTTAGTGTAAAAATTAAAAGGATACTCAGAATCCATTACCCCCCCCCCCCCAACCCTTCTTTTTTCATAACCCTTCTTTTTTCATAACCACAGTTCTGTGATAATAACTGTTTTCCTAGAGACAGAAGGTGAAGGGAAGCTGTGAAAATCTGTGAAGCTCAATTAGGAAAATACAGTCTCAGTTGCTACGTGTGAGCAAGAGCATATGCAACAACTAAACTTAAGACATGAGTGAGAGTGAGAAAAAGTGTGTGTGTAAGCCTGATAACATGAGCCTGAGCCTGAATCTTAGCCACTCATTGTGCTATTGATATAATTCCAGTGGGACCACTCATAAAAGCCAGCATGATGGGTGTCTTTTAGAGCATGTTGAGTATTTGCAAGTTTTTCACAGACTGTAAGCAAATTTTCATTGCCAAAGTGTACATTTTAACTCAGCTATTGCCAAATATAATTTTATTCCCAGGTATTGTTATTTATATTCATTTTTTTAACAATCTTTCTGTGTTAGGTTTATGGGTTAACTGTTACTTTAACATTAAATTTACACTACTCAGGCAAATGCACTAGGTTAGCATTTCCTGCTTTCAGTCTGTTATCTTGACACATAAGCAGAGTAGAACAGCTGGCTTGTTCCTGGAGATGCTGGGGGGAGCTCTGTTCTCAAAGTGCTGAATTTCCTTCTCAGCTCTAGCTCTAGGGGTGTTCAGCTTTCCAAGCATCATTCCCCACCTGCCCCCCCCCAGCACCACTCTGGGTTTATGATAATAATGCTGATAAGGCAATCAAATGGGATAATCTCTGATTTGTGAAAGAAGCAGAAGGGAATTGAGAATGGGTGCCGACTGCTTTTGTAGCACAGTACCTTGTGTGTGTTTGGTATCGAGGAAACACACAGCTGAAGTAACACAGCAGCATTGCTGCGGCAAGCACATTTTGGCAAACACAGACACCTGTTAGAGCAATGGTTCATACCCTCTACTCCCCCCCCCCCCCCCCCGCCCCAATGCCCTTGGGCAATGTTTTGGAATAGAAGTATCAATTCCTTACAATTTAAGAACAAAAATGCTGAAGTATCATGACTGTAAAAGTATTCGTAGAAAGAAAGCCTAATGATTTCTGGTCTTTATCGATTTAAATTGCTGACTCTAACAGTTTTGCCCAAGTCCGTAATGCAGAAAGATGTACAGAACATTATGTTTCCTCCGCATCTAGGCAAACATCTTCAGAACACTTCCTAAGAAATTAATTGTATTCAAGCCAGACTTGCATGCTGCCATCCCACAGGAAATGGGTCAGCAATCCATTAAGATGCCATTAGATAATCTAATTTGGAATTTAATCTCTAAATTAACCATGCTCCATACTTGAAGCATACTTGAGAGAACGAAAAAAAGTTTATGTTTGAATCGATAGGGGAGCCGAAGCGTGAAGAAGGCTGTTTGTTTTTTCTGTAGCTGTGGTCACGTCTCAAGCCGTCTGGTAACCAGGAGAAACCAGACATGATGTAATTCCAGATTGAACTTGAACTTCAGGGGCTTAGAATGGGGGAACAATGGACCATAGGAATCAATAATGTCCATTTTCCACATGATTATGTTTGGAGCTTTAAGTGAACCTTTATGGGAGAAGCAGCAAGAACTGCAGTGTGACCAAAATGAATGAGATGATCCAGAAGCAAGATGTTAAAGTAAAGAAAACAACTTCAGTAATATTTTCTGAGCAGCACTGCAGATTCCAGCAGGATTAGAAAAGTTCCCGCTCCACAGTGAACTGGTTGCCTGTTCTGAGCACTCTTTGTTCACTTAGGTAAGACAAACTTAATCTTATGTTTCCTGTCAGATGATTTTTGGCAGCACTGCTAGGGAAGGAGGACCATATTATAGAGAATTCCCAAGTGTAAACTGTATCTTTAACCCCTTGGTTACTCCAGTTTTCTACTTCTTGATCATCTTACCTCCAATTGTTTCTTTTGAAGTAGTAAAAACTACACTGTTGGTTTTAGTTGGTTTTTTTTTTTTTTTTTTTTTTTTTTGTGCAGATAAGATTATCTGCATTATTATTTAGTCATGCTAATTTGATAAATAAACTTCTAGTTATGTTTTTTAAAAGTGCTAAGGTAAAAAATCTAACAGATAAAAACTGGAAATGGTAATATTTGGGGAAAAAGCAGTGTAGATGTGGAAAGTGGAGAGTCAGTTTTTCATAGCTGACCCAATGGTCTCTGGTAACCCAAGCCCATGTTCTCCAGAATTTGGCTCTATGGGAGGCAGCCCTCCACTTGGTCACAGCCCCCTCTGTGCACATGCATGTTTGCAAACCTCCTTTACCCCTGTCCCTGCAGCAAACATTCATGCATGCATGGTCCACAGCACAGCATGGACATGCACCATTTCTCTGGGCCCTTCCTCTGCTGTGGATTTTCTTTGTTAGTGATGGGCTCTGTGGCCTCTTCCTGATCTTTCCTTACCTTTTTTTGTTACACTATCACAAAAAGGGGTCTGCAGGGAATAAAATAAGTATCCTTACAACAGAATTCCCTTTTCCCTTCTCCGGGCATAGATCAGTAGGTCTTCACCTCCTCCATGTGCTAGATGGGTGGTATGTGTCCGCTAAACTACAAAGGGTGTCCTAAATTAAGCTGAGATATACTTAATGTATCTCTTGAAATAAATGCTTACCTTGGAGGTGAAATTTGGCAGCTGTTTAACTACAGATACCAGTTTAGAATGGTAACAGAAGTACCACATTAACTAGATGCTGGAGGGGTGGTTATTCTTTTGGCAGAAGTGCACAAGTGGAAATTTAGCCAGGACACTGAGGGTAGCACAATTGTATTTCCAAAGTTCATATGATCTTAAGAATTTGAAATGGTAAAGTTCCCTGTACCTGTGTGGGCAAGCACTTGCTTAGTGAAGAGATAGATGAACCTTGCTTGGTGACTTGCTAGCGTCGCTTCTCTTGACATCAAAGTCTTTTCTACCTTTTCTGTCCAAAGACTGACCTGACATGATCTGATCTACCTTGTCCAATCTAGTGTGTTCATGCACAGTGTAGTAAAGCTGCAAGAAGGAAATACTGTATAGGTGTACCTTCGAAATGGTGAAATACTCTTCCAGAGTTCTGAAGCTGTAATAGAAAGAAGGTAGTAACTGGTGGAAAATAAGAATCTTAAAATCCTTCAGATTTACTCAGGTCTGATTGGATTTACTTTTTATTGCATTTAGTTAATTGTTTAACATTATTATACTCTTTATGTTATTATAACCTCCAAAGCAGACTGTATATAGATATAATGTTAGTACTGCTTGTGGTCCATTCCAGTAATATTTTAATCAGAGGTTCTTGAAACAGCAATTATTATCTTTAAGAGGAAATCGTGGCAGAAATCTTGATTGGATTAACATGTGAAAACTGTAATGGAAACTGTAATGGAGAATGTTAACCCTGTAGGATGCTTGTAGAATTTTCCTTTGCTATTTTATTACATCTGAACAGATAAATACATTATACTTGCTGTGGATAGAGAAGGAGCTCATGACTGTATAACACAGCTGATAGTCTAGTTATGGTGAGGGAAAACTGTTTCTGGTAGTGAAATTACTTAGAGGTATAATGCTTCAGGAAGATGGTCCTGCAAACCATACTCTCTCACAAAGGCTACTAGTCTGAATCTCACAGCAGTATCTGATGGTGCTTCTCATGTATTTTTCTTCAAAACTTAGCCTAGAGCAGTTTTTTGGAGGTCTCACTTCATATTCCAAGGGACAGGCATTTATATTGTAACCTCTGTCAGTGCAGTCCTCATGGATTTCTTCAGGTGTAGTGAGCTGGAGAGTGGGGTAGACTTGCCTTATTCCACTCACACATACAAAGCTTTTTTATCTGAAGGAGAAGCCGTGTGGGCAGAAGGACATCTCATTAAATTCTGCAAGGACAACCAGCTTGCCTGTGTCCTGGGCGACGGAAAGTGTTTTGGCTTCCTCCATGTTGAGGGACTTAGTGAACAGAGACAGCATTGCCTCTGCTTTTGTGAAACTGAGGGCAGAAAGTCTACCTGGGACTTAGGCAAACTGCTGGATAGTGTGGTGAAGGGAAAGGTGTTTTCCCCTTTCCTGCTGTTGCCAGCCGTGTGGGCCCCCAGGCGGAGTTGGCTTTGCAGGCAGCAGAAACTGGCGCTTCTGCTAGGATGCTCTGCAGAGAAACCGTAGATGGTTTCTATGGCAGGAGCTAAACTCTTTGATGCTCACAGATGTCTCTTCAGAGCAGGTTTGAGAAAGCTGGCAGGGGACCTTGCTCTTCTGGGCTGTCAGTCTGGCTTGACTGCACGTAGGAGCACTGGGGAGCTACAAAGCAGAGTGTGGCTCATATGGTAGTTGAAAGTTCAATTAAATCTACCGTAAATGTAATGGGATATGTGGGAATGTTGGATAGACAGCCATACATATGCAACTTAGCAGATCCTGCATTATTTTCTTGGTTACTCTTCGTATCATAGCTGTTCTCAGACTTTTGTGCTGTGATTAGTGCTATTCACCTCTGTAACTTTTATTCAGGTTTCCTCTTTTGTCTGCAGTAAACACTTGGTGGTGGTATCAGGACTGGGGTGGCCCAAGATAGAGTTATATCAAACTGCAGGATGATAAGGCTAATTCTAAAGCACAACAGGAGCTCGTCAAGCCTTGAAGATCATGGCCTAGGACGTGCTAGCAAACAGAAGGGATGGCCTGTCCTTCCTGGCTGCCAGAGGGGCCAGCCGCTGCCCAGTGGCTGCATGTAGATCAGGGACTTCAGCCCGCCGACAACATGTGTCGGAGCGACGGCTTTTCCAGCCACCGCGTGCAGACGGTGTGTAGCTGTCCGGGCGCCAGCGGTACTCCCTTGCCCGCACCGCTGTCCCTGGCAGGCAGCGGGAGGCTCTGCGTGAGCAGCACGAGAGGCTTCCAACACGCCTGTGGGATCTGCACAGTGTTAACGTGGGAGATTTATTACTCCCTGAGGATTCATAAGCAGCACTGACGAATTTCTTGCAATCCACATTTTTGTCGTGGTCATAATATAAGGTGGGAGGCTTGAAAGGTTTAAATAAACACCTATATTAAATTTGTGGGTCATACAGCAACAACAATCCTATTAGTCACTTGCTACAACTTATTTCCGTTAAGCACCTTCCACAAAATCAAGATATCTGTCTCCTATATGAAGTAGTAGATAAGAAAGCTGCTACCAATAGTAATTTTTTCTTTATCAGCATTGACCCCTTTCTTTCACCTGCTGTAGTCATGAGAAGGCTGTCAATTTTAAAACAAAGAAAAAAGTCACATATATATATATGTATCCAACCACTGAAGTGCACTGTAAATCTTCAGAAAGATAACCTGGAAGTTGTGTATTTAGCCTTTGCAACAGAAATTATTTAAATGCCATGTTGACCTCACACAAAATTTACATTCTTTTAGTTAGTGTTCTATTTTGTTTAAAGTTGCTAAACACTATAAATCCTGTGTAACAGGACAGCAAAGAACTGTGCACTGTAAAACATATATTCAGACACATCCTGAGCAAACAAATCTGTTTGGGTTTTTTTATTTTTATTTTTTATTGCTAGTTCCTATTTTTACAAACCCGTGTGCTTTGAAACAATTTGCATTGTGTCTGTTATTTCAGAATTTACTTCTTAACATCACTGATATCTGAAGAGGAAGGAACAAAAAAACGCATGTTAAAACAAATTATGAAGGAATATGAAGAATATGTTGAAACAATTAAACCTCTTAAACGAGGTTCTGGTATTGAATTTTTTTTTTTTTTGGAACATAATCTTTTCATCAGATCATATTGGACAAATCTTTCATGCATAACTGGGTTTAAGTCTTTGTGAATATTTCAAGATTTGCGGTGTAACTGTGATTCTTGAATTTCAAAAGGGGTTATTTCTCCAACAACAGAATTTTTTTTTTATTTGTAATAATCAATAGAATTAAAAAAAAATAAGGAAAATCTTTAATTAAAGATATTAGCTGATCTTAGATTTTGAAAATGTAGCAAGATTTTTTTAATTTCTGAGGAGGTTAAAACCCCCAGATTTTCAGGTTACCTTCAAGAATACACGTCATTGGAAAAAAACCAAAACCTATTGAATAATATTTGTACTTCAGGCATTCAAAATACATTAGCATGTTCATATTTCATATATTTCCTTGAGGAAAAAAATTAGTCCTGCTGCCTTCAGAATTTTACCATCATTGAGACAAGCAGGTCAGCAATTTTTTCCACTTTTTTTGTGTGTAATACAGACCACCTGAAATTAATTGTTAGGAATCAAAATAGTAAATTAACAGGTTTAGAGAGGTAAAGAGTTTCAAACAGGAGTAAATGACAGAAGCTGTTTGTATTATTTTTAAGATAGAAGCCCTGAGTAACATGTCCCCTGGATTTCACAAAATAAGTTGACCTCCTTCTTTAATGTTCATACAACAGCAACCGAAAGGATCACATAAATCTGCCAAGTGAAATGTAGTTATTTCATGCACATTTAATATAGATAAAAAGGGTCTGTTTTATTCTTTACACCGGATGCCACGGAAGTGCATCTGCACATCTAGGGAGGGAACAGTGCGGAGGGGTGACCAAAGGCAGAGAAGGAAGAAAACTTCCAGCAGCCATCCTCCGCAAAACTTATGTTGGAGGTTTTAGTCTTCAGATGTTTTATCATGAAGTTTATCAGTCTAATCCCAATGTGTATTCCCAAGTAAGATGTTGTGTTTGTGGAAGCACCTAGTAAAGGAAAACTCAGTACAATGAAATGCAGAGGAGGCATGTGGTTGCACGCCGTGTGTCCAGTTCTGGTGTTAGTTGTTTGGCAATGATTGCTGACATAATGATGCTGGTTTTCTTCTGAATAAATTTGATGAGACTTTCTCTGAAGTCCAATATTTCTGGGTTGCCAGAAACACATCGAAGGAAAAGGCTGCTCGGGTTCTGCTCTGGGTACAGAATAGAGGCAGCTGAGGTCTTTCTTTGAGTATCCATCTTGCAAATACTGTTGGGTATGGTGCCTACTACTAGTTGGTGCCTGGTAAACATGTGAATGCCACTGGGACTTAAGCTCCTCAGTGACAGAGTGCTTTTGAAAGGATGACTTACGTTCCAAAGTCATTGAATTGCCTTTGAAAATATTTTCTTTCTCAGACGTTTTGTTGAAAAATTTATGGTACTTGCTACTACACTTGACTCAAGGCTACCCTTGGCTGCAAGTGTTTACATGATTGGACCCTGTGTTATCCAGTGTTCCTTAGGCACCTTTTGGGAAAAGTCTGTAAAGAAAACAGGTTTTTTGAATATTAAAGGTCGCCAGTTTCTCATGGGGACCCACGCACCTCAGAGGCAGATCTTGGGACTGAGACAAGATAAACTGCTGGGTTGTAAGAGGGTAGGAAATCACACAGGAAGCTTAAACTTTATATTGCGTTCTTGAAAAGAGCAAACCTCTATACTGTAGTGTATTTCAGTAGCTCTTACATAATATCCGTGGTGTCATATAGTGTAACTTGTATGCTTGTATAGTTTAGTTGTGTCTGCTCTATATATTTGTGTCTGAAATTTTGGGGGGCTTTCATAAACAAACAGGCCACATAGTGTAAGACAGCAGTAATACTACTTGCAACTGAGATCAACGCAATTATTTTTCTTTCAAATAAGTCATATTTTCACAAAGAAAACTGTGAAGTAGAATCTCAAGTCATATTCACAAATTTGGTTTCTTATTTTATCTTAAGTAGTGCTATTAATAATGAATATTGTCCTAACCCTGATTCAAATTCATTGTGTTCTAAGTTTTTGCAACATGTTTAATTTATGTTTTGTTTTTTTTTTCCTCTCTCTTTCTCTTTCTCCTTATTTCTTTCCCCTTTTCAACAGTCCTGGTACCTGGGCTAGCTTGGTTCCTTTTCCAGTATCAAATAGGTCACCGATCCTGCCGACAAATGTCCCAAATTATGGTTTGAACATAATTGGAGAGCCTTTCCTTCAAGCAGAAACAAGCAACTGAGGGAAAAAAAAACAACCCAAAAGCAAAATTAAAAAAGAAAAAAAGAAAGGAAGACAGGATGAGAAAAGAAACTGAAGAAAGAAGAAAAGATAGACCAGCAATTGCAGCTCTTACAATCACTAATTCCCTTATGGTTGAAACTGAAATGACATACAAAGGGTCGATGATATTTCACTGATGGGTAGAATGCAGCCCCTGCTAAGTAGCCTTTGTTATATGAAGTCCGCTGGGAAATAGATGTTCTGTCTCTGACAATATATTTTAACTGACTTTCTAGATGCCTTAATATTTGCATGATAAGCTAGTTTTATTGGTTTAGTATTCTTGTTGTTTACGCATGGGATCACTATTCCTGGTTATCTCACAAAACAAAGGCTAGGCAGCAGCAACAGAGCTGCAGGACAACAAGGGCCGTGAGTCAGCCATTTTCTCAACACTCTGATTTCTAAATGTGTTAAAAATAAGCTCTGTAGCCTTTAGTTATCAGTATGGATTTATTAAAGTTTGGCCCTTAATTCAGCCTTTTCTATTCTAGTGTGTTATGCAGTTTGAAATTTTCAATCAGTATAAACACACAGGCTCTATGGAAGAAATGCCTCTACGTAGGTAAAAGTGTTATCTCCTCATGCAACAGTAAAAAAGAAAAGGAAAAAAGTGAACATTTTCCCCATTAAAGAAACACTTACAGAGGCAAGTGCAATTTAAAAATCATATCTAAGGGGTCATCACTATAAGTCCTTCAGCCCTTGGACTCTAAATTGAGGGGATTAAAAATAGAAATAAAAATTACTTTGAACATACTTATTTTTCCCCTCAGTTTTTGAGGGCATTAAAAGGCATTAAATCAAGACAAATCATGTCCTTGAGAAAAAGAAATCAATGGAAACACAGCACTTATGTTGGTTTAGCTGCTGCCTCCACAGAGGGGTAGGATTTATTTATTTAAAGTTACTGGTTGCATCAAGAACCCATAGGGTTTATATATTTCTGTAAAATCTGCATCATAGAGACAAAGAGATAGGCAAATCCATGTCACAAGGGCACAGCTTACCGTTTACAAACTGGTAATACCAGGATGGGGATATGTTATATTTAAATAATGCACTCTTAATGTAAGTCTAATTACAGGGTGCTGAAAACTTGCATGGTGCTTTCAGAAGTTAGCCTTGTTCAACAATTTTCACATATTGACAGGAATATAATGTGCATGGGCAGACATTTTGCCTCTATGTCTCTTTAAAAAAAAATTTAAAATACTCTTTCCAGTAATCCTAATTTGCACGAAGATATAATGTCCACATTACGTGCCTTGCCTTGAAATCTAAAAAATAGAAAAAAAAACAAAAAAAAAAAACCACAAAAAAATGGACATCACTACACTTGTTTTGCTGCATTTATTATCATTTTAAATCTTTACCATTTTTATGACAAAATATTTTCTACTCCAGATGGGAAAAAAAGTGTGACATCATGGATTTTTTAGACAGTTATACCTTTATCTCACATTTATAAAGCATATCATGGCTGTGTATAGTTGCCGCTTAAAAATTGTAATCGACCAGCAATATTTTCAGTATTTTGGTGTTTTTTCTATTAAGCTTTCATGTTTTTCATCTTCCAATTAATATTGGGGGGAGGGGATACAAATTTATACGACTTATGCAATACCAAGTTTTGCCTATGTAGGTAGTGCTTTTAGCTGTATTGGTTATTATAGTTAAGTACACAGATTTAAAAAAAAAAAAAAAAAAAAGAATAATGTATGCTTTTTTTGTTTGTTTTAATTGACCAAAGTGGGTACTGCTATTTTTGCAGTGTGATGAGGTCCTTTTCTGTACTGAGAGGTGGACAGGGGATTTTTTTTTATACATACATATATATATATTCTGGGGTGGGTGGGGAGGATTTTTAACACTTTACAGTGTAGCTGTGAAGCAGTGCACCCTTAGCCAGGCAAGGGCTGCAAAGCGACTGTTCTGCCTACTGTGACAAACCTTCAAATCGGTTCCCTCTTTTTAACTTCACACCTGGGGTGCAAGCTGAAATCATTTCTGGATTTAAAAAATAAATAATGAATTCTGTTGGAGGCAGACTTGACTTGAGGAAATTGTTTTACTTTAAGGTTTTTTTTCTTGAGAAGAGAAAGAGAGAGAGAGAGAGAGAGAGAGGTCAAGACCCACAGTGAGATGAAGCCTTTTCCATTCTGGCAAAGATACTGCATCCTAAAGTGTTCACGTTAGAAAAAGTTTTTAGCTCAGAATGACAAAGACGCTTGCTTTGTCTAAGAAATGCACGTACAGGGCCAAAATATCTTTGCTGGCATAATTCCACTGACTCCAGTTGACTCCAGAGTTGTTCCTGCAAAGAATTTGTCTCCCTTAGTCTGCTTGACTGGTAAAAGTTGTCCCCCCCCCCCCCACCTTTTTTTCCCTCTACATCAAAACATTCTTCCCCCCCCCCTCAATTTGTTAACTCACAGCATCCGAATTACAATTTTCAGCCTGCTTAGGCTGTGTCAGAGGTTTGCAATATCTTCTCATACAGCAGGTCAGAGGGACAACTCTGGGCCATAGTGGGGAAGGAGTTTGTTAATGCACGGAATTACACTGTGATGTAAATAAAAACATACTTCCAGTAAAATCACATTTTGCAGATCAGTAGTGGGCCTGTTGCTGGAGACCTTTTATGCACCAGGAATCTTTGTGATGTATGGCTCAACACAGGGTGAATTTTTCTGAAAAGTACATCCTTTTATTAGGGCGCAGGCAGAGGGGAGTATAGACTTGTGGATATGGGATAGCCTGGTGGGAAAATTCATCCCTTTGCATTTTGGCGGTTTTCCTACCCTGGAGCAGCCCCGGAGGTGCAGCTCCAGTAACAGCTGCCCCACTGAGTGCTGGGCAGTGGCACACCAAAGTCAGTCCCTTCTGGCTCTGGCCAGCGCGCGGTGGCTAAGGAGCAGTGCTGGTGGTGCATCCCTCCGTCTCCAGCAGGAGATGCGTGTGTAGGCAGGGCCTTGAATGGCTACAGAGACAGGGCCTGTAGAAAGGCAAATCCTGGAGATTTATCTATAGCTAAACTGAAAAAAAGAACACCCACCCCCCTCAAAAAAGATAAGACACCAAAAGAAAATTAAAATCAACTTTGTGTTGCTCTTTTCCTGAGCCATGTAGTAAGTGAATTCATACACTAAGCACATGGCTGTTGATATTACCAAAATGTACTAGACCCACCCAGAGTATACCTCAGCCTCTGGCCTGGTAAAACAAAGTAGGTATTGTCCTTTCTGCATGCTCCTGATACTGAGCAGTTCAGGAGCACAGGGATTTGCTGGGGGGCTATCCTTGATTAGTGCCATTAGCAAGGTGTCCCCCTTAAGCTTCTAGTAACACACCAGGATGAAACTGAAACAAGTTCAGGCTTCAAAGCGCAATAGTCAAAATGATTGCCCTTGTAGGAAGATGGATGCCCTTAATAGAGCTTTTTTGTTATCTCTGACCTCCTGTATGAAAAAAATTGAGCTTACTGATGCAATATTTTAGAAATCAAACCCCTTCCTTCCATGTGAATGAATTGGGTGGTTAAGCAACTGTGGGTTTTTTCCACCTGCCTCTCGAATAGAAAAGCCTGTTTGGAAGAAAATGAACTTTTCATTTATTGTTGGTTCGGTTTTGGTGGTTTTTTTGTTGTTGTTGTTGTTTTTTTGTTTTTTTTTTTTTTTTTTTTTTAAGCTCAGCAGTCAAAAGATAAGATTGAGAACTCAAATCCAGTCTCTGGCCTCCTCCTTCACCAGGAAGTGTATTCTGACTAAATCAAGCCACCCCGTTCTATGTGCACTGTTCTGCCTTTATTAAGTTGCTTTGCAGCCCTGGCCTTATGGCTGTGCCACTGAAGTGTGTTTCCCCTGGAGTGACATGAACGTTTGAGGCTTGACTAAGAAGAAAAAAAAGGCAGTGAAGGAGACTGTACATAAAGACATGGCAAAAATATTAATTATAGCAATATAGTTGTGGGGTGATGTTCTGGTGGGCAGCTCCATTGAAAATATGTGAATGAATTTGTGAAGCTGCAAGTAGCGAGAAGAAAGGAGGATCTTCTGAATGAACCGCCTACCTTGTAGACAGTAATTTGTACACTGTATAGTTTTGTTAAGATTTTTTTTTTTTTTAATTAAAATACCCTTGTTTGTAAAGCTAACTTTTTAACAATTATAATGGAAATGCGTGTCATTTCCATTTTTAAAGTAAACAAGAATATTCCTTGTTTGGAAACTGGACTTGGGTTAAAACTCTCCAGTTTCTTAATTTATGTATTAAAAAAAAAATCTGTCCATGTTAGGAGTTATTTCGCAGATTCCTGTGCTTGAAAAGCATAGGTTACTAATCCTTTAAAAATGTAAATGGAGAAAAGTTATATTTTATGAAGGTTATTTTGTTGTATTTAGTATTGGAAAAGTTGGTTTTCAGAGCATTTCAAAATGTTGGAAGCACCACTGTCTTTTTATTAGTATATATGGCCTTTAGCAAAAGTTTTTGTGATTGTTACATGATGGTATTTAAGATTAGGTTCACAGAGCAATTCAGGATAGGCAGAGAACTAAAACAGTACTTATGTCTCACATAGCTGTGTCCTCAGGGAGCAGAATTTCGGATTTGCAACTTGTAGCTTCATAAGGACTTAATGAAAGAGATTGCACAAGGACACACTCAACTGTGACACCGGAGTGTGTTCTGTACCTGAATCTAAATTATATTTACTGTGTGAGATTATGAAGGCTGCAGAAAGTTATCCCATATTCAGTGTACAGTATTCACTTTTAATGAAACAACTCTCTAATGTTGCTGGCAGTAAGGCCCCAGGCATGACATCCAATATATTTTACATGATCCTGTCAAGGTCTTTTGTTAACATTAACCAGCTGCATGCTCCTGGACTTTTTTATTGGGTTTCTATAGAAAACTTAAAAAAAAAAAGAGAGAGAGAGTAAAATCATATGCAGGCTAATCAAGTTAAACAGGAAAAGCTCAAAGTTGAATGTTCCACTCCATGCTGAAGGAGCTGAAAACTGCCTCCTTCTTATTTGCACTTTCTGCTAGTTCCCCAGTTTTTTCTAATTCCTCAAAATTGTGTGGGTGTGGTGGAGCACTGCAGTTGGAGGATAACACGGACCACTGATTTTGCCCTTTAACCCTGCACAATGACCTTTGCATCAGCCAAACTTATTGCCATGACAACTCTTTGTACTGTTTCCATGCCACAGCTCTGTTGGTCACATTGTTAATAGTAAAGGGGACAAGTTGGAGACGGTCAATTTTTACATTTTTTGTTGCAATTTTTTCTTCAATGGTTGTAAGTAGTTTGTTTTTTGTTTTTTTTTGTTTTTTTTTTTAATGATAAAAGGGTTCACTAGTTATTACTCTTTAGAAATATCTGTGTGTTGCAATTCAAATGTATGTTGAATTTGTGAAAAGGGCTTCAGTGCCACTAGCATCATAACATCCCAGAATAAGCCTTTGATACTTTCATTGCATGATAAGGTAACAGTAAAACAAAAGGTGGCCTAAATAAATGGAGAGCAGTGTGAGCTAGTGACACTAAAGCCAGTCTTTGTATTACTGTATTTTTGACAGAATAGTTTTGAAAACTGTGCTACAGGGACTGATGTGGCAAATGTATCTCTATATGCAGAAGGAGGTTTTTTAAGAAGTATGGCTTATTATGCATTCTTCATTGAGGGCATTGAAGTTGCATGGACTGATCAAAGTTGATGCAAAATGAGAAAGAAACAAAAACCAGCAAAATGTTTACCAAAAAACTCAAACAAATGAGCAGTGCCTGTTCAATTTCACAGTCTCTGTTGAGTTCAGTTGTAAATATGTTTCAGATAACATTTTCTTCTTCTTCTTCTTCAAAAAAAATCTCTACAGCATTGTAGAATGTGAGGGGTTCCTCAATCCCAGGCATAGGCTTCTCAAGAGCTGCATTAGATTATGTCTTCATCAAGCTGTTAATTTGTGCTTGTATCATATAGAACTTTTAGTAAGCTGGGAAGAGGCACCCCATCTCAATGGTATTTCTCTGAGAACAACTTTTGTAGGGCTGTGTGTTTCTTTAGATACATTTAGTACAACTGTAGGTGACAAGTAGTCGGTTATTGCTTGCTAGCTACACACCAGGGTTGATCCATTTTAAAACTTTTGGCATTTTTCCCCATACTGTAGGCCATAAATCCTGAAGGTTACATTTTAATTAAAAAGGAGGTGCGTGCACAGTCTTTGTGTAATGAACCTTCACTAGTAGAATGCATTACAGTACCGCTACTTAATTTTGGAATTAGGGCCCTCTGGCATCAGACCTGTTTTTAGCCTGAGTGTTAACAAAGGTTTTTATTGTGCCTGGTTGGAGAATAATAATGTTCTTTTTGGTACTTTTTTTTAGGTTACAAATGAACTCAACTGCCACAAGTTTTAAACTGGTGTAAATCAAGCTTGACTTAATGTGATTGTTACTGTTATATCCAGCCTATACTGCTAGCAGCTGCTCATACTGCAGTCAATTACTGGAAGCGGATATATTTCCTATGCAAAAACTGTTTAAACAATAAAAATGAGCTATGCTACAGACCCTGGTCTTATGTTTTCTTTTCTATCTCTAAGAGTCGTAATCAGTAATATCTTAGAAACTAACCTTAAACTGTGTACCCTGATAGCATGGCACAATTTATGGAGTTCTGTGTATACTTAATTTAGATTTAATGGATTTGTTTGCATACATTTTGGCTTAGTGGTTAGACTGAAAAAGGAGGAGAACAGAAACAAA
Source organism: Aquila chrysaetos chrysaetos (assembly GCF_900496995.4). Lineage (NCBI taxonomy): Eukaryota > Metazoa > Chordata > Aves > Accipitriformes > Accipitridae > Aquila > Aquila chrysaetos. The sequence goes on from NC_044030.1 coordinate 52,538,618, forward strand.
AGGAGATATAATCAGATAATCAGCTCAATTTAAAAGTTTATATTTAGTTTTCATCATCATCTTTTACCAGCCCTAGTAATTATACAGGTGACCTGAACTGCTTCTCCTGTGATGTAAGATTGAGCATGATAGCAGAAGGGCAGGAGACCTCTGTTTTCTTTCAATGTTACCGACTTGTGACAGACAGTAAATCTTTGATTTCTTAACAGCCTTTATGATAACATTTTTATTAAATAAAGACAGCAAGATCCAATCTTGCCAAAATTCTTCCTGACTTCAGAAAGCTTTGTTTTGGGTCAAGGTCTTTGAACTCCACAAAAGAAGAATTATTTTTCCTAAGTGTGAGTTGGCTGTATATATGGATGTTTCATTCAGCTCATGTCACTGGAAATAAATTGTTTTCTTCTTATACCATTAGGAATCCAGAAACCTGTAGCAACAGTCAGCAAGTAGCATGAATATGGTCAAGAGATGACTGACTGGATCACAGTGTAAAGGCTTAAACTGGATTATATAAAAACTCTCAAATTTTGCCCCACGGTGAAGCTAAAAAACTCTCTATCTACTTAGATAAAAATATTCTTCAGGTTCTAGAGCAAAAGCTTTATCCAGTTTCAACCCTTAGTGTGAAAAATGCAAAATGGTGTGTTATTTTTTCCCACTGGTTTGTTTACACAAAGACCATTTGTTTATTAGATGGATTAATTTTTCTGTGAAAGGCCCTTTGTTGTATGTGTGTCTCTCCAAAACAAATTGTCAGGTACTGAAAAGTTAGGAAATTCTACCAATTTGTCTTACTAGAATTTCCTTGCGTGCTGTCATTTGGACATGATTTGAAAACTATATTAAGGACTTCAGGTTCCATGTCTAAAACTCCAAAACAGATAACCTTCCTGCATAACCCAGAGATGCTTAAATTCAGTCCTGCCTCCCTTTTCTGATAAGGAGATTCCCTACTTCTCCAGCCACCCTGCAGCCCCCTGCAGAGCAGCCCACTGCTGTATACAACCCACCAGGATCCTGCAGCAAGCTTTGTACATGACTTTGATCCTCTACTCCAAGCATGCCAGCTGCACAGTGGCACTGATGCCGATAGGTCAGGACAAAGCATGGCAGCTGCCTGCATTTATTCACACTGCCAATACCAGAGCCAGGGCTGCAATGCCATGGTCAAGATAGGCAATGTAGTGCCCAAGAACACCAAGATAAAAGGAGCAGGAAGGAGAGCATGCAAAGAAGACCATGACTTGCAATTTCATAGTGAAGGCATGCTGAGGGCGGGAAGCTCCTGCTTCAGGCTTTTCTGCTTTCCCATTTGCTAGGTTTTTGAGAAGAAATGGACAAACAATCCGTGGACTGGTATTTAATGTCTTTTTTATAAACTCCAGTGTTATTTTTGTGTGTTTTCTCATGAACTTAAAAATTATAATTTAAAAAGAACAGAAATCTTGCCACCAGATCCAAATACATGTGCAAAAAGCAAGGTAGGAAAGTTCAAAGCCACCTCACAGTTTTTTGCTGCTTAAGTCATTAAATGAAGTTGTTATCTTTGCTGTGTGTGGGTTTCTTTTTGAGTCTTCTCATGTTTTTCTTTCTATTCCAATATTTTTCTTTCTATTCCACTTACTGACCTAAATTTGTATATTATAGCTGTTGCTCAGTCTCCTTCTGGCTGTTTGGGTAAAGCTGAATACAAATGTAGTCTTGGCTTCTTGCTTGTGAGCCTCAGCCCAGGGGCATCTGTTTCCTTGGGGATGAAGGGACTGAGTGCTAGGGGACCCTTGGGAGTGTTTAGCTGCCAGAATCTGAGTCATGTCCATAAGCATTTGTGAACAGAAGAAGGTTATTGAATGCTCAGGATTGAACCAAATTTTGTCTGTACGTCACTGGAGGAACAAAAGGCTCATGGCTGCTATCCGGGTAACTCTCATGCCTCTTCTCACTTCTCCACTTAAAAGAGCAGCAGCCTTAAGTCTTTCTGGTAAGGTAACTACAGGGTTGTTTTATAGATAGGGTATATACATCACCCTCAGGAATGGCAGAACCATGTCTACTGAGGCTTAGCAACGGAGAGCAGTCTAAGGCAAACTGTTGGCATTGTTGGTCAAAATTTGACAGATGCAAGCAGGATCTAGCAAAGGGAACTTCATTAGAAGAGCTATCCTACTTCTGCTTGACAGATACATCTTTAGAGCATCCACTGATGGTTTCTTTAAGGTCCTTATTGGCATAAGATCAGACACTATTACCAAGGCCACTACCCACAAACATCGACTGACTGAGCTGCTGAGAGCTGTGAAGATCTGTCCAAAGCTGTGCAAGGATTCAGCTGTGTCTTGAACTCAATTTACCTTTTATGGGATTCATCATTACATAGTACTCCAGTCCACTTTTGTTACTCTGTCCAGTGTATCATCATGTTCTCCAGACAAAGAATGGAGTGAACAAAGTTACAGGATATTACTTGCAAAATACGATGCTTTAAAAAATATGGGAGGTGGTGACAACACCACCAGTCCTTCATCTCAAGCTTGACTTGCAGTTGCCCTCTGCACATGCTGTTGTGCAGTACCTAAACAGAACCTGCTCCTCTAGGAAGTTGATCTGATGCCACTGGAGTCGGTAGAAATCCCTCAGCTGATTTTTAACAAGGGTTGGATCAGGCCTCCATTGCTGGTAAGGCACCTTAATTTAGGTGAATGTGGATTTCCAGGTCTTAACATATGTGTTGTTTTGTTTGTTTTTTTTTTTTTGAAGCATGTGCCTTAGGGTGAAAGGAGGTGTTCAAAGCAGAACATAACTGTTTCTGCTTGCTAAGCTGATGCTCACTACTAAAACAATGGTCTCCATTGACTATATTTAGCTGCACTGCAGGCTTCCAACATTGCTGTGGGCAGACAAGCAAGGAAGTCTGATACACAACAGGACTGGGGCAGGGATAAAACATCTATCTCCTCATAACTGACAAGTCAAGCACTGCAGCACTGTGAAGCTGGAACCATATCAATTGTAAGCAGCTGTCTATTCAATTTTCAAAAACTCTCTGATCAGATAATTACTGATGTTTCAAGAAACAAATGATGCCCCCAGTTAGACTGCTGAAATGCCTCTGAGTGCAAGGAGGTCACCCAAGGGTAAGTGGGGGCTTTAGTTACTTAAACATTTTTCAGGCATAATTCTGATTGTAAAACACTTCTCTCCTAAATTATTTGAGATTGAAATATTTTCCTCAGTGTATTTGTCTGCTGCAGTATATTGAAAAATGTCACAGTTACTTACGGTGGATTTGTTTCACAGCCCAGAAAAATTTGACCTGTGAAAACCCTCAGAAGTTGAGTACATTTTTCTGTTTCATGGAGACAAGCATACAAAGATAAGACTTTTTTCCTTTCTTTAGGCAGCTTGAGCTCCTTCCACCCACCTCCTCCCTTTTAAAATAATGTGATGTGAGAATTCACTTTGTATGTAATACCTGAAATACCTAATGTATGCTAGTTTGTTTCGGTTTTGAACAGGAGAGGAGGACGCACACCATAATAGCCATAAAATACAGATAGTAATAAGAAAATAAACTAAATATAATATGATGACTCCTCAAGTCATCAAGTCAAGTTTTTAAAGGTTTTTTGGAGAGTAATGAGTATGACAGAGCTCAGCATCAGAGTGCTGATCATCATAAGCACAGTCTGGAACTTCCTATTAATTTTCTGTAAACTGTTCAGAACTGTCTGTGAAGTTGTATACTTTAGTGTGTATACATCATGTAAACACAAATGTGAATACAAACGTCCCAGTTTCCTCTGGCTAGAGTTACAGTGACTGAGATACGGCATGTAAGTTGTGTTGGAGCCTTCTTGGTCCCACAGAATTACACACTTAGCATATTGCACACTGTTATTAAATGGCATTATTGAGATTAAAAGTGGGTTAAGATTATTAGTGAATCAACTATATCACTATGCAGGCACAAACACACTGATCCTTTCTTGGAGTGCTAAATTTGCATTCATAATGTGATTTAGCACACAGTAGCCTGCCTCTAAGTAAAGTGACTTTTACTTATGTTCTACAGTGACATGCACATTGCTTTTCTAAGCCAGCCAGTCAAACCATTTTTCACTGTGAAATAAAAAAGAACTATTGGTGTTTACATGATTCCATCAGCTTCCCTGCTGACCCTATGCAAGTACTTCTGAAGATTTTTTCACTAACTTTGTATAATATTTAAGCTCTCCTGCAGGTCCTTGTTTCATGCACTAGTTTATCTTTGCACTGAGTTCTCTGATGTATTATTCAGGTTTGTAGCAAGGATTTTTCTTTTTTTACCCACTTTCTCCTCACACTGTTACTGCTCATCTTTATGTTCAGCTCTTTCTCCCTTACAGTCATTTATAAAGGTACTATTTTCTTGCATCCATGAAGGAAAAAATCTTCCACTGTTTTCTTCTTCTAAAGATTTATTAAAATTTCATAGTGCTTCTCTGGCCAGTTAGTGGCTTTCATTTATAGGTGCTTCTGGCTCAGAGAAATTTTCTTTAAAAAACAAACAAACCCTCTCAAGTGGTCCCCTGTATTGTCAGAATAAGTTGTGAACACCCAGACAAGGGTAAAAAGAAACGGTTTTGAAAACACACAAAGTCAAGCACAGGTAGACTGAGAAATTTCCAAAAGTAGAGGAATGCTTAAAAATTTCTGGATTTTAGGGTCATTTATAAAATGTGAATGGACCGAGTATGTTTTTCCATAAGCCTGGCCTCTGGAGAAGACCTTCATGCCAACACAATGTCCTTGACCAGCATTTGAGTCCTAGGTGTGCCTTGCATGCTGTGGTGAGCCAAGGCTGCGCTCCGGACTTCAGAGTTTGAACAGGTTAGAATATTAACATGTGGACCGAGGATGAGTTAAGGCACTTTGGAGGATGTAAAAGTGAGTTAAGCCAGCCATGCAAAAGCAGCTACAATCAGATGGTCACTTGTTAGACCGTCCTTACTTAGTGCCTTCTGGGCATATTATGCTAGAATCACACAAGGCTGAATGTCCCATTATGGCTACCAAGCTTGCTTTGCTCAGGAGCAGTCAGTAGCAACAGCCATAAGGTGCTAGCAAGCCCAAACTGGTGTATCATTAGGAAGCTTCGACAGCGCCTGCTGTGAATGGTGTGTTCCTCTCGGCTAGCGGCTTTCAATCTGTGCTCATAAGAAACCCTGGGGTCCTTGGAACATTTGTGTAGGGGCTGTGAAAAGCAATTAAGGAGAGAAAACTTACTGTCAACAGGCTCCAATTCACTATACAATCCCCATTAGAAAAATTTCAGGGTCCGCAAACTGGAAAAAGTGATTTCCATGCATTCAGTGTTTTCTTAAAATAAAAAGTGGAATAGGGAAGATAAAGCGAGTGGTACAAAGATGGCTGTCTAGTAACTAGTCTTCCTGTTGCACCATTAGGTTTTGCAGGAGATGTGGGAGACCCCTTCTAAGCATTTTTTAGATTTATAACAATTCTGTTCAGGCCTGTGAGGTTTCATGCAAGGAACAATGTGAGGAACAGAAAGCCCTGCTATCTTATAAAAATATAAGTTAATTCCCTTTGCAATTTGATAGTTGTGTGGAGGGTCCCAGGAGGACAATATTAGGGTAAGACAGGAAAAGAAGGAAACTTGCTCTATGCTCAGGGAGGATATTTCCAAGGTTGGGCACAGCATCCCACTGTGAGACATCAAAACTCTCTGCTCCTAGGGTGCTGGGAACTGGAGAGGCAGACAGCCGACATACCCAGACTCACAGCTGGCTTCATAAACAACTCCTGCTGCTAGCCCTGTCGTGGCCTTCCCATGGGCTCACAAGCCTCTTCTCCAGCGTGCTCAGTGCACCCCCTCCTCTTTCCTGCCTTTACCCTTCTTCATTTACTCAGACCCCTTACTTACCATTACCCACAATCTCAGCTGTATGCTAATCACAGTGGCAGTTCCCATAACGCTTCCCTCGTGCCATGTGTCCTCTTTGTCCCCTCTCAGGATGAGAGGTGGGGGAGTCGGATGACTCTGCGCCAGGGAGGGAGGTGGCACACAATGGGTGAACTGGAGCTCTAGGAGCATCCTTTCCCATCTCAAGGAGCAGCAGAGGGAAAAGGGATGTCAGAGCCCCACAGGAGCACCAAGGGCACCTGCAGAGATGACAGGTATGCATTCCCTCTCCTTCACCTCTGACGGCATCACTTCTGCAGAGGAGTGGCTGTGCTAGGGTGCCACAGTGTCAGGAGCCCCTCTCCAGCCTGATTCGAGCTTGGCTGACCTGCTGCCTCAGGAGATGGTGGGACCTGCTGGGCTCAGTTGTCTCAAATTACATTTTCAGATCAAGGTATGTGTTCTGCCTTGGTTGCACTTAACTCCAGTTTTGAACAGTGATTGCTAAAATAAATAAACAAAGGCTGAGGGTCTGCAGTAGCTGTATCTGTGGCACCTGGGGTGTTTTGTCCTGGAGAACCAGTCAAGGTGTTCATAAGATTGTAGGCAGAAATGATTTCACTTCTACGTGTTTGCTCCAGGGGTGTGATGACAGGGAGAAGGACTTTGCAAACCTGGCTGACAAATGCTGGTAAACAAAACCTTTCTGAGGGGCCTTGTTAGGCATGGCTGCAGCAATGGGTCCAGTGTCTGGAGATCCTGCCTAGCAGTATCCAGCAAGGGGAAAATTACTACAGAATGAGCATAGTATAAAGCAAAATTATGCTTCTGAATGAACTTGTCTAGCAGTCACAGTGAAACAGTGGATTGGGAATAAGCTATAAAAATGAAGGAAGGACTGGTATGGAAAGAGAATGTTTCAAGTTAATTGCACCTTGAAGCAGCTTCAGGGACGGATTTGTTCCCTGTTCCCTTGGATGGGCAGTGCCTCCAGGGCTCAGTGCTTCAGTGGCTGCCATGGGCCGCCAAGCTCCCAGGTTGAGAGAGCAGAGAGGTGGGAGCTGGGGTCAGGAGCCTGCCCCAGGATGGGCTTGTGCTCTGTGCCTGGCACAAAGTTCATCAGTGGCTGCTGCTGCGTACAGAACTGAGATAGGTTCCAGCTGCTGTACCACAAAATCTGCAGGAGATTAAATACAGAAATATTAAAAGCAGTCCGTAAGAAAAAGCTTAATCTCTTCTCTCTCCCCCAACTCCTGTTTAGTGACTCCAAACTTAAATGCTCTGCCCTTGGTCTTGTGTGCCACTCTTCAGGCACACTGATGACACCTGTACAATGTAGAGATATTTGGGCAGAATAAAAAAACTGCTCTGAAAATAAATAATCCAGCCACTTCCTGAGGGCCATGGGTCAGCCCACAATCATTATCAATAACTCTTAGTGAAGCACAAAGCATGGTGCAGCTGCTGAAGGTTATAAAGTTCACTCAGACTCAGAAATTCTTAATGTGGTTTCATAAACAAAAACACTCCTTGAAACCAGTATAATTTCAAGGCTCTGCTCAGAGAGAAACACAGTGAACTTTCCAGTTGATTTGCAGGTAAGACTTCCCACATTAAAATTATCTGATGTTTGCTACCTGTTTTCATATTGATGTGGGATGCAATGACTGGAAAGATCTTTTTTTTTTTTTTGTGCTTGCCTTCCCTTCATCCCCTTTTTGTGTGGGTATGTGGCTTAGACCTGAGAGTATAGAAACAGATAGTTTGGTAGCAAGCAGAAAATTTTAGATGAGTTTGACACCATATCTCACCTGCCTGAGCTGCCTCAGCCCATGTGTCTTTGGGGCTCCTTGGGAAAAGTGGAGCACCTGTAAGCAGTCAGCACACACCTTGCTGTCAGCCACTTGTTCCCCATCTTCCTCCATGCTGGTCCTCCGGGAAGTCTTCAGTGAATGGGGCATGAAAATCTGGAAGCTATGGGCAACTGTGCACTCTGTATATTTATTTTGGTGATGTTGGGCTAAGAAGTGACGTGAGATTTTTAAAAGGATTTCATATATGTCACCAGGGGCTTAACTGGGAGTACTCTTAGCGTGGTCTGTTAAATGATGATTCCCGACAATCATTTTCAAAATGAAGGCCTGTGGAGACTGAAAGCTGGAATAGTTAGACTTTACCATCCTGTATCTTGGTTTCTATGTGGTCAAATAGGATAACAGCACTTCTTTGTATGGTCTACTTATTTAGCTTATGGGAACTTAAGCAGGTGACTGCAGAACCCCCAGTCTTCACTGAGGTTTCTAGGTGTTCTCATTAATATAAGTAAGAAACTATTATTACAAACTCAATCCACATTTTTGGAAGAAGTAGATTTTGGAGCCTTCTAACACAGGTTGTTTTTACTCAACTTGAGGTAGATGATCAGTGCTCTCTCTCTACCTGGAAGTCACTTGATTGTATTAAGAGTTGTGCTGGACCTCAAATCCTTCAACATAGAGTTTTCTAGCTTGAGTGAAGGAATCAAAACCACTTCCTCTACAGGCAAAGCTTCCTTGCAAGACAGAAACCTTGCAAAGAATGAAAATATTCACCAGTTTGCATTGGCTCCTAGTACTAGTCTGCTTTGTTGTTACTGAAATATGTAGAATCATCTAACTTCCCACAACTTGTCTTTGATTAAGCAGAAGGTCTGGCCTGGGTTTGAAATAAATATAGGGATATGATTTCCAGTGATGTCATCACCTTAGCAGTTGTAGGAAGAAAGGAAATATCAATGACTTCTGCCTCAAAACCAGAGGGTATAGACTGCATTGTTAAAAATGTAGCATTAGATTGCATTTTACTGCTGAAGCTGCCTCTCTGGAGAGGAACTTGGGAAAGCGCAAAGTTGCTCCAGTGAAGACAACTTTAACTGACTTATTTAACAAGTTTGATACTTAGGAAAAAGATGAAAATTCCCCTGAAAACTACACTACTCCATATATGGGTTCTGTACCTGGAGTAGAGGGCTGAGCTGCGTCATCCAGTATAACCAGTGCATTGCCTCCACAGTGGGACACTGAAACTGTTGAACTCCACACCCAGGAATAATGGTGAATAGAGAAAAGTTCCCAAAGTTGAGTGTTTACTTACTTGTTGACATTACATTGATTTACTGTTTTCACCTTTTCTATTAAATTCTTACTTTCTCTTCAGCTACTTCAGTGATGTTGATATACTAATAGGCATGGAGGAAATTCAGCTGGAGGAAATGTTGGCAAATTACCTGATTGTTGATGTTCCTTCACACATTTTTGCATGATCGTCATGGTTCTGTTACCATTTTGATGAAGTGTTCAGAACCCAGGTGAAAGCATTTGCCCATTTGCCATAATTCTGTGCTTGTATATAATATCATGAAAAAAGTTCTCTGAAGTATGGCTTTATTCAAAGTGATCAGAATAAAAAAGCTGAAGACACGCACATCTGTATGGCAAGGCAGCTCACAAGCAAATGTGAACCAGCTGTAAACTAAAACAAGTGTCCCACAGAACACTGTCGCACGTTGCAGCGAAACAGCTCTTCCAAGAGCACAACAGAAGTGACCTACTGAAAAAGTCTGCAGGGCAAACACTGTAAGGTGAAGATATGAACTGCTGTCAATAAAGTGCAGGAATGCACTGCTGGATTACAGCCTGATTTGTCATTTGCAGAGATCAAGGAAGACAGGGGAGCACTCATGTTGGTCTTGCCTGATGCTTCGCCATTGTTCTGCTGTCAAAAATGGCACATGAGGAACCCACCTTTTCCACTTAAATGAAACCTTCCTCCTGTCTTGATGCACCAGCCCTTCCATTTAGTAGTATTTTGGTTCTCTTTAATTTCTTGGAAACAGATACCTTAGGGCTGTTCCATCGTTTATTCATTCAGTTGTCTGTCATCATGATTGATACGGTTTATTGCTTGACTGAATATTTATCTTTTATAAATGTTTACCAACATCTAAGGGCTGCAGAGAAAACTAAAATGTGGTACCAAGTTATGGGATTTCTACCTGAATATGTCTGAAACTTGAAGTGTTCCTAAGACAGATGAGACAGAGTTAAGTTGTGAAGTTGTGCTGTCCTTTGTACTCTCCATCATCTGTTGACATTTGTCTGCTGGGATCAGAAACTATCTTTTTCTCCCCCCCCACCCCCCCCCCAGTTAGGCACATGTACTCTACCTGACCCAGTGAATTCCAGGTCCACAGGTAGGGCCTCTAGGCACTACTTTAACATTCCTGGAAATATTAATAATAATAATCAGAAAGACTGGTCTCAAGGTTTTGAGGGAGATGACTCATACACAAAAGAATAGATTGCAGTTATTTTAACACAAAGTTTCATTTGTAACATCTGGAAGACCAGAATAAAATGCAGGCTCATTTACCCAGTGTGGGTCGTGTTTATCACCCAGCTGCTCCAGGATAACGGGGGGTTTCCTACATGGTCAAGCCATACACTTAGTTTTTGAGAATGCTGCTGGTGGTTTTTTTTTTTTTTTTCTTTTTTATTCTTCTGAGGGAGGAGAGGAGAGATCTATTTACAAAATACAAAGCTGGTATCAAGTTACACTAAATTGTTTTGAAGTCCCAGGTCATGACCTGTAGTAAAAGGCTGTGTTTTGGACTTAAGTGGCAAATTTTAGCAAAGCGTGTAAAATACGAATTGGGTATTTAATGATCTTATGATCTTCTATGCTTTTAGAAAGCATGATCTTCTATGCTCTCTGGGAAACAGCTTTCAAAACCATAAGCTCAACATGACTTGTAGAAATTAAAATGAGGTTGCCTCTTAATCCTGTTTATACAATTGTGCTTCCTCTACCTATCTGCTTTCCATTTATGTGACCAGGAGAAGATTTTGATCTTTTTCTGAAGGTTTGCTGTAGAAGAAGATTCTCAGCTGACTGGGAAGTTTGAGCTGGGGGAAGTGCTATCTCTAAGTTACTGAATCAACCATCATTCTTAAAGGATTAATAAGCAGATCTGAAGGATTTGACAAAAACTATAAATAACACAAAATGAATTTGCAACTGCTAAACAGGAGTTGGTGCCTAGGTCAATAGGACAGAATAGAAAACACAAGCATCTTCCAAAAATAATTAAGAAGTGGATTTAGTCACTATTGAACAAGTGGCTGCCATTCTTCAGTCTGTTCAGCATCTATGTCATTAATTGTGAAGGGATTTGTATGGTACACGAGTCCAGAATTTGTTAAATCATAATCACGTGCAGATGATGTGCTGAGAGCCAAGTGCTACCCCATCTCTTGCTATTAATATGTCTAACACAAGTCACAACTTCTGTTGCTGTAACAACTTAAATCTCCTCATTTGATGTAAGTTTTGTTACCTTAAACACTTACAAGATAGTTGTCTTCTGATTAGGTTTATGCTGACTGGGCTTGCCATTTTTCCTTAACTAACTTATCCAGCACAAAACAGTAAGAAATTTAATTGTAGTCTCACAACTATTTTTACGGTCACCTTGCAAGACCTTTTTTTTCTGACTTGAGCACTTTCATGAATAATTGTAGGATTTTGATCCTCTCAAGTGGAAATAAAAGAATCTGACATGTCTTCTTTTTGCTGATGAATTTGAATGTTATGTTAAAAAAAAAAAACCAACCCCCCCCCCCCACCCAAGGGAAAAAAAAAAAAAAAGAGAAAGAAAGAAAAAAAAGAGGGGGGGGGGGGGAAGGAAAGCAAAGAGAATGTTTACATAGTTGTCTGATTTCTTGAGGCAGTTAAAACCATCTATTAAACAACTATGAAACCCAGGCTGCCTGCAAAGAAAGAGACAACTTTGCATAAAATCCCATCTCACTTTAGTGGGCAAGTGGAGCTGACTGCTAAAAAAATGGACAGAAAGGGAGAGATGTAACATGACAAAATTGATAGAGGGAAATGAAGGATATTAAGGAAAGTAACATGGTTGGCAGGACTCTTAATAAGAAGGAGCCAGAATACGTCAGGATCAAAGAAACTCTTGCAGTGAAACAGGGCCATTACTAAATGGAGATAGCAAAAGTTTAATAATGATGCTGAAAAGACAGAATGGTTCAGAAAAGTGCTCCATTAAAGGTGTTTCTATTTGGAAAGAAGCAGAATAAAGTCCCTGTATGTCATCAGGATGCTGACGTGCTTATCAGTCCTTTACTGAGGAAGAAAAGCACTAAGTATTTGCAAAAAACAGTAGCTAGGTAACACCCAGGGCCAGAAAGGGGTTCTCAAAGAGGGTCAAAGGCTATTTATATCTGCAAATAGATTCACTTAATAAATATTAAGTACTAAGGAAGTTCCAAAAGACCTAAAAAGTGTTACAGTTTGAATGGGTAGTTTGGCAGGTTGAAAAATAACTATTTCATAAAGAGTAATGAGAACTGAAAAAAAACCTGAAAAAACCCAGCCAAGTTAATGTTATAAAGGAGGCTGAAACTAACAGCAAAATGTTCTCGTAAACAAAATCAGAACAAACAAGCCAAGGGGCTGGACTACAGCACATATTCAATACAAGAAATACTGAACATTATAGCAGCGATGGCTTTCAAAAAGTTTTAATAGAGAGCAAAATTAGTCAGCTTGAGCCCTGAAGCAACATAGGATAAAGAGGGTGAGTAAGGTGTTTTGCCCTACCCATGAGTGGTAGTGCTGTGGCTTTTACATGTATCTGCAATGGTAATGAAAGCAACACTCTTGTCCTGTAATAGTTCAAAGGTGAACTTCTAAAGTAAAAAAAAAAACAACCTTGGAGGAGGAAAGATTTGATGCATTTGGAATTCAGGAAATGACATTGTCGTGGGAAATTTAGAGAGCTTGGCCTGTTTTCTTTATCAAATATACATGATAAAAAATGTTAGGAACATATCTGTAAGCTGAAGCTGGGCAATTTAAATAGAAAAAAGATATTTTTTTAAACATTAATGTTACTAATAAGCAGCCAAAAGAGATGGTAGATTCTTCAACTCTTGTCTCTTGTCTTCAAGTAAAATATGAATCTTTTCTTGAAGCTGTTCTTCCATCAAATGCAAAAATTATATTCATATCAAAACAGGAATACCTGGATAAAATTAACTGACTGTCATAACTGGAGTTCAAACCAGACTGATGCCATACTGTGTTACTTAGTGTCTTTGGCTGATGTCTGGTTTTGGACATGTAATGCTTGATTTCCTTCTGCTATCATCTTTCTGTGTTACTGCTGAGGACTGACTTATTGATATAAAGGTACCAAGGAACAGGTAAACGTGGTAATAGTAGAAGTGATAGAAGCAGGAATTATTTGGAGGTTTACTTCCAGACCATTTAATTATATCTACAAATAAAAAGTTCTCAGTTCTGAACCTAAATGTATTGATGGATACTGAACTCTACCCTTCACTTTCAAAATGAACTGTGCACTTTATCCACATTTAGTTTTAAAATGTTGATTTCTGTCTGAGAGATTCCCATGTTTTTTATCTTAAATTTGATTTACTTTTTTAAGTTTGATGTTTCAGTAATGTACTGAAAGAGCAAAGGAGTATTTCCTGAATTCTATCTGGGCCTAATTTTCTCAAAAAAAAAAAAAAAAAAAAAAAAAAGTCTTTTTTTCTTTCCCCATCAGACTATTAACACTTTAGGTGACATTTGTGTAGGTGAACTCTGTGTCTGTATGCTTGAGACTCACTATGGTTCCTTACAGAGCTTATCAACATATTCTCTAGAGGAACCAGGTCTGGCTGTTCAAAATCACTTCTTGCTGACCTGAAGGTTGTGTCGTTTGCTTTCAACTTTCTTGAAATAAGAATTTCTCCTTTTGTGTCAGTGGTGGGTTGACCTTGGCTGGCTGCCAGACCCTACCCAGCTGCTCTATCACTCCCTGTCCTCAAAAGGATGGGAAGGAGAAAATAAGATGAAAAAGCTGGTGGATTGAGATAAAGACAGGGAGGTCACTTAAAAATTACCCTCACAAGAAAAACATACTTGGCTTGCGGAAAATTCATTTGATTTATTGCCAGTTAAAAATAGAGTTGGATGAGAAACAAAGACAAAAACTAAAATGCCTTCCCTCCACCTGTCCCTTTTTCCAAGGCTCAACTTCACTCCTTTATCCCCAAATCCTCTACCTCATCCCTTATCCAAGGAGCACAGGGGGATGGGGAATAGGGAGTTGCAGTCTGTCCGTAACATCTCCTCTCTGCTGCTTCTTCCTCCTCACGCTCTTCCCCTGCTCCAGAGTGGGGTCCCTCCCACAGGCTGCAGTCCTTCAGGAAGTAACCACCTGATCCAGCATGGTGTCCTCCATGGGCAGCAGTGTGGATATCTGCTCTGGTGTGGTCCTCTCCATGGGCTGCAGGGAAATACCTGCTCCACTGTAGTCTCCTCCAGGAGTTGCAGGGAAATCTCTGCTCCAGCTCTTCCTCCACTTCCTTCTTTTCTGACCTTGGTGTTCGCAGAGCTGTTCCTCAGACTTTGTTTCCTCATTCCTCACTGCCTGTGCAGTGTTTTTTGCTCATTCTTAGATATATTTTCCCCAAGGTGTCACCAGCTTGGCTGATGAGTTCAGCTGTGTCCTGTGGTGGATCTGTTGGAGCCATCTGTGTCTGGCACGGGGCAGCCCCAAACTCTTCTACAGAGGCTACACCTGCAGCCACCCCCTACCAACACCTTGACACCTACACCCAGTACAGTATCCATGCCATTTTCCTTCATCTGATCTACTCTTAGGATTAGAGGCTGTGCAGCTGTACTTTGTGCTGCTGCAGGAAAACTGAAAAGTTTTAGTAGCTGCAGTTGATACTGCTTTGTGGAACAGCTTATGCCAAATTCCTTCTGCTGTTGGCAGCCTTGTTGTTTTTGCTGAAAAGTGATTTCTTTGAATGAACTCATAGAGGAAGTGATGAGCTTCTCAATGGCAATGCTGGGAAGTGGCATAAATTTTGGGAGGATTATCTCAATACAGAAAAATATTTTTACTTATGAGGTTTGCATAATATTTTTACCTGGGACTCTCACAAGGTCCAGCTTGCTTGGGGGATTCACAAGAATGTCCTTTCCTTTGGGGTACAAATACTACAAGAATGATGCTTATTTTATCGTCTTCTAGATTTTGTTTCCAGCTGAAACCTGGAAAGACTGTGCAGAAAGAGGAAAATGCTGGTAAATGAGTTCTAACTGAACTGCAACATTGCCACATACTTCATATGCTTAGATTACTTCATTTAACTTAGCCCATACCTTGATTCAACTCCTGGGGTATTGGCTAACACAAGAACAATGTCCACATTTGTAAGCAGGACCCCCTTCTCATCAGGAGTCTGAAACAGAGCGTGATGGAGCTGGCTGAAGCAGGGGGCTAAGAGCCAGCCTGCGGCTGTAGGATTCCTTCTGTAAGGAATTTGAAATACCTCCTCTCCTGTGAACTTCCAAAGCAAGACGCATGAAGGTTTCCTTTGAAAAGGCTCTAGCTCAGTAACAGCAAGAGAAAATGGCCCAGCAGCTCCTTGAAGTGGAACAGCAGAGACAGGCAGACAATGGTGTAGCTGTGCAAGTAAGCTAGTTTGAGGGAAGAGGCAGTAGTAAGCCTTGTGACTGATTTATGACAGGGAAATGAAGACTATGCAGTGGTATGTAAAGCTTATGCGGCAGCTGAACCGATCAGTTGCCCCACACTTTCTGGTCTGCATAAAACAGATGGGCTCTTTTTTATTTCTATGGCTAAAGGAATAAATGAACTTTTTTGTCTTTTAAGCTCTGGCCGACAGCACAAATTCTAATGGCTGCACATGTTTTATCATTGCAGACAGAGAATGTGAGTAATTGCAGGTCTTCTCTCTGTGTGCAGTAAGCTGAAGGCTGACCCAGCCTGCCAGAGCCCGTCACCACATATTCACACTGTTCCCAGGGATTGGGAAAAAAGAGTGGGACCCTCTGTTCAACAGAAGCTGTGCAAAGACTAGCTAAGATTAACGCTTGTTCAAAATGATTTTGACCCTTTCAGGTTACTCTTATCAGCTGCAAGATAAGGTTTGTACATGGTCACAAGGAGGTGGAGAAGACATACAAAACAAACTCATAAGACTAATTGTGCAGTACCAGAATATGATGAACTATGAAGCGGTGACTTTCTCTGTCCAAAGACCAGGCATTTCTCCTGTCCTACAACAATAATTTTGGAGTGAAGGGAAGCATACAGAGGTGTGCTGCAGCTCTATTACAGGAGTTCCTGCAGGAGGCAGAGCTTGTGGAAAAATAATACAAGAAACATACCTTGTTGTTTCTCAGCCATTCCTGTAGTATGGCTAAATGTTTGACTTCTGATGGAGTCCTGTCAGGCATTTCAGGATCTGGGACTCCAAAATCAGGCTGTAGATCACTCTGTTAGACCTTTCCTCAGATAACATCCCCAAACGTGCCTGCTCATTGTGTTAATTCTCATGTCATGAGATACTTAGGTCTTGTGGTACTGCATGCTTGAAAAGAAGAAGGAAAAAAAGAATGATTTTATGTATGCATATTGTTTTGAAGAATACCAAACCATTTTTTCCTATCAAGAATGTACAAAATTTTTCTTGCTTGGGATTCTGCCTCATGACTGACATACAGTCTCAGGATTGCATTTTAGAAGAACTAAAATCCTTTATTTCTTCTTGCTGGGCCTTATAGGGTTTGCACTGTGTTATGTTGCAATTCAGTGACATGTTGGGGTTCAAATACAATACTTTGAGAGCTCTCACAGTGGAAATAAATTCAGATTCAGGGTGGGAGCAGAATAAAGAAACCTGACATTGGAGAGAGATAAAGTAAGAATAACACTTTTGCTGGTCTTGGTTTAAGAACATCTTTAGAGCACTGACAGCATTATTATGGGATTAACATCTTTCCAAAAAGCCAATTTAGCAAGTCGCTACAATGAACTGTGCAAATGCAACATGTAAGATAGCAGCAAGTGTATTTTTGTACCTCCTTTTACTGAAAATATTCCTGAAGTGTCCTGAAGATTTGTAAAATACCGTTACCTGTGAAAACAAAGCAATTTTGAACACTCAAGGGGAAGACTTGGTGTTTTATTAATTGGATTAAACTAAAATATTGTGTTTGCTCAAACTGTTTGAATGGCTCTTGTTTAATCACTGTTCTGATTTGCGTGTTATTAATTCAGGAATCAAAATGCTTTTTGTTTGTGTCAGATAAAACTTGCCATAGCAAATGTGGCATAAACAGATGCATTAAACCACAGGAACACATAGCAGTCGACAAATAAGAGCACACACTAAACATTTACAGAAACATTTCTATTTTAATAAACCACATACATTGTGCCTTTGTGAACAATGACACGGGAAAAAATTATGAATGGGTCTGTAGATTAAATTACTGTTATGCAGTGGTCATTATCATTGTAATGTTTATCAAATCTGAGCAGCTGGCAAAACAGCTGGCTTTAACAAACACCTCAGCTGTAGGGGTTTGGGTCGTCCTTTGTCCTAGATACATTTCATCCTCTTTGTCAATGCCTACTGTCAGAGATTTCATGAAGCTAAATAAATTGCACTTGATTCTACTAATACATGGAAAAATCAAGGAATATGTTATTTTGCTTTGTGAGTTTTGTTTATTTGTTTGTTTTCTTCCCTACACATTCAGTTGGGTCATCATGTTTGTATCTACAGAAAATGTAATGAGAAATGTGAACCATGCTTGAGGTCCTTTTTGTTTTTAAGTAGGCTTTTATAAGGTTCTTTCAACAGTGCACTTCTCTCATGCTGCAAAAGAGATATCATGCAGATGATACCCTGCCTGTATCGTCTAAATGATCTCATCTGAGACTGAAATGAGTTCTACACCTGAGATGAGTTTGCAGGGTCTCTTGGGGTAACCTCTAAAGCTGACATACTCATCACTAGTCCAAGTGATGTGGCTTGGCACAGCTGGCAATATTAGCTCAGTAAATGACAGAAACTGAGTGAAGATGGAGATTGAATTTACACCTCATATACCCCATAAAGGGCAATTTCTCAAGGGCAATGTTTAGGTGAGCAAGTGGAACACCATTTGGCAATGGTCCATGTGCTCATGAGTTTATGCACCCTGCATTCAGCTGCTTCCCCAGGATCATGGGTGGGTGTGGAAGCATTTGTTTTCTCAGAGATATGGGAAGCAGTTAAGGTAGTAGGTCCATCCTTCCTCCCTTCCCCAAAACACACCTCTTTAACTTCTAAAAGTCAGGCTGGTTTTGCTCAGATACAACAGTTTACATGGAGACCATTAAAACAGAGGTGACAACAAAGAAACTAGAGAGACAAATAGATCTGCTTACTAAGGGTACCCACCACAAAATTGTCCAGCAAGCAGAAATGCCCAGTGTTCATTTTGAGGTGCAAGGGAAGTTCTCTGTAAAGGCCAACTAAACTTTGCAATTGCAATTGCATAGTACCATTTGTAAGTTATTTCCTTCTGAACCTAATGACCTAACCCAAGGAATTGCTGTGTTATATTATTATATATACATGTTTCTCTTGTATTGTTTTAGTCTGTGGAGTTAACAGGCAATAAGGATCATCTATTCTCTTTGCAATGCACCTTCTTTTCAGGGGATGGCTACTAGCAAATTTCAGTTCACATAAAAATAGTTGGTGCATAAAGTAACTCCTTTTGTGGCCTATGACCACTCTGTCTTTCTTACACTGCATTAAGGGGATGGTTAGAGTGTAAGCCACATGGCTCTCCCTGGAGTACGGAGGAAACATCACATCTTCAAGAGAAGTAGTTCATTTCCTATAACTGAAAGACAAACTTTGGTTTCTACAAGAAAGCAGCTCCTGCCTTCCAAAATGTCATGAGGCAATAAGTCACTGATGTCATGGTAAAAAATGGGTATTTTTCTTGTTAAAGAAAGGCTGGAAAAGTTAACTTTTTCTGCTAACTCTAGAAAGGCTAACTTTGTTTTTTGTAAGAGGAGTCCTACAGAGCAACAGGAAACTTTTCACTATGTAGGATTTAGCTAGGATGAGCTTTCATAATGATAAACTCTGGTTTGTTTGGGGTTTGGGAAGTGTTTGTTAAAGTTCCCTTTAGACTCCTAATAACAACTTCTCTAAGTTCTCCCTACCCTAGCTGAACATAAATGCTGGGTTAATGTCAGCATTTTCTGAGTATTTTGGATGCTATTTTGGTAGTTCATGAGATGGGAAATACAGCTGACCATCTACACAATATCTGTAACACATGCTCAAAGTAAACGGAGGAAAAAAGGAAGTGTTACCACTGCTAAGGGAGACTGGTAGTTAATTTTAAGGCTAAGTTGTTGTGGCAGCAGGCACAAAGCATTCTAGTTCCTGCTTCTTCTCCTGAATAACATCTGATGGTGCAGCCTTTAAATCACACCATTTTCCTCCTGTATGTTTTGAATTCTAAGGTAGCCCCCATGCAAGGCAGGATGCTGAAAAGTAATCTGGGTTACAGCTCCAACTTTGGGCCAGGCAGGATGGCAGTGGTTTTAAACACATAGGCCATGTATTTGAATTCACAGCCCCCTCATTTCAATGAATCGATTTGTTCCTGCCTGCCATTTCACAAAGTGTTCTAATCTGTGTCTACTATGCTATTAAAAATTCCTTTTACTTTTGCCAGTCTTACCTGTCCATTGCTGCATTAATTCAGCATTTCCTGACAGTCAGAGTGATTGCTTGCTGGCACTGCTGATTTTGTGCAACTTAGCTTTATTAGAGGTAAACTAGAAGTGCTGGAAGGAGAGCATTATCAGAAAGACAACACTCTTCTTCTCCCCTTCCATTCCCAAGTATCTCGCCACTTTCCACCTTAAACCAGCTGGCAGATTTATACTGAGATTCCCCCCAATCTGGCCATCAGTTTAGTTACTGCAGCCCCCTCCTTAGTGAAAATGGCTGAGCTGTGCTGTGCCGCTGTTACGGCTGCAGAATGACCTGGAGATCTGAAGCAAAAAACAGATGTCTCAATAAATTTTTGTCAAAGTGTAATTATCTTGGGAACAGGGAAACAAATGGGGAGAGAGGCAGAACCAGATGCATGACGTTAAAATATGCAATCATAATTATAAGGAAATTTTTAATAACTAAGTGGAGGAGCCAATGACTGCAGTAGAGAAAAGCCATCCTTGGCTGCTAGTGATTTTGGTTTCAAATGAATCCCTGAAATTCAGTTTCTAATAATGGTGCTCAAAGCAGAAACAGTGGGGGTCACACAAAAAATATCATCCTGAGTGCTTTTTCAGAAGTAAATCTTGGCAAATATGACAAGCTATCTTTCCCCCAGGAATCTGGCCAAGTCGCTTCTTCCTTTTGAGAGAATAAAACATGATGAACTGTGGATTTTGTCAGTAACCATAAAGACTTTGTGTTTTCACTATGTAGAAGGTTGGATGTATATTAATACAACATGCTTAATGGGGGGGATGCTTCATGAATAAATTCTGATTGTGTTTCCATTGTATAGAGTGGATTACCATTTGCCTTGTCAGCTGAATTACTTCAAAGTGTTTAAATGGCAAGACCAAATAAAAGACATGGTCCAAATCAGGTTTCTAAGTCTGACTGGGTGCTTGGAGGTGCCCCATCTAGCACCTCACAGAGGACAGGGCATAAGTATTCCAAAACTGCAAGGTGTGGGAACTTTTTTTGTGTTCCCTTTTTTTTTTTTTTTTTTCCTCTTTCTTTCTTTAATGGGAGTGGAGTTCTCATTCTTAGGCAAAGCAATAATTTATAGCTTTCATAATGTAAAGAACCAGTTCCTTTGGAGTTAGGCTGAAGCATCTAGCCTTTATTATATGCTATTTGCCATGCCTACTTTCCATAGCAGATGTCTTACACTGCTACTGGGGGTCTTTGTGGTGATAATCTTGTGGTGCTCTCTACCAAGCGATGCCTGGTCCTAGACAGCATTATTCTGCAGAAGGCCAAGTTCAGAAGTTTGTATTTACTGGCTGCTCTTTTAAGAACAATTTCTCAAATCAGATCCTCAGATTGGTGCTGTTCAATGACATGCTATGGTGACATTTGCAGTGCTGTTTCTGAAGGTGTATGGTGAGTATGGGGAGAGATCATCTCTCTGAAACAGCACGTTAAGTAAGACAAGTAGGGAAGACTAATGTACTCATCCAGTGTGGGGCTACAAGGTCCAAAAGTACACATTTTTTTAGCAGTGGTTTAACATTAGACAATTTGTTTAAGTTTCAAGGAGTTTTTTTTTTTTCCTTTTAAATCAGACAAGACTATTCTATGGCTGCATTTTAAGAAAATGTTGTAGAGTCAGACCAGCTTGTTAAACTGGCTTTTAGGTGAATATAAAAGAAGCCATTTCTAGCCACTGTGAGCGACACTGCAGACATTCCAGACCAGTTAGAAGGGTTCCTAGCACAGAAAGTGCTCAGGTTCTCCTCATCCTGTGCAAAACCCATTGCCATTCCTTGAAGCACTGCATACTGCATCTTGGTATGTCCACAGATCCCCTTACCAGAAATGCTGGCACCTGAAGAACCATGTGCAGCCAGGCTGCCTTCCACATGTCTTTCTTCCCAAGGGACTTGCTGGAACTTTTACAATTAGTAAAAGTGTAATGAATTAAACCTCTACTGAGGCAAGTTTTAGCTCACTGCAGAGACTGTTCCTTCTTTATTTCCTCTTATTCGTCTCATATTCATATCTGTCCTCTGAGTGTAAAGGATTCCACTGCTGTTTACCTTCACATGGAAATAGCAGTTTATGGGAAGTGTTCCCATAGCTTGGAAAGCAGCTGGCTGGGATCCATTCTGTGAAGAAGAGTAAAGGTTATTCAGGAAATAGTAAAACTTTACTCCTGTAGCTGACACCCTGTTTAAACATTTTAGGGTTTGGATACACTCATGGTCAATTTACGGCATCAAAAAGAGAAAATGTGCAAGCTGGTTTCCTTGAAAAAGTAGTGTGGTTCTTCCCAGATGCCCTTTTTTTTGTTGTGCTGTCAGACACAAAGTCAAAGGTTTTGTTCTGTCCACAAGCTAATGAAGTGTCTGGGACCCCTTATTTAACCTCACTGGTGGAAGTGTGTTTCTGTTTTTGTTTAATAAGTGTGATGATTGAATTATAGAAGATAACATCTCATCAGAAATCTTACTAGCCTGTCAGTTTTTCCCTTTTATACAGCCCGTTTTATAATTAATAATGCATAAAGTTGTCCCTCCCACCCCCTAAAAAATCAAGTCTACTTTAGTCATCAAGGCTGCTCTTTTAGAGGCAAGGAAGACTAACACTTTGACTGACTCTTCTCTAGTAATAAACATCCCTTTCTCTTCTCCCTCACATCCTTTTCTCTTCTCTCTCTTTGGTATATTTTCAAGTCTTTCTAAATAGACATTATGTAGGAAAGAAGCAGGAAGGAATTAAAACTGACTGTGGATACTTAAACAAAATTCAGAGTTTATGGCTGCAATGTATTCTGTTGTAGTTAAGTCTGCTGAAATCTGTTTTATTTCCCTATTAATAGTAACAGCCCGAAAAGGCTTGCTTGAGTGGATGCTGTTCAAAGGTAACAGGAAGATATGTTTTTGTTCTGCTCTGTTTCAGACTGAAGCTGAGGATACAACTGAAAAATTAATTTCAATTTAATAATTTATTCAGTAGAACAAGCCTAACACTTTCAAAGATAACTTAAAGACTTAGATATCCAACTTACTGAATTTCAGTGACAGTGGACACCTAATTTTAGCCTTATAGGTAGGCTTACAAAAGTCTTTTGAAGATTTAAACATGAACATAACATTTCCTCAGGTGTAAGAAGTCACCTGAGATCTATGACACAGGAGGAAAGAACAAAGATTAAAATAAGATCTTTAATATACCTAGTTAGAGCTGCCTCACTCTAGAGGTTTTTCCACTTCAATAATTCTTTTTCCTGTGAATACTTAATATAGCCAAAATACATCTAAAAAGCAAAGTGAAGTTCTGTCAATAACATGTTCTAGGTTAATTTACGTAACCTCAATGTCAATGCTAAGACAGTCATATGACATAATATGGATTTAGACACATTTAAGTAGACATAAACCCATGCTACCATCTTTTTATTCCTATCCTGTACTAATGTGAGGTATGGAAATGTGCTATCATACATTACTATTTTACCTTCCTTTTGCTGTTCATTCATAGGTCAGCTCTTAAGAAGTGCTTGCACAATCATGCTGAGGTCAATCATAGGTGAGGTAATATATCTTCTGAAACTCCTAGCCCAGAAAAGGTCTCCTTCAGGAGAGATGTGATGTCTTGACACTACCAGGACTAGAACCAGTTACACCCCATTTGGGACTAGCCACTCCATTCACTCAAGACATGGGAAAACTAAGTTTGATACATTCCTGTACAAGAGTACAGTCAGGCTATAGTCTGACTCACTGAAGTGTGTCGGTGTTGTCTACCAAGAGAGATAAAATCTAATTTTGTAGCTAAACCCATTCCTGGAGAACAGTTTGCTGGCTTCCCTATGTGTAGTGGGGGATTTATTTAGCTGGCTTTTTTTTTTTTTTTTTTTTTTTTTTTCCAATGGGGAAAATAATATATGAGGCATGTCCTGGTTTCAGCTGGGATAGAGTTAATTGTCTTCCTAGTAGCTGGTACAGTGCTATGTATTTTAGTTCAGTATGAGAAGAATGTTGATAACACTGATGTTTTCAGTTATTGCTAAGTATTGTTTACTCTAAAGTCCAGGATTTTTCAGCTTCTCATGCCCAGCCAACAAGAAGGCTGGAGGGGCACAAGAAGTTGGGAGGTGACGCAGACAGGGCAGCTGACCCAAGTTGTCCAAGGGGGTATTCCATACCATGTGATGTCACATCTAGTATATAAACTGGGGGGAGTGGGGGCAGGGGGATCACCGCTCTGGGATTAACTGGGCGTTGATCGGCGGGTGGTGAGCAATTGCACTGTGCATCATTTGTATATTTCAATTCTTTTATTATTACTGCCGTCATTTTATTAGTGTTATCATTATTAGTTTCTTCTTTTCTGTTCTATTAAACTGTTCTTATCTCAACTCATGAGTTTTGCTTCTTTTCCCGATTTTCTCCCCCATCCCACTGGGGGGGGGGGGGGGGGGAAGTGAGTGAGCGGCTGCATGGTGCTTAGCTGCTGGCTGGGCTTAAACCACAACAGGCATATGAAACTTTAGCAAAGCTTCATTTGCATTAATACTAACAAGACACTTTGAAATGCTTGCTTTATGAGTTTATTCTTTTTTGCATCTGATAGGTATTGTTAGAACAAAGTATAAAAGCCCCTGGGGGTACATGATTCACTTACTATAACAGTTTTCAACCTTGAGTTTGTACATTTATCTTTTCCTTTCCATCAATACATAATTTACCAGTGATTTGTTTCAAAGCCCATTAAGACAACTGTGAAGTTGGGCCTTCATTTGGTATGCAGTCTGCACAACAGTGGTGGTCTAACTGTAATTATTATTAGCAAAATTACTAAAAATACACATAAATATATAAAAATAAATAAATAGTTTAATTCCATGTAATAAGGATTAGAAAGACATCCAAACTATGGTACTATGGTATGGGCTGGCATAACCCAAGGAATCTTTACTGCTGTTCAAAATCTAATTGTCCATCACAGCCTGGCTTGTAATTTCCTTAGTCTGTGCACTCTGACAGTGCTCTGCTTCATCTCTTGAATAATTTCATGCCCTCTTGTTGATCTGCTGATGTCTGCCAATAAACAGTCAGCTCTGCATTTGATTTCCCTTCTTAGCAGCAACTTGAGGGAGTGCTTGCAGAAATAAAGGGCCATTAGGGAGACCAAGGTAGCAAGTCTAGTACTGAGGATGCTGCCATCTTTCATCACTGACCAACATCAGAAAAGCTCTACCAGTCTTGGCGGGGTTCAGTTCTAGCAGTTTCATACACAAAGTTTGCATATGGGAATGACAGAGTGTGAATCCTTCTTAAAATTGTTTGTATAATGCGCTAACATATTAATATCCAGACAAGAAAGCAAGCACTTAGCTGAAGCATTTGGAAGAACATGGTCTTCTTAGCTGTTGAAAAGGTAGTAAGGAAAAAGGTTTTTGGTGTGTGTTCAAACTGTTCTGCAGAGTACAGGATTAATTATGTTGATTTTCATGGTGTTTTGGGCCAGACTATCAGGTTTAAATACTGCATGCAATATCTTTGTCTATTCCTTTTTACTGCAACTATGTATTGCAACTATGATATTTGTTAATAATTTAGGTTAAATTAATATTTCATTTAAATATATATATTCACAAATTGTTAACAGGAATGTTGGGAGCTTGGTTGTAAAGCATAGACACATCTGTGGACTGTACCATTTTTTTAACCTTATCTCAGTTCTCAGTACAAAATAGTTTATAAACATGCACATATGTATTTATACAACAAGAAATGCTTTGTAGGAAATCCTGAGATCCACAAGGGCTAAGCATGACCTGCTAAGTAGTAAATAAATCAGTCTCCTCCAGGTATAGACCAAGACTGCAAAGTTCTGCCTTCTTGCTTAAGACTGAAAAGTGAAAAATTGAAATTTTTTCAATAGAGAGATTGAGATACAGGAAGAGATGCAGGAAAAGAAGGTTAGAATAGAAACCACTATATGACCTTTGTAGCATGTTATTGTAGCATGTCTGAGTAGGCATATGCATCTATATAAACAGGATGTTAATCATTTAGACTGTGAGTTGAAGGAGCAGCAAGGACAGAAATTAGTAAAGACTTGTAATTTCTTGATATTTTAAATAGCTTGCTGCCCACTCAGAGAACTGTCTTTATAAAGAGCAGACAAAATGTATTTTCGCTAATGTATTTTATCAGCTACTTTGCAGAGTTCTCTGTTGATATTCAGATGATGAGTGAAACTATCGAACATGCAAATAATGATGAAGAACATCTCTGTTCCATGTCATTGTACTGACCATTTTGGAAATGTGCAATGTGGTATTGCCTGCCAAATTTTATATGCTTAGCTTTAGAAAACTTCAGAGAGAGAGGTTAATACACAAAATGTTTACCTAAATTTTCAACATTTTAAGATCAGAAGGCTCTGGATTGTTTGTCCTCAATTTTAAATTTGATAATCAAGTAGTGATTGGATTTAAGCATAAATGTGGTAGTTCTTCAGCATGAACAACCTGTCTGACTAAGGCAAAGCAGTGACTGAGTTTTAATTTTTTGTAGTCTCATTTTAAATAAAATAAACCATTGCAAAAACACTGCATAAATTAAACAAAAGTGGCATAATCCAGTTTAAGCAAAATCATTTTTTTAAGTGTAATTTTGTTTGCAGTCTCAAATGTTAATAAGACTAGAGCTTAAATAAAAAAAATATTTAGAACTTCACACTTGGTTCTTCAAAAAAGTCAATAAATACCTAATTTCAATTTAACTGGCTCTGGATTTTGTGCAGCAGCTTTCTTTTGTTCCTCATGCGTCTCTGATTCTTCCAATCCAACCCCCATACCACATGTTCTGCAATTCCTCCTGTTTCCATTTCATCCTTCTAACTGCTCAGTCTAAGTACATTGAGAACAATACGACACGTCCCAAAACCATAAAAGTTAACCCATAAGTGTCTCATGACACACTGCATAAACTCAGGGAAACAGTTCTTGCATAACCTTGTCAATCAATACACACTTCCTAGCTGCTGCCCTGAAATTATGATAAAGGATACCTTCCGGAATCAACCAATGACACACTGCGATGAAGGGACTAATTGCCATCATTTGTGCACTCTACTTAATGTCATTTTTCTCATCAGTGCTCTCTCTCCCTTTTACACGCACTGCATTTCATAAATAACCGACAAGATAAAAAACTTTGGATGAAATCTTCTTAGCAAAACCACCAGAGTCTAGACTACATGTGCCTGGGTATTTAAACGCCCTTGTCTTTCAAGGCAATGAAATAGTTAAGATATTTAACAGATGAAAAATAGATTCCAGTACTTCTTTGCTACTTCATTGCTGTAAGGGTTAGCTCTAATCATGCTCCTTAATTTATTTTTCATTTTCATTCTGTTGAATAAAGCCTGCAGGTTTACAGTTTCATGGCTTAGTGTATGTATGTATGTATGTAAGTATGTATGCATGCGTTATTCAGAACCTAAAACCATATGGAGAATTCTGCTTTCTTGGCTCCCTCTTTTTTTTTTTTTTTTTTTTTTGTACCAGGAAGTAGTAAAATGTTTTGAGATGCTATTAAGTCTTTAAGTTACAAAATCTAGATTCCACCTTAAAAATGTTCCATACTGTACATTGCATAGCCTGGGGTGCTGACTAGCTGCCAAATATCTATCAGAGAGTGATTTATGATATATGATATGTTCCTCAGCCCAAGTGGAGACTGTTTAGTTGAAACATGAGAAAGGAGAGGCCTTGTGCTCTCAAAACCATGATGACAAGTTTCTGTTTGGCTTTCTGAGGGAACATACAGTACAAAACGTGCCATATTTTACAACACCAAAACTTATGTAAGGAACAAAACTAAATTCACTTAACCCCTGATTCCATTAGTTTTCCCCCTTTTTTTTCCCTTCTCTCTGTTTTTGAGTGAAGTCTGCCTCTTATTGTAGAAAACCTGCTTTTTCTTTTGTTTGCAGTGTCTGTGAAATAGAATTGCAACAGCTTGATTCTCAAAATTAAAAAATTTTCAATAGCTAATAGCTACGTGAACATATTTTTAAAATGAGATTTCAGACCCACAATTTAAACTTTGCTTGTACTTTCCTTTCAATTCTAACTAAAGCCTGTGTTATGATTTCTGATGCTTTTTGTTTTGAAAACAATTTTTCCCTGCAGCTGTGAAGAAGTACCCCTCCCATGTGGTTTTTGGGATCCGCACTTTAACATGCCTGGGTAGAACAATATGGTCAGTGACCTCTAGGGTCCTGAACAAGAAAATTCCTCAAGGTCTTGTGACAGTATTCATGGATATTTACAGCCAGGGGAAAAAAACAAGCTGCTTGTTTAATCTAGCTGATATATCTGTTTTAGATAGACATTCAGTCACCACAGTACCTAAGTGCTAAAATACAGCATGGAACAGAAACAAACCGAAACCCTCATTACCTAAAGCAGGCTTGATTTGTTTCTTCATGTCATTATATTGTCTTTCTTTGCATGTCGTCTCTCTGCATTTGTTATTTTCCAGGTTTTGCTGTGGGAGAACGGCTGATAGGAAAGGCTGTCTTTACACAGGGCAGTGCAAATCATCAGCCTAGAGCATGTTCTGATCTTGAGTAAAACCTTTCACAGCTGCATGTTATGTACGTGTCATCTTCAGCATTCTGTATCTACAGTATGTCAAAAGCCTGAACCCAGACAGAAGTTGCAGCAAGTACATATTATGAAAACACATAACCTCTGTTTACAAAACCTTGCGGCTCCTCACTATCTGAAAAAACCCTTTAAATCTAAGGAGTCTAAGTGCAGAAGGAAACAAATACTTTTACTGTCTTTCTACAGATGAACAATTATGGCAAAGGCCAGTACGTAGTCTGGTGCATCTAGGGAGTGCTTCCCAGGTCTGCTATGACATTATTCCAGCTCTATATTCAAGTGAAGACCCAGAACCAGGGTAGTGCTATTCTGTGTCTGGATTTCTGCTGAAAGGCATGGGCCCAGTTGAGCCAGGGAGTACTTTTGCCACGTCCCCAGCCCTGGCAGCTGGAGGCACAGGACCATGGCGTATGTAATGGTACCCATCCTACACTCAGTCCAGATACAGCTAGGAAGACAAAGTAATATACCCTGTGATGTAACAGGAAACTGTTAGCAGAAAAAGAAACTTGCTTTACCTCTTCTGAGTCCTTGTAAGCTCCTTAAACACAGGACCTTATTTCTATAAGATTCATTGAAGACATAGATAATTTCCACATATGTGATTAGCACAGTTATGTGAAGAAGCTGCAAATCATAATGTGGACTTGAGAGGTCACTTTGGCTTCAGTCCATTGAGGCTGTCAGGATGAAAGATCAGGCTTTTACGTTGGACATGCAGAGAGCAACGGCTGTAGAGAATGCATATGCACTGGTCTCAGACCATTAAGACAGAGAAGACACTACTGAGGGGTCTGGCTAAATAAACTGTGACACAGGTATGTTTCTGTTTACATAGATTTTTTTTCTTGCTCAGTTGGAATTAAATGTCTGGGAAGTGAATTTCACCAGTCAGTCAATAGCAGAAAAAAACAATATGCTATTGATCACTGTCTCCAGGCTCAGTTACTGGCTTGTTCCGGGTAGATACAAGTCAACAACTCAGGAAAGCCCCTTCTGAAAGCTTCTCGAAAGCACTGCTTTTTCTTGAGTTACCCACAAGTCCAGGCATAACAAGCTGTTGTGGGGTCATGCGGCTGATTGTTTTGAGAAAAGATGCAAGCTGGAAATCTGACTAAGAACTATGGATGTGCCTAGAAGGTAAGAAATTGTTAGTTTGTCAATGGAGACACTCCATCACTCAGAGCTGTGCAGCTATGTGACTTCACCGCATACATCTTTTAAAGTCGATATTTAGTGTGACACCTTCTGCCATGGTTTAACCCCAGCCAGCAACTAAGCACCATGCAGCCACTTGCTCGGTCCCCCCCCGCCCCAGGGTGGGATGGGGGAGAAAACTGGCAAAAAGAAGTAAAACTCGTGGCTTGAGTTAAGAACAGTTTAATAGAACAGAAAAGAAGAAACTAATAATGATAATGATAACACTAATAAAGTGACAACAGTAATAATAAAAGAATTGAAATATACAGATGATGCACAGTGCAATTGCTCACCATCAGCCAACCCACACCCTGTTAGTCCCCGAGCAGCGATCCCCCGCCCCCATTCCCCCAGTTTATATACTGGGCATGACGTTACGTGGTACAGAATACCCCCTTGGACAACTTGGGCCAGCTGCCCTGTCTGCGTCACCTCCCAACTTCTTGTGCCCCTCCAGCCTTCTTGTTCGCTTGGCATGAGAAGCTGAAAAATCCTTGACTTAGTATAAACACTGCTCAGCAACAACTGAAAACATCAGTGTGTTATCAACATTCTTCTCATACTGAACTAAAATACATAGCACTGTACCAGCTACTAGGAAGACAATTAACTCTATCCCAATTGAAACCAGGACATCTTCTTACTCTAAATTGAATCTTGAGGTATTCTGAAATATATCTTTAGGAACCTGTGGCTTTTAAAAGTCCTGCCTCAAATGTTAACTTAGTTGTTTTCACATACTGCATTTTCATCCCATCTGAGAAAACAAATAGCACCCTGAGTCTGAGCATACTCACTGCAATACCCGTGATATGTAAGGAGACATAGAATATTGTGAGGAAAATAAACAGAAACTTTCCAACACTTAAGAATATTGACAGAGAGAGTTGTAAGACTGTGAATAGACTAATTCTCTATCCCTGATCAGTGTGAACCTTTAGTTATGTTCTGAATTAATCCTCCTTTCTGGGTGGCTTTATAGTTAATAAAGAGTAATAATACTACACAAACCACTGCTTAAGTGGTTGCCAAGATCTCACCTGTCTTGAGGACCTTACTTTCTTCTGGACAAACAGGCACAAGTACCACCATCTTGTATAAAGTGACCAAGCCTCTTCTGCCACAGGGATCCAAACATGCCCCAGGTGGTTTTTATCTGGAAGATACAAGAGCAAGTTAACAGCAGAGTATGGAGTGGAGCATAGAAAATGCATAATGAGCTACTGAGATTCATGGCAGGCCATCTGATTGCCTTCCTACTATATCTTACAGTGTTACATCAATATTTGATGTCCTGAAATAGTGATGCTTTGTAATCACAGTAGAAACGTGCCTATAGAATGCTAAATAGTGACTATTTCAGATGACTTTTTGCAAAAAATGGCAAAATTGTCTTCAGGCCTCTCAGCCTGGGGAATGCAGGTATTACCTGTTACTTTATGGGCAATACTGAAAAGATCTACTTGTGTTTAAGAGAATGTTGTAAGTTTTCTGATATCTACTCTGCAGAACTGTTAAAATATGAAAACTGTTAAAGGTTATGGGTTCACCAGCAACTTTTCCTCACTTGGGAATAATCTGTTGCTCTTTTAGAGTATAAACAATCCTATTAATGTTAAAATAATTGTTCAAGACATTTTCTTATGCTTGGATATTCTGTATAAGTGCTGAGACTTGCAACTTGGCTAGCGGCTGCAGCAAACAAACATCCTGTCAAAGTGCCTGGCACTCTGTGTTCCTACATGATTGGCAGGAAACAGTGTGTTTGGGGAAAGGGAAGATGGACATTACAAAAACTATAAACTTATTTTCCCAAAACAATAGCATGATACAAAATGAAAGAAGTCTTTTATTAAAATATTTGCTGTTAGATTAGTGTGTTGCATGGGTAAGTGGGGGGAGGGACAGGGAGAGGGTGTGATTGTGATTGCTTAATGCAGAACTGGGGCTTAATATAACTGATGGATTATACACATATTTGTTTTTTGGTAGGTTGTGCATCAGCCACACTACAGTATGCATGGAACCAAAACCACCCATCTGTATGTGACCAGCCCATTGGGGTTCATTTCTAGTAGACTGTATTGGCATTAGTTGCTATGTTAGCTTGATCTGACTAGATCTGTCTCCACCATCACTGGGCAATGCACACGCACATGTTCTTCTGCTTATTTGGTCCATTACAGCTCAAACCACAAGGCAGACCAGGTGTTTCTGTCCCACTAGTGCCATCCTAGCATTGTGCAGATGGTTGCCTTTAATCTCTGTGGGGCATTGTATGCAAGTCCAGCTGGCCAAAGCTGCAGCATGGGTGTGTTGAGCAAGCATGCTCCCCAGCTGCCTGGGCAAGACCTTCCTCCCATTCACTCTCTGAAACTCTTAGTGCTGTGCTGAGTCCTGGAAGCTCCTAAGATGGAGAAGAGTGTGGGAGCATTTATGCGACTGCAATCCTCCAACCTGAAAGCCTTCTGGCTGTCTCTGATGCCTTCCTCTTGAAAAGCAGTCTGAAGCAATTGTTGAGTTTTATACATGTATAATCAGACAACCGGATAACTAATTTAGCTATCTATACAGCAGCCAAGCAGGTAAGACATGTCAGGAAGGAGCTGCTGAATCAGACTGTATTTGAAGGACAGTCAAAACTGGGAAGTGGAATTTGCTTTTTTTCTTATCTCTTCCCAGTAGGCATATCTAGAAATATACCTGCTTGTCTGTGAGACCCAAAAACATCTTCTGAAACCTCTGAAGTAAATTGCAGCTAAAACTTTAAAAAGGGGGATGCAAAACATGCAAATCATGACCATGATGTTGTGGTGAAGGTGCGAATCAGCTATCTTGTCTCTGAAGGAGCTCTGCACAGGACATGGGAAAACCTGCAGAACTTGATTATCTGTTCTGTTTCATCCTGAATTCATTGACTGTCAGTGGAATAAAAGAAATAGGAATGTTATGACTTCTAGATCTGGTTGCTATAAACACATAGGTTAAGAAATGGAAAGAAGCTTCCAATAACTTTGGGATGAGAAATAAGACACCAGTAAATATGTTGTTATTTGTTCAATTATGAAAGAGTTTCTGCTACTGTGAAAGGCTCTTGAACTAGAAGATATTTATAACGTTAGCCTTGTGTTGGTGTGCAATACCATCCAGCACATTTGCAGCAGCAATTACGTAATATTAACGGTGGTTCCAACAAAGAGAATAATCAATTTTTGCAGAAAATTTGAATAACAATAAGAAAGTTGAGTTTCTGTTCATTGGTCAAAACTAAGAACATTTGTGTTGCCTTACAGTGATAGACCCAGTGCAAAGCAGAACTTGTGCTGGTGTAGACTGAGGGTTTCTGTGGAGTTACATGCTTTTCACCTACTGAGGATCTGACCAATCATACAAGAGCTATTATGCTGCAAAAATGACATAGATAAGTTGAAAGGTATAGAAGAAAATACTGAGGAGATCCAACAGTTTGAGCTTTATGGAAATTCCTGCAATACATCGCCCCCTTGGACATTAGTATATTGCCATAATATGGTACAACTTGGAAAGAATTGTCTGATGTGCTTTGTCTACAGTTCCTTTCTTTCCTGTGCAGGTGAGGTGTCTACACACCCATAGATCACTGTAGACATTTATTTCCTTAATTGTAGGTGGATGCAGCAGGTGAGGAGAATCCAGCTGAACTCCAGTATGGCTGTTTCTCCTCTATAAGTAATGTCTTTATCTATAAATACTGAAAATCTAGCATGAGGCAAAGAAACCAGCCAGCCCTAACCAAACTGAGCCCTACAGCTCCATTAGTACCAGGCCTTAGTCATGACAAGGATGATAAAGATCCCACAGGAGGAAAGAATCGTGTCATTTTTATTCTGAAAAGTTGACATGGTAGTCCTTCCTCTAGCATTGTTACTCCTTTTTACTGCAAGTGGCTAGTGGATGTTTGGACAAGGGTGACATATTGTAGACACAGCAGTAAGACTACCTCAATTTGTCTGCATTCTCTGCAGCCCACCACAAAGGCGTGGGCCAGTATGGCACACCATTGAGCATGGCAACATGTTGCTCTCTCAGTCCACACAGGTAAGGTCGCAGTACGTTGGGAGATGCCTGCCAAGCTTACTATCTAGAGGAGTAACTGGCACTACTGCAGATGTAGGACTCAGTTTTGTTAGGGCTGGCTGAAGCTTCTTTACGTCAAGCTGCATATACTTAGACTTAGTTTTTGCTCCAGATTGAGCTTATGAACGTTTCTAATTAGTTTATTGCAAATAACTGGTATTTGAATTTACAGCCATTTTGGTTCATTTTGATCAAATGCAGGTTTCCTACAAACATTCTCCAGCTTTAATTTGAAGTCTTGTCTATAGTCAAGTGTTGCTTCTCCTGGTGAACTGATTAGCTGGCGTATATGCTGAGTGAAAACAAAAAAGTGCAAGAAAACCAACAGCAAATTGTATTTGCAATTGGAACAAATATCAGTTGGAGAAACTGCATGTAGTCGTTGTCGGTCATAGTGAAGAGCTTTCTCTGTGGGTGGCATTTAATTTAATGATTTCACAAATGGGTGGGGGCTACTCCATCAATTTTCGGTGAGCTGACAGGTTCATTACATTTATAATAGCCAGGACTTGATCCTGCAAACCTTAGTCACCAGAGTGAAAAATAGTTTGAGGCCATGCCATTGTTATGTGTAAAATAAAGGAGAAATAAAGATCAAAATAAACATTTTTTCCTCCTTTTTTTCAACTTTACCATCAGCAGAATATTTCTGTAGCTGATGAAGCTTCATGATCCTCATTCCTATTTGCTCTGAGATCAGTCAGATCTGAAA
This sequence comes from Aquila chrysaetos chrysaetos, assembly GCF_900496995.4. NCBI lineage: Eukaryota > Metazoa > Chordata > Aves > Accipitriformes > Accipitridae > Aquila > Aquila chrysaetos. The sequence goes on from NC_044030.1 coordinate 52,572,862, forward strand.
TTAGTCTTCTGTTTTTTCTGATGTATGTCTGAGGTAAAAAGTGTAATAACAATAACAAAAATAACAACAATAACGCCCAAATGACTGGATAAACAGATTATTAGTTATGCAGCACAGTATGACAAAGCAATAATGTGAAGGTGACATAATCAAATACACACTGCAACAACAGAACCAGAACACTCCAGTATCTTGCAATAGTGTTTTTTTGCTAGACTCTGCTCCTCCATTTAGTACTTAAACGCAGGGACAAAATAAAATTCAAAAGATTGTCAGAATGCTTGTGCATCAAGAGTCTTGCTGAATGCCTTTCTAGTGCCCTGCTTGCACAAAAGCTGGCAGCTGGGCAGCATGTGGTGATTGTAGGTCTGTAAGTCAGTGATCCTGAGGAAAAAACCTCACCTTCACTGCTCTACTTCTATCCTGGACTGAAAAGTAAAGTTTGGTGACGTATGGAAAAAACAAATCAACAATCATTCTACTTTCTTTTGAACCTAAGAGAATTTTCAAAACATTTTCATCTAAAAGGAGACCAAAATTGTTTCTGCTTAACTGAGAACAGCTATCTCCAAGGATGAGAGTTGTCCTGTGCCAGCAGTGGTATGCAATGTTGAGAAAGAAGATAATGGGAAAAAAGAGAGGGGGAAGGAAGAGAAGGAAAGGGGAATGAAAATGTGACATAGGCATAGAGGAGGACAGTGGAATTTGGTCAGGACACCCGGGTTAGTAATCTTGGCAAAAAGTGCCTCAAAGTCTTAAAATGGAAATAGCCAGAGTTTTACGTTTCATACTCAAGATGAGAGGTGAAAATAATTATTTAATTCTGGGAGTCAACATATGATGTAACGAGGCATACTGCAGGGTATGCACTGCCCTATAAAGTGCTTTCTTGTGTAGGATCAATACAATAAAGGTGCACATTAACTGAGGCTGCATTGTGTTAGCATTATTTTATGGCAAATCCTTCCTTTACAAATTGATAAAAAGGCTGATTTACGTGTAGAGTTTAATTCTGCCCTGATTAGTGATCACTTCATCACTTGAAATGCTAGAGCAGGGGGGGCTTAGAAGTGAGGGAACCAGTTTCCTATTTGTCTTTAAAATAAAAGGCATTGGACACCTGGCACCCTATAAATACTATGACACTGTACGACAGCAAACATGGGCACAATGCAGTGCTTATTCTTGGTTGGAATCCATCTGTACACTACAGTAGTAAGACAAAAGAGGATTGTTAGCACTTAAAGGCACCTTGATGCAGTCATACCACTTGACTGTTTTATTAATTGCCCCATCTGTTAAGTGAGAACCTTCTGACATAGGTTGGTACGCGCTCTTAAACCCCTTGGTCTGCTTCCTATTGGTTCCACATGTGTTTGTATTTGTTCTCAGTAGGCAGAGATTCCAGAGACAAAATGAACCGCTGCAGATCGATTGCAGTATCAGTCATGCAGAAGACATGGTAAAACATGCCACTTCAGTCTGGTTTGCAGTTAACCCTTTGAACACAGAAATGTAGGGGAGAGAGAGAGAGAAAAACCAGTTAGCTGCCAAAGATACTACTGGGAGAAATAGGATTGGTGTCACAACTTCTGAATTACTTATCTCATTAGAGGCTCTCTGCCTTCTAATAACTCTTTGCAAATTACATTTCCACTGCTGCCTGTCTTAGAGCTATATACTTTAGTATAGCCAAGCCAGACAGCATTAGGATGATGTGGAAGATTATACTGCTGTGCTGAGTATTCCTGCCTGTTCTGCACCACCTGGATAATTGTCTGACAAAATTACAGTGACAACAGCAGTGACTGAGGCCTAGAGTGACAAAAGCCAGAGCAGTTAAAGGTAAGGCCATGATTCACACCAGTGGGAATCAAACAAAGGCATAGTGTTGTTTAGTGTTTGCAAAGGTGTAGGCCCAATTCCCTCAAATTTTGGTTGGCATTTATGGTATTGCTTAGAATTATATTCTAAAACATGATTTTAAAAGGCATTAAGGGAGAACTTGTAGTTTGAAGATGTAGGCAGTAATTCAAGGCATTTCAATATACTGAGAAAGTGGGATTAAAATAAAAAGACCAACTTTATTTGAACTTGCAGGTAGAAAAGCAGTATTCTTATTAGTTGAAAAGGATTATCAGTATTGTACTTTGCCAGGGCTCTAAAAACTTGATGACAAATTTCTGAACCTTAAAGGTGACTTCTGTGAATTGCACACGTGCATTCATAGGAGGGAGGCAAATAGGACCTGTTTTCTCCGAAATCCAAGGTAGCACAAAAATCTTCTCCTGTTATAATGCTACAATTGTGTTGATTGCAAAGGCTACTAAAGACTACATTAAATACAAAGGTCCACATAATCCAGTAATTTCTCATAGAATCATAGAATCATTTAGTTTGGAAAAGACCTTTAACATCATTGAGTCCAACCATTAACCAAACACTGCCAAGTCCACCACTAAACCATGTCCCTAAATCCCACATCTACACATCTTTTAAATACCTCCAAGGATGGTGACTCAACCACTTCCCTGGGCAGCCTGTTCCAATGCTTGACAACCCTTTCAGTGAAGAATTTTTTCCTATTATCCAATCTAAACCTCTGGCACAACTTGAGGCCATTTCCTCTCATCCCGTCACTTGTTGCTTGGGAGAAGAGCTTGACACCCACCCCACCACAGCCTCCTTTCAGGTAGTTGTAGAGTGCAATAAGGTCTCCCTTCAGCCTCCTTTTCTCCAGGCTAAACAATCCCAGTTCCCTCAGCCTCTCCTCATAAGACTTGTTCCCTAGACCCTTCACAAGTTTCATTGCTCTTCTTTGGACAGGCTCCAGCACCTCAATGTCTTTCTTGTAGTGAGGGACCCAAAATTGAACACAGTATTCTAGATGCGGTCTCACCAGTGCCAAGTACAAAGGGAGAATCAATTCCCTAGTCCTGCTGGCCACACTGTTTCTGATACAAGCCAGGATGTCCTGTTCTTGGCCACCTGGGCACACTGCCGGCTCATATTCAGCTGGCTGTCAACCAACACCCACAGGTCCTTTTCTGCCTGCCAGCTTTCCAGCCACTCTTCCCCAAGCCTGTAGCCTTGCATGTGGTTGTTGTGACCCAAGGACAGGACCTAGCACTTAGCCTTGTTGAATCTCATACAATTGGCCTCGGCCCATCAATCCAGCCTGTCGAGATCCGTCTGTAAAACCTTCCCACCCTCAAGCAGATCAACACTCCCACCCAACTGCAAACTTACTGAGGTTGCACTCAGTCTCCCCATCCAGATCATTGATAAAGATATTAAACAGAACTGGCCCCAATACTGAGCCCTGGGGAACACCCCTTGTGACTGGCCACCAACTGGATGTAATTCCATTCAGCACAACTCTGGGTCCAGCCATCCAGCTAATTTTTTACCCATGGAAGAGTATGCCCGTACAAGGTATGAGCAGCCAGTTTTTCCAGGAGAATGCTGTGGGAAATAGTCAAAGCCTTTACTAAAGTCCAGGTAAATTGTACCATTTTTGGTACAATTAGATGAGAGGGTAACATTATTGTTGAAAAGCAACCACAAAGGATGAATGCATGAGTCCTTTTGGCCTGTAGCAATGAGCAAGGTTGTGCAAGTAAAAAGGAGGGAGCTTGTATTTCATGGGATTCTTGCTCCATGCAGTCTCTCATCTTTCTCATGTCAAGAATATGGAGTGGGCTGATCTGGCCAACTTAATTCTCAGCAATGTGGCTTCCTCGTACTGATGTAACTAAAACTGCTAATGACGATGTAGACACTGGGTATCTGTTTAGTTACACAGTGTATTAGCTGGGTAATACCAGCCTTCTGAAAAGGCAGGTAAGTGGAGTTAGGTACTGGACAGCACAAGCTCTGGCAGCACTTCCTTCAAACCAGCTGCTTGTCCCAGAGTCTTCTGAGCTTCTTCTAATCAAGCGCTGATGATTGTGCTGGTTATGATTGTTGGGCAAGTTGCTGGTAGTATAAAAGAGAATCCTTGTACCAAAGACCAAGGCTGTGCAAGTGAGAAGGAGTGAAACTGCATTATATGATACTCCTGCTACATAATGTAGGGTATATCCCTTTGGTCAATTCTGGTCAGCTGTTCCAGCTGTGACCCCACCCAACTTCTTGCCCACCCCCAACCTACTCACTCTGGCTGCCTCTTCTTCATTCCTTCCCATTGGGTATTTATACACATGTAAAAGATCCTCCAGAGCATTTTTTTCTCCAGGATGAACACTCCCAACTCTCTCAGCCTCTCCTTGTATAACAGATGCTTTAGATCATTAACCACCTTGCTGGTCCTTTGCTGCCCTAAATCCATTATGCCCATGTCCCTTCTGTACTTGAGAGCCCAGCACTGGACCCAGCACCCCAGATGTGTCTCACAAGGGCTGAGGAGAAGGAAAGGATCACCTTTCTTGACCTGCTAGCAATGCTCCTCTTAATGCAGCCTAGGGAAGTTGTTGGCTGCCTTTGTTGCAGGAGCACACTGCTGCTTCATGGTCAGCTTGTTGTCCATCAGGACTCCCTAGGGCCTTCTCTCCAGCCTGTCAGTCCTTAGTGTGTACTGGTGCCTGGAGCTGTTCCTCCCCAGGTGCGGGACATGGCACCTCCTTTTGTCCAGCTGCAGGAAGTTTCTGCCTGCCTGTTTCTCCAGCCTGTCCAGGTTCCCCTGGATCACAGCAGGATCCTCTGATGAATAAGCCTCTCCTCATCTGAAAACTTGCTGAAGGTGCATTGTCCAGGTCATTAACGAAGATGTCAAACAGTACTGGTCCCATGGAGTGGGACCATGTGGAGTACACAACTGGTTACTGGCCTCCAGCTGGACTTTGTGCAACTCATCACAAACCTTTGGGACTTGTCATTCAGCTGGTTTTTAATCTCACTATCCACTTATCTAGATCATACCTCATCAACATGTCTATGAGGATGTTAAGAGAAAGATAACAATGTCAAAAGCCTTACTGAAGTGGAAGTAAATGATTTCTACAGCTCTCTTCTCATCCACCATGCCAGTCACTTCATTGCAGAAGGCTGCTGGAAATTTGCTCTAGTGAATCCATGCTGACTACTCCAGTTGACCTTGTCCTTCATGTGTTTGGAAATGGTTTCCAGGATTATTCATCCATCTCCTTCCTAGGGATTGATGTGAAGCTTTACCAGCATGTTCTTCCCTAGATCCTCCTTGCCACCTTTCTTGAAGAAAAGAGTGACATTTGCTATCCACCAGTTATCAGGATCCTCCCCCAGTCATCACAACCTTCCCAAAATAACCAACAGCGGCCTTGCAATGACATGGGCCAGCTCCCTCAGTGCTCATGGCTACATGTCACCAGGGTCCATGGACATGTATAGGTCCAGTTTGTCTAAGTGCTCCCTAACCTGATCCTCCTCCACCAAGGGTACAACTACCTCCCCTTGGGCCTTCCCACAGTCTCAGGGGCCTGGGTTTCCTGAAGACTAGTCTCACCAGTAAACACTGAGGTGAAGGAGGTGTTAAGTACCCCTGCCTTTTCTGTGTCCTTTGTCATCAGCTCCCTTACCCCATTTAGCAGTTGGCCCACATTTTCCTCAGGCTTCCTTTTGCTGTTGATGTCCCTTCAGAAAGCTTTCTTGCTGCCCTCCAAATTCAGAACTTTAGACTGTTCTTAAGACTACCTAAGAGACAATCATTACTATCTTTTCTTAAAAACCTCTAAGTAGAGATAAAGCAAACTTGTAATGATACTGTATAAGCAGAGGCTACTTTAGGGCTGGATCATGCCAATTTTAATGCAGTTTTTAGATGACTTTTTTAGCTTTATTAAGCTCAGAATGGCTCTAACAAATGCATCAAAGCTTTAATCTCACAGTTTATGGTGGCAACAGACCCTCTATGTGGATAGAATTACAAGACTGTCTCTAGATGGTTGATGATGTTCCAGTCATCTTTTTCTCTTAAAAAATATACATTTGTTGAGAAATCTCAGGGTTAGCCAAGCATGAAAGTTTCCAGGTATGCATGAAGGGTATGTAAGTTGACCCACTGTTGTGGGGCCTCCTAGCAGAAGACCATATGTGCATCTTTCTCACAGTGGACTGTAGTAAGGGGATGTGGCAATATCCTAGCTTTGGAGCTTTGAGTCAGATTTACTATTCTAACATGGTTATTTTGCACGTGTTGAAATTTTTTGGCTTGTTAACACATGCCTTAATGACTCAAGGGAGGTTTCACTGAAATTGGTTCTTGCTCAATGTTCCTTTTTATAGACACTCAATTGTAACTGCAAACCATCTTAGTGTACGGTGTTTGTTGAGAGGTATCCAGAGGCTTCAATCTTTAGGTTTTGCCTTTTTTTTTAACTGAGAGATCACATGGAAAAGGGTTGTGAGCACTGGATCAAATTTAGAAGTGTAACTACTATTAATATTCTGCTTTTATTTTTCAAACCTGGAAAGAACGTCAACCAACAAAATGTTAATATTTAATTTACTGATATCTTCTAATTATTCTTCTTTTCTAAGCTATTACCATAAAACTGAGGTTATTATTAATGCAAATTTACATAGAAAGATTTGCTCTCTTCTGTTCCTGGGGGAGTGAAATAAAAACACAAATACTTTTGTCACCACTAACCTACAAAGCAAGCTTCAGCCAAACTCAGTTAAGAACAGCACACTGTCCTCGAAAAGAGAGTCTTTTTACAGATAGAGGTAGTAAATAGTTTTACACGTTATGTTATAAGGTGGTAAGACTTAATATGGTGTCAAGTTGTGGGAAGTCACAAAAAGTAGCTGTTGGAAAGACAAGGAGTGTATTTCTCCCATGTCCTGGTGTTCGTAGCTCATGTTTTTTGCCCCTGTAGCCTCATTTTATGAAAACAGAATGTTACACACACGCTGTAGGGGTGTGTTGATCATAAAATTCCTTAATAAACCCTTTATTTCTAGCAAAATAGTTTTCATATAATCACTAATTTGACAGAACATTTTAAAACGATTTATAATTAAGAGGTAATACCCATGGAATAGAATATTGTCATAGGTTAATGGCCTCCTGCTGGTTCATGAATGCAGAAACATTTATTTTCCAAGCAGCAGGCGCTGATCCTCTGACAGTGTTCTATTAGAACAACAATTTTTCTATTATATAAAATGACTAGTGCAAATTTAAACATTTTATCTGATGGACACTGGTGCATTGGCGTGACAGATACTCACTGTACCATGTTTGACCCAAAGCACTTTTACAGAGTGAAAGGCGTCTCTCTATGTCCTAGATTAATTACTGACTTTGAACAGACTTTGTTATTTGCTTGGGCTATCTGGAGAGTACTTGTTTTGATGTTTCCATCCTCTTCTTCCACTCCATCTCTCGAAGAACTCCAGCAAAACTTAAACTTCTAGTGGTTTTAAGCTTTTCCATAAAATAGTTCAGGCTCTTTTTGGAAGTGTTGGGGAACAGGAAAGAAAAATAAGAAATATACTCACTATAAAGCAAACAAGGATTAATAAAATTACGTTACTGGGATTGCATGAGGGGAAACATGGTTCCAACAGTCTGTGTGCAGCTTGGGTTGTCTTGCCTTCATTATGATTCCCAAAAGTGATCAGTGCCAATTTAATAGGAGTCAAGTCAGAGAACTGGTCTGTGCACTCTTCTCTTTTTTTCATGTGTACATGCCTGGGATTCAACTACGGAGAATAAGTGGTGAAGAAGAAATATGATTTTATGCAATGTTGAGTCTGATAGGCAGGTGAATATATCTTCTAATACAAGCTATATCACTGACTCCTTCTGTCACCCTGAGCACTTAATTACTCTGTCTCCCTGTTGAGAGTGTGGCTGTAGATGATTAACATTTGTACAAGGCTTCAAGATGCAAGGAAAAATACCATTAGTAAAAGCTTTTTGGGGTATGTTAGGAAAAAGGAACTGGGTTGCAGTTGTGCGAGAAGGAAGTCCTCCTAGAAGACTGGATGCTGAACAAGGAAACATAATCTCAGAAAGTACCTTTTGAAAGAAAATGCCATGAATATTTTTTTAATCTCATGGAACAGGACCTCTCAGTAAATGGCAATGAACTATAGTGAACTATAGTAGTGAACTATATAGCCTGACAAGGCAAGTGTTGCTTATGAAATCTCATAGTTAATGGGCTCCCCTTATACCTTTTTAGTGTCAATACTGTTGAAGATGTTGCAAAAACCCTTCCAGTAATAAAGGGGTTAACCACCACAGCAGCTGAGTATCCTGCTGGTTCTGAAACACCTTTCTTCCTCGTCACACTCCCTCACTCCTTTGAAAGACTTTTTGAGTCAGCTCAGCTTCTACCAGTTTCCTTTGAAAGGTATTTTTGAGTAACAGTATAAATTCTTTATCAAAATGTTGGCAATATGCTATTTCCATTGTTGAACACTCTATTTGGCCTGCACTAAATTAATTAGAGAAATATTCAGTTTCTTTACTAGGAGAGGTAGAGAGTGCATAAGAAAGCAGGAAATGATTTTTACACATCAGTCTCTCCTAGGGAATAATTGAATGCCAAGACTGCTAACCAGGCTGCAGCTATAATGAGCTTTTATTAACTTTTCTACTAGTGTTCCCACTCTTTGTCTACTAAGATCCCCTCCCTTCTTAGTATGGCAGCAATCCCAGGTGGATGACAGTGCAGTAAAGAGTGGTTTCTGCTCTAATAAATGTGGAAATAAGAAAATATTTCCCCGAAGCTGAGCAGCATTGTCTGGAAATATAGCCTTTGTACACAGTATGTCCAAATGTCTGGGAACGATGTGGAACTTGGGTTCACATCACTCAAAGTTTAAGTATATATTAGAGATAAGGAAGGAGCTGGACCATTACTATGGGATCACAGTTCACTATTAGAGGTGTTGTAACACTGCTGGTGTTGGGTAACTGCATCTGACTGAAAATGTTATAGGACTAATGGCTTGGTGAGATCTTATGCCATTGTTACTCTAGTGCATTAGTATTGCTAAAGAGCTACTCCAGATTTAGGCTAGCAGAAGCAGGAGCATGACTGAACCCAGACCTCTGGTGAGACAAAACCTTTGTCTTCCTTCTCTTCCTAAATTTCCATGGAAAGTAACTCCACAGGTCTTTATGGCCAGCAAGGTCAAAGGGAGAACATGAATTCTGTGGAAGGGTTAGGAAGAGCTGATTCATTCCTGAAAACATAATGTAACTTATTGAAGAGTTATTCCAGTTTAAGATGTCTCATGTTTTTTACTGTAGATTGTAGAGAAAAAAACCTGTGCACCAAAATACCCTGGATATTACCCTGAATGTTCTCCCGGGCATACCTCTTTAATAGTGGTAAGATGAGCCACAAGGAGTGTGCAAGCTACGCAGGAGGAAGGGTATGAAGCAAAAAGAGGTGTCAGTAAAAATGACTAAAGAAAACTTGAAGCTGGACTTCACAGCTAAGTGCATGTCTGCTAAGTCTTCCTGGGAAGATCTTACCCACATCTCTGGCACTTCCACAGCAGATAACCTAAGCTGACATTCACCTTGGCTGCATTACAGAAGTAATATTTTCACCAGGACAGACTGTTGTTGAACAGCAGCCCCATTGAATTACTCATGCTTTCCTTTAGCAGGCATGCATGTTTTCTTTTCCATAGCAGGGTTATTCTTTTTTTCTTTCTTCTTTTTTTCTTTTTTTCCTAGTGCATACTAAGACATTCTCCGTCCCCCTTCCACTGCTCAGACTTGCTAGGTTTGCTTCCATAGAATGGTCATGTATCATCCACTTAGAGTACTTTGATGGGAAGCAATCAATACTTCTGACAAATTTTGTAGAGGAGTTTTGTAAGCATATAAGTAGTTGGGAAAAGTTACTGCTCTTGCCATCTTTGCCTTCTAGTCTTTTAACTTTAGTGAGAAAACGAGGCCTTGATGGCTAATGATACAACTCTGGTAGGACAATAGACAAGAGCCTAGACATGAACAAGAGGAATTGCAATATGTATGCACAATGGGAACTTTACTTAGAACAGCATCAAAATGATTAAATTGGATAAGCAATCATTCAGCTGCCCAGCTGCCTCTGGAAAAAATATTTAGTGAAAAGGGTGGGATGATTTACACCAACATTTATCCTCCCAAAAAACTGTCAGTTGAAAATGTTTTTCTCTCTTCTCCTGAGAAACAGGATTTGTTGGACTTCCTGAGTCAGTGGTATTTAAAATATAAACAAATTAAAACAAAAAACAATAGGTGTTTTTCTACAAAGGACCTATTCATTTGTGCTTGGCTTTTCATAAAAAAAGGTGTTACAAAAAGTTTAACTACAAACCTATGTTAAAAACATTCTTGTGTAGGGGAACATTTTTTTTTTTTTTCCCATCAACTTTCAGCTTCTGATTGGTCCTCTTCTCAGTTAGCTTGGTCAGTAAAAAGGCATAAATCTGGTTACTTCATTTTAGTCTGGTTTTTTTGTGATACCTCCTCCTTTTGATCAGGGTCTTAGCCTAGGAGTAGTCTAAAAATTAGTGGACCTATGTGTGTAGTAAGTTGATAATGTGCTAGGCAGATGATAGGATTTGTTCTTATGTCTGTGCTGTCTACTGCAGACAGGCACTGGTGCAAGAGTGCAGTATCACATCTCTGAAACATGTTTCCCAGATGAAACCGTTTGATAGTCAGCACAGTAAAACAAATATAATACCCTACACCGAAAACAGCTAACAAAAGTCACTACATAATCCCATGCTGTACCTATGAACACTATTATGCTCTCTTCCATCCAAACAGCTTCAGTCTCACAAACACTGATGAACAATAGAATATGCTTTTATTTTCATGCATTAGGGATAGAGTGACATAACTTGCCTGGGGCTTTGTTCTGCTACTTGTTGTTTATGAGGTTAACCCTTGGTCATTAAAATGAGAATTGCCCACCATTATCAGTTCTTCCACTAGGTCATAAATGTAAACAGCAGGCTAAAAACCAAACTAGAGCTACCCACATCCATGCTTTGGGCTGATGGCTGGAATTTTCACACTATTATAAGAAAATCTCATGAAGCATTTTTCAGTTCTCCTCTTTCTAGCAGGGAACTTGAACTCTTCAAACATGCTGTAAAGGCCCAGTTCATGATGTAAAAGGTCATTAGAAGCCCTTATTGTGTCAGGGAGACAAATACATCTTGGTGTAGAGTCCTGGGAGAAGCAGGAACCTTGCTCCAGATAGTGAGGACCCTGCCTCAGATGTTTTTCCTATAGGTGGTCCAGTATTCCTCTCATTGCAAGGGGCCAGAGAGGTGTGAGCAGAGGCTGATCAGCACTGTCTGCCCTGTCTTCCCATTGATCTCCATTTCTGTTTCCTGGGTGAAGGGGCTCTGTCTGTGTGTATGTATGTGAAGGCTCAGTGCCAGATATGGATGTGGGACCACAGGTCACAGGGGTGTGCACCAGGATGTCAGCAACTGGAGAGCCTGGAGTGTCTGCATATTGTATGGGTGCATATGTGTGCAATCGCTAGTAAACATCAAGCCAGACTAGTGGTAAGTAGGATAAGGGGTTTGGGAGCCACGTATTGAAGTGGCCCTAACTCTGGGCTGGGTACCGTTGAGACCAGAAGGTCTGAGAGTTCGCTACTGGAGGAACCATAGGTCCAAGACAGCTACTGCAGAGACCAGGGGTCTGAGCTGGGTACTGGTAAGTTCCATGGGTCAGGACCAGCTACCAGAGATATCTGTTTGTGTGTGTATGCATGTGCATGAAGCAACTGGGAGACAATGAGGTCCAGAGCTACTGGACAGATGTATGTCTAAAGACAGTTACTAGAGGGATCCATACTGAATATATACATATATATATGTATATATTTTCCACTAACAGCCTTTCATCTGGATCAGCCAGAGAGGGAACAGGATGAAGATGTTAGTGCTGTCTGTGTTTTCGTAAATGCTCTTTCTTCTGTCTGTGAGGCAGGCTGTGTGTACTTCTACACATCTATTGTTCATATGTGTGCATGTCTGCCTTTTGGGAGCATGTACTCAGCATTGGTACTCACCGGGCCTGGGGACATGAAGCTCAAGCAGCCTCACCACTGCTGGGCTGCTAGATTCAGCAGCTCTGAATACATACCAGCAGAACCTTCCATTATTTAGAACATTGACCTATGGACCTTGAAGTACCATCCTCGCCATCTTACACTTGGGAGAGCTGAGGCAGAAGAAAGAGACACAATCCAGTTCTCCCAGAAGGCCAACGGCAGATCATCTGTGGTTTTGACCTGCCAGAAAAGTAAAAGTCAACACTCAAAAGGTGATGATTAAAACAGAGCATCTCTGAGCTGAGGATACTGTAGGCGAAGAGGAGTGGACAAGAACAACAGCTTCCCAGCTCAACTAGCAAGGTGGCTGTGAGAGCAAAGAGATTTTAAATTTCTTCCACACCTCACCTCAGCAGGCAGAGGTTAACATTTTGAGAAATATTCAAAGTGAAGACATTTCAGATTTTATACTACTTGTCCCAAATCAAGTCAAAGAAACAAACAGAACCAGTACACTTCTCTTTAAGAAAGTGTCATATCCTAGGCTGGTAAGCTGTAACACATAAGGTGTAGTAACTACTGTAATAAAACATGCCTTATCATGCCTTGTTCTTTAATTGTCTTTCACACTGGATAGTTTTCCATTCTATCCTCTGCCTTGCTCCAAACCACATAGTAAAGAAAGCATTTCTAGCACTTAGCATTAAAGTCTTTAAGACAGACCACAGTGCAATTAAACTATTGTGCTGCTGGAGGTGCATAACAGCTTGGCATGTGGTTTCCCTTACACATAACACTTGGGTTGTGTCAAGAAACAGTGCCAAGTAGCAACATGTGAATTCTGTAGATGGCGGCTAAATATATCTTAGTGTGGCTAGCCTGCAGGTCCTGGTTCCTTGCGTCAAGTGCTGCAAAGCAAGCCAGAAGCAATGCAAAGGTAGGATGCTTGGCTTAACTTCCTCTGTGGCTGACAAATCCTGGAGACATTTGCCTGAGCTCCTTAGTTGGAGGGAAACTTGTCAGGACATGGGGCATTTTGAACTGGTGCACATGGGGGCTAGTGGAGGAGACAGGAGATAAATCCTGAAGTGAACTCTTCTACTGTTACAGGAAAATACTGGAACTGCTTGGAGAATGCCTGCTGAGCATCTCTGGATAGCTTTATTTTGTGTGAAAGCCACCTGGAAAATCTTTCTGACTCAGCTGGAGTATGAAAACAACTTGCTAAAACATCAGCTCAAGCTCAGCTAATCACAATACTAGTTATTAAGTTGTTATTGGCTTAAGTAGCTCTTGGAACCATGGAGGAGCGAAGTGAATGTGTCAGGAAGTGTAAGACAGGGAAGGTGGATGCTGTCTTCCCTTCCTTTCATTACAAAGCAGCAGTATTATAACCCACTGCTTCAGAGCTCTGCATCTGTACATTTTGTGTGATGAGATTTTTTTTTAAAAATAAGTATTTATATGACTGCATACAAAATAAAAATACATACACTTGCACACACTTATATATGTATATGCTGTTCATGTGTCTGCATAAGAACAAGATCCAGTGAACAGCTTGAAGTCTTCCGAGTAATTGCTTGCATTTCGGTAGGAATTGTTACGACATTATAATCCAATCACAACAAAATCGAGTTTGATTGTTTTCAGTCATCCAAGCCTGCCTTAATTTGACAGGGACTGCTGGAAACAGGCATTGTCCTTGAAGGGAAACACAGCCCTTTCTACCTTCTGCATCGAAATCCTCTGACCTGAGGAAGAGGCACTAAGCTGGCAGTAGCACAGCAGTTTTCTACTGGGTATTTTTGAATGGTTAAATGGTGCTAGGGTTTTATTGCCCCAGGTCTCATTCTATATCTTAGTGATGACAAAGATGAGTCACCACTGTATGGAGAAAATAAGACAAAAGGTGGATAAGGCCCATGGTTGGGAGAACTGTGCATACAGCCTAAGTCTTTTTCTGATGTTGGTCAGCTGGATCTTTGACAAATATGCAAGTCCTTCCCCCTGCTTTGGAGCAAATTAATTCCTCGTGTCAGCCTAAGTGGGTTGTTGCAGTTGCTGGGTTACATGTGCAAAAGTATGGATACTGAAAATAGATACACCTATATGATGCACTCACATAAAAGGCTGAGGAATAATGCTGCTCAATTAGCAGCAAACAGAAACTGAGTGAAGATGATTTGTACGGTGATTAAATTTCTGTTGCTGACTATGAAGACAGAAGTCCCTGTGCTTCAAAAACCCTCTACAGCTCTCTGGATGGTTAAAGGGACTGAGAACGTTTCAAGGGTTCTCCAAAGGCAATTATGACCTTTCAAACTAATAGCTATCTTAGAGAAGACAAGCCAATATCTTGAATAAAGAAAGAACTGGTACAGTTTCCCATGAAATGGGAACAGAGTGGCATGCTGCTGTGTAGAACTAAATGATAACATCACTCCAAACTGGCAAACAGCTTTATTTTTTTTAAGTGCAGAGTCTGGGGAACAGAACTGTGTTTATCAGTTCATGAGTGCCTGTTCCCTGCGGTACTGCAGTATTTGACAAATTACTGCTCAGAATGGGTCACAAGGCACTCTGTTGTAGAATACCTTTTCAGACTGAAAACTTAAAGATTTGGGTAAGTGATGCATTCACTTCCACAGCACTTACATTACAAAAAAAGTTAATTTTATTATTTGAAAATGTTGCACAAAAATATATTTCAGTGTCCAGAATTTGTTCAGGCATAAATATTGTTATTTTTCTTTCTTTCTCCTAAAAAATCCCCAAAGTTGTTTTACTACTTTGGCCTGGGCTGTTTTTACCATTTTTTTGTAATTTTAAATAATTTGCTCTAGCATAGTACATGCACATATAAATACAAATGCAAACACACACTTAATAATGAATTGACTTAGAAATCATAGTTTTTGTACTGTAGCTAAAATGAACTGCTTTGATATCACTTAGATGTGTTTTTCTCCAAGTTTATTGTAAACTGCAACATTATGGTATTTTTAGAGCATTTGGGAGAAGGTCAATCATGATTAAATTAGGATCATTAAAGAATGCTGGTAAGGATAAAGTGTGAATTATAAGGAACATCAAACAATGTATGCAAGTACAACAAAATGAATGAAGCCTGGTTTTCAGTGAATTTGAGTCCTATTTCAACTGCCATCACTACCTCACCATAAGCTAAGTTGCCACCCTTAAACCTATTTGTACCTCAAACTCCTTCTGCATCTCCAGTAACCTTGGGGCATATGATTGCCTGCATCTCTACCTGACTGGGTGGGAGGGAGCAGGCAGGGGCACTGGTCTGGACTGGGATGTTTGCTAGCCTGCTGGGACAGCTACAGCCTCTCTGAACAGGCAGCTGAACTACCAGCCATTACCCTGGAACAGGCACTAAATTTGAGCTCTCTTCAACACAGATTTTATGTGTATTTGTAGCTAACAGATACTTGTTCTCTATTTTCATTTTCAGGCCAAAAAATATTTGGTGTTTCTAAAAACCTATTATTTAGAAGCAATTTAAAATAATTGCAATATAAGAGAAAAACAATAATCCTTTCATTACCTTTTCATGAAAAGAAAATAAATTAAAATGACCAGTATATCAGAGTCAGAAGCTGCTGGAATGATCACAAAAGATGTTAAAGGTGTATAAGGATACTGGGGAGACAAGGAAAGGCCATATCTGCACGAAAATGGGAATTGTTTCAACAAAAATTTGTTAAGGTTTGCCCTACAGTTCTTGGTAGTTCTTCTAGGGGTTTCTTTGGGGGTGTGTTTGAGGTATGTGCAAGTACGGAAGCGGTGCAATGGTAAGAAGGACACAAATTCTCTACATATGACTACCTTAGGAAGTACTCTTAGATTCCTGTGCTGCCAGGAAGTATGTCACAGTAGACTGTTTTGTGGTACTTTGGGGCTTTGGTTTGAGGCTGGACTGGAGGTAAACTCTTCTTTGGTTTTGGCTCTAGAACAGAGAATTTGAAAGCAGGAGGCAGCTCTGGTTGTGCAACAGCTGGCCCATCCACAACTACGGGTCAGTGGGAAAAGGTACTAATGGCTTGCCTATTAGTGGGTCTTGGGATGTACGCATCCAGAGTGAAATTTTCCATGAAAGAAGCAAAAATTGCCATATGATAGCTGTGCCCAGAACAATACTGATGTAATGAACCCTTTAAGGCACTCCCATCCCACGCAGCCTTTCCCCTATACACCATACTGTCTCTAATAATAACCTTGAACGAGAGGTTTCTCAGATGAATGGCTCAATATTGTAGTAAGAAAGGGGTCACTGAGTCTGAACTACATCTAACAAAGTCTAACTACTTAACAGAGGCCTTTCGATGAAAGTTGTTTTGTATATGCAACTGGATCCTTTTTCATTGCCTCTCTTCTACCACCTGCTCAAAGAAACAGGACTCATGAACACTCTGAAAGTAAAGACTATCAAAATGCAGCAGATCAGCACCCCTACAAGCTTTGCAGCTCTGGTGCTGCATAATGAAGGAATTACTGTTATTTCAATAAGAAAGCTGAAAACTAAATAAAAAAGGTGAGGGAAACTCTTTGCTCAGTGAAATGCTTACGTAAATTTTGCCATACAAGGCTACTGAGATGTTGAAAATATTATTTCCTTTAAAGACTGACAGTCATTGCACAATGAGGCCACATTTTAATAACATATTTGAAATAGT
Organism: Aquila chrysaetos chrysaetos; assembly: GCF_900496995.4. Lineage (NCBI taxonomy): Eukaryota > Metazoa > Chordata > Aves > Accipitriformes > Accipitridae > Aquila > Aquila chrysaetos. Next base: position 52,589,576 of record NC_044030.1, read on the forward strand.
AGTAAACTGCTGAAAACATTTAGGGAGCAAGTAGGTTGTGATTATAGTAGTTTAGGAGTCTATGCGTTTGAGTTCAACAGTCAGACATTCTTGCCACACAGAACGGAGTATTATCCTGCATTGGAAGCATTAATGAGAAGGGAATGTTTTCATTAAAGAAACTCTGAAAACTGATTATGGCCCACTGTTTGCACCTTGTACCGGAAAAGGGAAACTCCATACGAAAAATTGCTTAGAGGGAGTTCAGTATACTTTCTAAAGGGCCATCTAAAAACTTTTCTTTTAAAATAAATAAATGCTGAACAATAAAATAACATTAAGTCTAGTCCTAGCTGCTATTCCATGTTTTAACTGATTTGTGACTGTATTCCTCCAAGTTTCTGAGAGGACCTTCTGAAGAGACAAACTCCCAGTGAAAAGACAGACCCTAAAAGTGATATATCAGATGTGTAAGCAAACACCTGGAAGTATCAGGATTCTTTGTATCTCAGTAATTCCTGAAGGTCTACTCACAGTTGAGATCCTGTTTTACTGTGTACTATTTAAACATAAAGTATATTTTCCACAACCTACTTAAAAAAAAAAAAAAAAAAGAAAGAAAGAATGAAAGAAAGAGAATGTTATTGGATACATTAGGTTTGTCTTCACAGCAGAACACATGTGCCTGGAGGAAGAAAACTGCTATTGAGGATAAATTCCTTAAAAGTCAACTTCACCGTTGCTGGTCTTTGGGTGGGTGCTACTAGGGACTTACATTTATATTAATTAGGCATCTTACAAGAAAATATGTTTAAAACTGTCTTCTAAATGGCACAGTGATTGGAAGAGACTAAAGTGGAAAAAACAGTTTATAATACCTTTATTTCAGAAAGAAGTCTGTCATGTCCAAAGACAACCTATGACATGGTAATGAATTATCTGTGTTTGAGGAAAGACTTTTCTCAGGAGTAATTTTTTTTTGTGTAGTTGTATAGTGAAATAGTTTGCATTTCCCCTTTCCATATTAAGTTCTGCTTCTGAATACTTTATCTTCCTAGCATATATAAATGGACGCCTTGTCTGAAGTTGATAATATGAATAGTAAAAAAATGGGAGAGTTGTATATGTTTACAAATCTGTATCTTACTCAACAACAAGTTAATTAAGCAAGATCTGTAAGCTGTGTTTTGGCTCCCTGAGATAGTAAACTGAGATGTAAGCTCAAGCTCTTGCTTCAAATTCTCACTGTATTTGAAGAAATTCAGAGACAGATCCAATCTCCTCTCCTGTTTTGGGTCTGTATAATGGAATAAACCAATACCTTAAATCCACACACTCCTAGCTTAAGTAGGAGGGAAAAAATTAGTGCCGTCAAGGAATGAACTGGGTAATTTTTATGTAGCATTCCAGAAAACATAATCTATGGCACATGTCCAGTTCCTATTTACTAACCAGAGAAATGGCTGCAGCTGTTTATTATGACTGGTTGTGCCAGTTTGATAGTGTGTAATCATATTTGCATAAAGATAAAAAGGAAGGTGTTATAGAACAGAGTTTAGCCATGCTTTTACTATGAATTAAAGGTAATTTCAGAGTAATTAGGTATAATTTGTTAAAGAATTCTTCCCAGGAAATGATGACTCTGATTTCATAATTACAGGACAGTGCTTACTATGGTTTTCAAGGCAGGATAAAACATACGTGAGGGGGTAGTGTCCTACACTAGACAGATCTAATGTTGCTATGAAAGACAGGTGTTTTGTCAGATTTCAGCTACACACTTTCACACCTGCAATGCATTAACCATAGCAGTGCTGTTAATGAAGACCAGGTGCTTCTTCCACCCTCCAGATGAGGAATTGGCATGAGTGTTACCGTGTGCTACTTCTGAGTCTCCCATTTGTCTCTCCAGATAGGCTTTGATGCCTGTCAGAAGGTGTCCTTTCAAACTTCTAGTGTGGGAAGAAGCTCAGGCCTGCAAGAAAGTCCAAGGGAGCAATCGGGTAAGGTCAGACAGAGAAAATGCTAACATCCAAGCTCACGACAAACAAACGTGGTGGCTATGCATGGAGCAAGCAAACAACATGTAGAAAAAAAGATACTTCATTAAGGGTATGCAACCATATCTATTCTTTTCCTACCAGGATCTGGGGTAGGGACCTGAGTGTCCAGAAAATAACGATAAAATAGCTATAAAAACTGCAAAATAGATATCAAAAAGATGCCATATTATTGACAGCTCCCAGATACAGCCCAACTGAAGAGCCCTTATTCCTTTAAAATTTGAAAGCTTTCTATTTAATCCAGAAATGAGTAATGGATGCCTTAAGCAAGATTTATTTTTAATAAAACACAAGGTTTTCATTGTGACTGCACCTAGAGAATTTTAATATTCTGTTATGGAACATGAAAAATTTTTAAAAGTAATTCTTTACAGCGCAATCTTTTCCCCTTTTCTTTGCATTTCCATGTGTTAGATTTGAGGTTGTCCACTCCCTGCAATTTATAACAGTTAAGGAAAAGTTAATAATGGCTCTGAGAAGGGAAAAAAAAGAAACTTATTGAAAGGGAAAAGAAAGGGAAAAAGGTCTACATTCTCAGCAGGAGCTTAGTTAATTATGTGACTCCTTCCCAGCCACTTCTGGCAGATGACATTACCTCAGCAAAACAATTAGCTTTTCCACGCTGAGGGGAAAAAATGGATGGCCAAATATCAGAATGGGTGACAGTGCTTAACTCTAACATCCTAGTTAAGTTAGAGCAGACCTGAAGCACTACAGATATAGGGCTTGTTGTTTTCTTTTTGCTTTTAAATATAACATTCTTGAACTGAAAATACAGAGTGGGAGGAGACAGGAAACTTGTGCATAAAGTAGAGTTTTGAAAGGCTAAGCTGTGGTGTACTGCATGTAAAGAATCCTATTGTGCTGTCCAGTTAATGAACCCTCCTGTATTGAACTCTGATACAGCAAAGAAGTGGAACCATCTGATGTGCTTTCTTTCCCTGCATATTTGTTACTGACTTTATTCTGTGTTTGAGATGCCTATGGAGTCCTTGGCCAAAATTGCTTGGGCCATAATATTTTTAAAACATTTTAAACCAACATATCAATCTGCATATATAATCTGACCATTGTGGATCTACTTTGTTTTTTGAACTAATTTTTTTTTTTTTTTTTGATCTAATGTTTTTTTTTTTCAGAAGTCAGTCAACCTCACCTTGATCCCTGGGAAGGTGATGGAGCAGCTAGTCCTGGAAACCATTTCCAAGCACATTAAGGATGAGAAAATCATCAGAAACATGGCTTCACCATGGGGAGTCATGCTTGACCAACTTGATAAACTTCGTCAATGAAATGACTGGCCTGGTAGATGAGTGGAGAGCAACAGATACTACCTACCTGGACTTCAGTAAGGCCTTTGACACTGCCTCCTGAAAGATTCTTGTAGACAACCTGTTAATGTATGGGCTGGATAAGCAGGCAGTGAGGTGGATTGAAAACTGGCTGAATGGCCAGGCCCAGAGAGTGGTGATCAGTGAAACAAGTCTAGTTGGAGGCCAGTAACTAGCAGTGTACCCCAGCGGTCAATACAGGGTTCAGTTCTGTTTAACATCTTCATTCATGATGTGGATGATGGGGTAGAGTGTACCATCAACAAGTTTGCTGATAACACAAAACCGATATACCAGATGATCGTGCTGCCACTCAGAGGGACATTGACAGTCTGGAGAAATGGGCTGACAGGAACCTCATGAAGTTCAACAAGGAGATGTGCAAGGTCCTGCACCTGGTGAGGAACAACCCCATGCACCACTATGTGCTGTGGACCCCCCAGCTGGAAATCAGCTTGGCAGAAAACGTCCCGGGGATCCTGGTGGACACCAAGTTGAACATGAGCCAACAATGTGCCCTTGCAGCAAAAGAGGCAAATGGGATCCTGTGCTGCATTAGACAAAGGATTGCCAGCAGGTCGAGGGAGGTGATCCTTTCCCTCTCCTCACACTGGTGAGGCCACACCTGCAGTGCTGGGTTCAGTTCTGGGCTCCCCAGTACAAGAGAGACATGGATGTCCCGGAGAGAGTCCAGCAAGGGGCCACAAAGATGATGAAGGGACTGGAGCATCTCTCCTATGAGGAAAAGCTGAGAGAGCTGGGACTGTTCAGCCTGGAGAAGAGAAGGCTCAGCAAGGGTCTTATTAATGTATATAAATACTTGAAGGAAGAAAGCAAAGAGGACAGAGACAGGGTTTTTCCAGTGCTGCCCAGTGACAGGATGAGAGATAATGGGTACAAACTGAAACACAGGAGGTTCTCTGTGAACATCAGGAAGCACTTTTTCACTGAGAGGGTGACTGAGCACTGGCACAGGTTGCCCAGAGAGGTTTTGGAGTCTCCATCCTTAGAGATATTTAAAAGCTATCTGGACACGGTCCTGGGCAACCTGCTTTAAGTGGTCCTGCTCGAGCAGGGCAGTTGGACCAGAGATCCCTTCCAACCTCAACCATTCTGTGATTATGTGATTTTGTGATTGCATGATTTTTACCTGATCCCTCTTTCCACCCCTGACCTGAACACCTCATACAGCAGCCAGCGTCTTCGTAGTTGCAGAAAAAAAATGAATGCAAGTCTAGGTGCTGTTTATGTAACTGACCTTTGTGACAGCAGTTACACTGAGTGGGTCGAGTTTCTCTGTAGGAGCTTAAGGCTACTCAAATGGTATGTCCTTTCTTTCAGTGGCTTCTGGATCAAACATTTTGGCATTGCCTTTGTAACTCTTTAAACTCCAGCTCACATCATAGCCAGCATATGTTCTAGGAAAAGAAAATACCCTTAGTGAAATGATAAAGACTATTACTATTAATGTTTGTGTTCATCCAGCAAGATTTTGATATATTAATATTAAAAAATTCTGCTGTGCTATAGATTATGTTCTTGTTTTTACTTGAACTGATAGTGCAACTGCTGTCTTTTGTAAGAAAGCATTATCTTCTCCACTCATGGAAAAATCTACATTTTTAGAAGAAATTCAAGAATACATATTTATAGTTTTGAAGTCTAATCCATTAAGAATATTGTCAACAAATTTGCATTTTGGTGAATGTGCCTTTCTGTGTCCACTGACAGCAAAAGCAGCAAAATATTGAAAATTAGAAGTTTGTATATGTTCAAATGAATAACTTCTGCCAGGATCATTATACACGAGATGAAACAAACCAGACAACCACACTGGGCACTGTCAGTAGGGTTTTGCTCTGCAGTATATAGTAATTGTGCTAGGAGTGCGATATAGATCTGCAAATGAGACAGCAATCATGCATAGCTTATTAATTCATCTTTTCCTTAATTTTCAGCTCATTTTATTGTAGCAACCTGAAGTGGTGGGGGTTTTGTGTGTGTGACCAGACACAAATTGGCAGAAGACTCCCTGACAGAGCAGCTCCTGAACTGGGAAGAATGCAGAACACCTCACACAGTTTCTGCTATAGTGCCGGTCCTCCTTGTCCGGCCTGTTTGAACCTCTGGCTCAACAAAGTTATTTCACAAATCTTTACAGAATCTTTATAACTTAATGATAATAATTATGGTAGTGGAACAAACGAATGAAGACCTAGGCCAATCTCTTGTCTATAACAGTTTCCGAGTGTCTCAGTGGATGGCATAAATTACTTGCAAGGCACAAAATCATGGAGGATTTTAATCATGGGAGAAGTCTTTTCCTAATGCCAGCTGATAATCAGCTTTGTTTGAGGGCAGGCATGAGGTCTGCTTGTCTCAGATACAGATGTAAACTGAATGACAGAGTGCCCTGCCCCCCTTTCACTGTTCAGGGATGACAGTTAGTGGCACCTGTGGAACAACTGGTTTAGTCTCCAGCTCATGCTGACTAGCTGTGTATGATAGTGATACCCCTGCACCCAGGTTCTCTGCCATGGAGAGACACAACCAATGTTATTGTATCTTCCTCCTCCAGCCCAAACTTAATTCCCCAACTCTTAAATCAACAGCATAAAACACAATTATAAATATTTATACTGCATCTAATAGCTGACTTCCATAAGAATGCCTGATTAGGCCCTGAGGTATCCCTCACCTGGACCTCCAAAGGTTTCCTTTCTAAAACAAACACTGCAGCTGTTAAGAATAAATTCCACTTGTTCTAGTCATTCTTCCTTCAATCTGTCCTGTTGGTTTTTTTTAACTGCCTGTAATCTGTTTGGACAAAAGGATAGATGTGAGGCCCCTCATTATCTTCCTTTGGGGTCTTTGGATAGGCAAAGTGGAAGAAATGGCACTGTATGCCTATGTGTCTGAGTTTTAACCTCCCCTGACTAACTGTGAGAATACTGCAGTTTGCAGTTGTTCTCACTCATAAAAGAGATGAACAGATCTGTCTCATGATGGAGTGACAGATTGAAAATCATATTTTTGTTCTGGCTTTTTTCCTTATACTACTGCATTCTCTGCAAATGCTCTGTGTATTCTGTCCCCTGCGTCTTACTGCAAGTTTGGTAACTGACATCAGCTTCTAACAATGTAGTTAGTACTCCTTGTCCTCACATTCTGTTCTCTAATGCATGTAGTTTTCCTTCTTTTATTAATAACACTATTTTGTACTACTGGTTGTGTACTCATGTCCCGCTGAAAACTAATGCGTAACATTTGCATTTAGAATGATATTTCAAATGATGACTCCTACTACAGTATCCATTTCACCTTTCAGAAATTTAGCTGAACTAGTGGCGCTTTCATTCATTGTTCACTTTGCTGATGTGATGTAAGGTTTTGCATTTCTTCTCACGTGCTGGTTATGGTGTTGACTTTTGCTGTTTGCAATAGCATGTGAAGCTCTAACTGGTTAGTATTTTCCCCTATAATGTGGAGCTCCTAAAGCCTTTCCCTCTTGTAATGTTTTGCATTTATTAAAAAGTATTCAATACCAGAACACTGTTGGCCTTCCATAAGCTTTGGCCTGAGACAGATGACTGCTTACATTGGTTAACTCTAGTTATTCCAGTAGTTATTTCAGATCTGGTCTATTCTAGTCTCAAACTGCACTTTTTAACCCATCAGCTTCATCCACTACTGCCAAGAATTTTCTTCTCTTTATATCATCTGTTTGACAGTATCCCACTCATATTTGACAGTATCCCCAAGCATCGTATAACACTTCTGATAAACCCATTTGTTAGTTTTCTTCTTAGTTCTCTCTGGTGAAGTCAAATGAAAACTCAGGCAGAACTTCAAATTAAAAACATCAAATACATCAGTCCAGGCTAGCTCAGAATATTGTCATCTTTCAAATATTCTTCCTTTTGCTGGGCCTCTTGTTAGCAAATATAGATGAGAGTGTTATTTATATATATCTAAACAGCCTAGCAGTTACTTCCTTGGTTCATCTGGTCCTTCGTTGTGTTAAGTGACCACTCATTGTCTAAGGTACTTGCAGGGGTTATGCTTTATCCTGTTAAGGACTTCAACCACTTGTGAATAACAAAAATTGCTTTGCAATGGCTTGACGATGCTTTCTTTGAGAAGCTTAACTGTTAAGGTACAGTTCCAGTAACAGAAAATGCCAATCCCCGGTCTGTAAAAATTATTGCAAGAACAGTTAGTGAGTAAGATCATAACCCTTGATATGTTACAAGAACCAAGTTAAACAGAGGTTTGAGATGAATATGCTGAGATCATCTCCCAGTGTGAGAATAGAAGACTTTCAAAATAAAAAAAGTTAGATTTTATAAAAATAAACAGTAGGGCATTTAACTTTTGAAAGAGAAACATAAAATACCAGAGGGAGACAGAATAGGTTTCTTTTTAAAAACATTGTTTATACACAGCTTTCCCACTTCCCACTGTGGCCTAGCAGGTAGGTCCCATGCTTGTTTTGAATTGGTTTCCATAACCTTCAGAGTGTTGGCGGCACTGCAGCCTCCTCCGGTTGCCGAGACATTCTTTGTGTCACATCTGGCTTGTGTGGCTGCTCACTCAGGCTTTCCCAGGGCACGCTCCCTTCCCCTGCAGCCCCCAGCACTCCCCTCCCTCCCTCTCTCTGGGAGGGCTCACCCAAATGCTTCTCCTGAAAGGAACATAGTGCAAACTGAGAGCTAAACAAAACCAACCTACTATCCACCGTGGGATCGCTGCCTATAATTGAAAGAAGAGAGGGGTAAGTCCACAGACACAGTAAATTGCAGCAGTGCTTCATTATGTTATGGCCATCCAGAAACTCTGTGTTCTGGCATCTGCTTTTCTCCTCACACTGTTTTTTTCTTTTTTTTTCTTTCTTTCTTTTTTTTTTTAAGTGAAAGATTCGTGAAATGTGCATTATTCAGTGTAAATTCAGTTTGGCCTTCAAGCCACATGCTGGATTAAAAGTGTTATCTTTCCAAGTACACAATTGTTTTTAATTACCCTGCCAATGAAGCTGAACAAACGGCGGTCAGGTCACACTGGCCAGCATGGCTCATAAGTTTTATGAGCTATGTTGCACACCACAACAATGTGTGCAACCACCTTTCATAAAACAGCTCACTGTTTCTCAGCCAGATACTACTTCTACTCTGGATGGTCCCAACTGCATGTCTTCTTGCAAAGCTCTTGTATAACTTCAATATCTACCATTTACATTGTTAGCAATGAACTCAAGCTCCCATTACCATAGCTTTGTCCTGAATTTCAAATAGTTCCTGACACTCTGTACCCTTGTGCACTATGCCTTTCTGAGTGACTTAACGCTGACCATGAAAACAGTAGTCAAAATATTGAGGAACTATATAGTTGAAACAGCCTCCTATCCTTTGCACCTGGGTTTATCCTGAAGGTAATACAGACATAGGTTACTCATACTTTGTTCCCAGCTCTGAGACAGGCCTTTCATTAGGATGAGTCTCCAAGACTCTTGAAGTTCTCTTTTCCACTCAAAATACTTACTTTCGCCACTTCGGTATTTTCATTTCGTCAGTGAAGTTCTTATGTATTTGTTCAGCAGCAACAGCACAGGGGGCATACTGTTCCTTGGGTCCTGAAGGCATAATTGGTATTTGAGCTGTTCATAGAAGCATAGAACTCTTGTGAGGAGTGTTTAACAGCTACAAGTGAGAAGTGTTGCCAACAGTCATTACCTTCTTATCCAGATTTCCATTAGAAAAGTGTTTTTCAAAGTGTCTCTCTTTTTCATGTAAGAATTGCTAATAGTGAAATTACTGCTCAAGAGCAAATGTCCTGCCAATTAGAGGCAGGGGAGAGAAATCTTCGGGTTTTGCTTTCTTGAAAAAAAAAAAAGGGGAAGAAAGCAAAAAAATTGAAGGGGATTTCATTTCCTGCTAGCTCTCACAGCGTGGCTGAGTGTTACTTAGCAGTACAGTGATAGTGTCCAGAGGCTGCAGTGGGGATCAGGCTGTACTGATAGGCAATGCATATGCAAGCAGTATACTGGTCGTGTTGAAACAGTGCCACAGGAAATCTCTAAGGTCTTGTCTGGGGGTTGATCTCTCAGTAACACAGTTCAGAAATCAGGCTGCTGCTCCCTTCTAATTTAGCTGTCCTGGTTCCTATCTCAAGATGTTGGGACCTGGCGGGGACACACACACAGAGTCAAAGGGGTGAATGATGTCCCGTCATCCCTGATCCCAGATCAGTGATAAAAATAAAAATGGCATATGAAGGTGATGAGGGAGAAGGATGGGAAACAGGCAGGGAGAAGCAGTGCATTGAATTAATTTGCCTTTGGGAGTTTTGCCCACTGTTTATAGAGACGGTAAGGCAGTTAAGAGGAAAGAATGCTGCAGGATCAGCTAGACAGGGAAACCCAGGGGAGCGTGAATACATGGGAGTGGGAAAAACAGTCTGAAACAATCTTCCAAATCAGTAAATGCAGAGGGCAGCAGGATGCTGATCTTTTACTGTAACCAATGTCAGCTGCAAGTTGTAACTTCATGCTATTACTTCTCCAGAGCATAATTCTGGAGTGTTACTTCTGTTGGCATTAAAATTTCCTCTTTTCCTCTCCCTCTTGCTCCAGTCCAGTCCCCACCTCCTGAAACAGGATCAAGTTTCAAACTGCACTCTCAGATGAAAAAAAAAAAAAAAAAAAAAAAAAGAAAGGGGCCTGGAAGGGAAAAAGTAGTTTGTACATCTTGTGGTTTTTAGGGCCTCCTGAGGAACTCCCAGTGCGGGCCACCTCCAACTGCAAATGCTTTATCTATGAATGCAAGCTTTATAGTATCAGCTCTAATGTTATATCTTTGCAGAAAGGATTAAATCACTATTCAGTGGACAAATTGCCTGCTTGAGTAATTTGTACCTCAGACAAGAAATGAACCAAATGATTTGGATAGAATGGGAAGAAACCTGTAGTTTTACCACTTTGAATCAAATCCAAAGTTCAGTTTGAGGTTTGGGTTAGAGATGTACCCAAACCACCCCTTTCACTATAAGTAACTCCACATTTTACCAGTGTTTGATGTAGGTTTGGATCTGACTTTGGGGTTTGGACTCATTCCAAGTTTGGATTTTTGTCATGTCAAATGTGTTGATTTTCTGGAAAAGTAGGGAACATAACTTCTGTGAGCAGGCAAATTCAATGACACTTGTAAATACACAATTAGCAGCAGGTGCATTTTTTTTTCTCTGATTCATTCTCAGAGTCAGTAACACAGTTGTGAATCTGAGGAGAGGAAGAAAAAAAGTCTAATTGTATTAATGAAGAACTTCAGAATAAATAACATTTACACAGCAACAGAGCTGCTAAATGTTTGTTCTTCCAATTAAACTTTTATGCACACTAGTTTCTTTACAGGACCAGGATGTGTATGCCAGTCTGTTCTACATCCTGCTGAGAGGTAAAGAAATTCTGATTCTAATGGATATGAAGACTACCTATCTGCCATCACACTTTTGCAAGAAATATCAGAATAAAAATTTGCATAAATGCAGACATAAACCATGGGGAACATATGCCTCATCATTTTAATATTCAGGTACAAGAAGACCCCAAAATAGGGAGATCTTTGCCATGTCATATTTCTACCTTGGAACCCATTAAGTTTGACAGCTGCCTTTTACTGTTTCCCCGAGTTAAAACATCAATTTTTATTTGTTTTGCACCTTAGAGGCAGAAAGTAAAGGTCAATTTGACTGTGAGATCAGTCTGAGACATTGGAGGCCTGAGTCTTTTTAAGTGTCCAGTGCCTGGTTCCTTAGTCAGTCTTGCAGACATTAAGCACATTTTAAAAATCTTTCTTAAACTATCCCAAGCTGGACATTCTTAGGACATACCACTCTTTCAAATACCTTTAGCTAGAAGAAAAGCAGTTTGTTGAGGCACTTCAATAATATGATGCTGATGCACTTGTTTATAAGGTAAAGAATTTTTCATTCAGGCAGCTTGCTTTTTACTGTAGGAAAAGAACCTCTTGAGTTTAAAAATCGACCATGTAGGTTTTGTACCTTTTTTTTTCTACCCACAGTTTACTACTGTAACAGACATTAACAAGAAAAATTACAAAAATGACATGAATTTTCTTTGGTCTTTTCTATGTGAGGCCACCTGGGGAACTGTTTACACAAACTAAATGTCAAGAGAAATCAATTAAATAGAATATTCCTTTAAAACATTTACTTCCACTCTGGGTTTTTGTTTTGTTTTGTTTTGTTTTGTTTTTTAAACACAGACGAATTGTTTTCTTATTGTACATAAAATATCTGTATATGGAGCGGACATGAAAAAAAATTAGTGTATCAGTCTGCTGGGAAACCTGGCTGATTGAAGGGGTCAAAAACCCACCAGTCTGCAGGGAGTAGTTTTCGAGGTGGCACACCTGCTAGCAGCACCTCAAAGCTGGACAGGCAAGATGCACATACGCCCCCTTTTCAGTCCCTTTCCTGCTTGGCTCACTTAATATGGAGGATGTGTGGAGGGATGTTTTTAATGGCAGGATTTCATATGGTAAAAACATCATGCAGGAAACTAAATTTGGCATCTTGGCATCTGCTAAAGGCATTCAGCCCATCTTAATGTATGAAAGCCTGACATGACCACAATGATGCTGTCTCTTACAATTTTATCTTCAAGACTTAAAGTAGTCTGTTGTTGTGAAAGTTTCTAGGGATACAAATCTCTTTTCCATGCTCTAAACCAAAGCTGAAAGTGACAACGGACAATGATGTAAGTGTGAATTTTAGGTAGATCAGAGTCCCTCCTGACCACCTCAAATAGTTTCCTGTACTGAACATTTAAAAAATCAAAAAAGTGCAGATCCCAAACCAAACTCTGAAAATTTCTGCCTGTGTTTGAAATATTGCATACAAATATCTACTGAAAACTTGCTTACAAAACATTACACCTGCTGTTTGGATTTCATCACCCAGTTTATACCTACTGTGTAGATGTCATCAGTGTATTAGTTCATTGAGAATATTGTCCTAGGGAAGTGTTTTCACTCCTGACTACTTTATATGCTAATGTTTTTGTACAACTTCAGTTTTAACTAGTTTTCACTTTTGGGTTTCAAGTAATATCAATGCTGTACATTCTTAGGCAGCTAGCTACAGGTGCATCCTTCACTCTTAGAAATAGATTGCAGATATACAGATTTCTGATCAGAAAGAAATTCTTCCTTGCCAGTTCAGACATGCAAATTTGTGTAACATCTTTTCAAATGGATTAGATTTATTTTATCTGTATTTTTATTGCCTGTTACAGCTGTTGATCTCTAGGAGGATTGTGCACTGCATGTAATGCTATCCCTTTTCTGCACTGTTACATAGCAGTCTTCGGGTTCCAAAATAGGCCTTTTGACATGTCTCAAGATAATAGCAAATAATGAGCTTTAAATCTTCTTTTGTTGTTCATGTTGCTATGCTCTTTCTAGAAAGGAGAGTGTCATCAGCTTGTGTTTCACAACAAACAGCCCTTAAAAAGAAGGTGAAACCTGTTCTATTTTTCTCCATTTCTTAGGAGTGGAATTGGGAAGGCTGAAGTTGTCTGAACTGCTTTCTGTGCTTATCTGTTTGCTAGTGTCTTGGAGGCTCTTTCTTTATACCTATTTAGTTACAATGCTGGTAAAGCATGGAAGACAACAGAGTTTCTGGACAGATTTACAAACATACTGATGTATTCTGTTTTGTCAGCAAGCTGTTTTAAAGAGGGATTATTATATGGCTTACGTAGTTGCTCTACTGCCCCCAAATATGAAGAGGGACAATGCGGCCACATAGATGTTGAATAGGGAACTAGGTTACCTTAAAATTAGAAAACTTAAAAGAAGAAAGGAAGGATTTTATTTAGGTTCCAATGTGTATGTCAAAATAATGTATGAAAATAGGATTTCACTTTCTTTTTTCTATGCTACATTTTATAAGTTATTACTCTATTTTGCTTGCAATTGTTTTTACTGGATTATGAACAATTTCCCCTTTAAATAAGCATGTGTGTGTATTTTTACAGGAGGTTGTTAGCAAAATATGTAGCTAAGGCTCAGTCTGTAGCCAGAAAATTATTACTTAATGCTCATTGCACTTAATTCAGTTGGCTAAATCAATCAACATTCAAACAGGTGAAGGCACATTTGATCCATTTCCAAAGAGATACCTTAAATCCTGAAGAAGACAAAACTCTGCATTCTGTGTGTGCTTACCAAATGATAATGCAAGTACAGTCAGTTGATTAGGGTTTTTTTTTGCAACAGTTCTACACCTGAAATTGAAAAAAAAAGCTGTTTCCTTAACATCAGAACTTTTTCTTGTGACAGAAATTGTTGAAATAAGTTGTTTAGATTCTTGACCAGATTTAGCTTTTATACAACATTATACCACCACCATATCAGGGTTGGCTATAATGGAAGACAAATGTCTGAGACTTTTTACTTTCCATTACTTTGAAATGATTAATTAACTTTGTTCTAGTTTGGAAGATGAGCAAATTTGGGGATATTGGAATTCTGAGTGGAATGAAACCACTTTTGTTAGTTCCCCTAATAACACAGATCCTGAACCAGGCCAGCTGGCATGCTCTCACCTTGAAAGGTATCGGCACATCTCTTGGAATGCTTGGATGATCTACTCACACAAATAAGCACTTGGATCTATCACACACTGGTGTCAAGCTCTGCCTCATCTTGTGGTCTGACAGCTGTTAGAGTCCCCCCATCATGTCTCCCCACCCTGGTTTGCTGAAATGCCTTAAGGATATTGAACTAGAGTAAGCCAGGTGCGTCCATTGACTTATACCTGGTTTTAGAAAGTATATAGCAATGTGTGTTTTTTGTTGCTGCTGTTTTTGCAATATGCTGCAGGGTAACCAGATGGAAATGACAAACAATTTTATGATAGTTCATGGTGGGCGTCTGCAGATATCTGTAGCAATACTGTCACACTTGGAAGTGACTCTGCTTCCTAGTAGTAAACAAAGGCCTTTTTAGAGTGCCTCAACTGTTCTCTGCTCCTCATAGGTGGGAATGCTGTGACAGGCTGAATCCTTACTTGAATAGTAATGTGTCTGATAAGTTCAAAGGCTCTGCTGCAGCCCCTTTCCAGGGGTTTTAGTTGTATCCAATTAATTGATTTGTAGTATCAGTGTGCCATAAATAAGGTGTCATTAGTGGATCAGCAAGAAAAACCCCAAAACAACAACTTACTTAGAAATCAACTGTGAGTGTTAACATGTACTACACAGTTAACCTGAATTTTTGGCATGCACATCTAACCTGAATTAATACCCAAGACTGCAAAAATTCCCACAGCAAAGACCTACCTCTGATACCACGACGCCGTTGTTTCTGCTCTCGATCTGTTTGGGCTTGAGAGTATGGCCTTTATCCTAAGACATCCCAGTATTTCTCCCTGATCATTGCAGAAATTCCTTCTGGAGGAATTGTGGAAAGTGAACTACATGACTGTTACCATTTGAGTGATGGTTATTACTTAAACCTTCCTAACAAAGAAACACTTGGCCTCTAACCTGCACACCAGTCTGTATAGGGTAGCTGATACTAAGAAAACTCTAGATGTGAGTTTCAGGGTTTTCTAGATGTATGACACAGGGATAGGTAGCAGTCGAACGCAGACTTTCTTGTTGTCTGTCACAAGGGAAACCAGTTGCCGCGAAGATAAGTGAAGTGTCACAACTCCTCCTCCTTCCAGGAACCATGCTTGATGGTGTATATTGGCTTTTTAACCACTTAAATATATTTTAACCACTTAGATATATTGGCTTTTTAACCACTTAAATGTATTTCAATGTCTTCTGCAGCACCTGAAGAAGTCAGAGTTGCAAGATATTCTCTTAATAAAGACTTGTTTGGTCTTGTAGTAGTTACTGTGGAAAGCAACAATTTCACCTTAGATTTCAGATTTAGCCCCACTGCTAAAGCCTTAGGTTGTAAGAAAGTTTCTTACTACCTACAGCAGGAAGTTGGAGAAGAGCTATGGGAAATGGTGAGGCATAGAATATTGGTCTAAGAGGAAATATCACCTCAGAAATGGGAAGGAGGAACTGGGGATGCAATGCAGATTGGTGCTCCTGCAGGACAGTGAAGAGGTACCTTTTTGCAGCACTAGGCAAGGCAAGGAAGACTTACTAACAGGCTGTGGAAGCCCTAAAGCCATGTTTGCATGGTGCTACTCTGAGCTATTAAAATTTCTATGTTTCCAAGGTGATTAAAGTGACCAAATGTCTGTTTATGACACAGTGGAAATAAGCTTGTGAGAAGATTTTGAGTGAGAAGTGAGTCACTTTTTCCAAAGGCTTTTCTCCCTCTTGAATGAATATAGTTATCTTCACTAACTGTCATATTGGGCAGTATCAAACAGCTGATTGCAGATATGAAATTGTATGAGATCATTTGATGAGATAATTTAGGTTTTTTTTTTTCCCTTAAAATTTCCTAAGTCCTACAGTAATTGCTATTGCAAGGAAGGAGTACAGTTGAAATATTTATCTATGGGATTTCATGCTGATAGTTTATTCTAGTATAAAGTGGGAAGATGAGTTTGAAGTCTTTTTCATGTTCTATTAATTAATTGCCTACAAAATTATTTAATTAAGTTTTCATTTCTTTTGCTAATCCCCTGCTGCTGATGAAACTTGACTTTTGGGATTCAGACTTGCCCTTTGAGCAGACTGGTTCTTCAATATATCAAAATGTATACAGTTTTTCTTGTTGGCCATACATTTTCTTTCTATTGTCTAGAAATCATCAGTGGCGCATAAGCCTTACTTCTCTTCTAGTTCCATGATCCAATCTATGATACTACAATCTAGGAATGGATAACAGAAGTTTTTTCTCAGTTGATTTTTTCTTTTTTTACAATCTTTTTTGCATCTGTTACTTCTGAACTGTGTGATTCTATAACTTTGGGGGTGACTATCATATGAGTGGCCTATATTATTAGCTGTTGCAAATGAAATGGCACTGAAATACACTAGCTCATATTTTCATTTTCTTCTTTGTCCTCAGTTCATACTCAAATCCAGCATCAAAGAAACATAAGCACAACCTGGTTTACACCTTCCTGTTTTTCACAGGCAGATACCAAGCAGCAGTCTTGTTCATGCTAACACAGGTTCATGCTAACATGACCACCTGTGTGTCTTCCTGTCTAAAAAGACCACACCTACCTGTCTGCTGTTTCTTCTTCATGGTTGAAATTCTTGGGCAACCACAAAGCTTTTCAGAAACCAGGCTTGCTTTCCTCTGTCCTTACCACAGGACTTTTCTGTTCCATTTGGCATTTTGTAGACCCCTTTAGATTCAATTCACCTTTGATTGAGTGATAATGCTTTCTAATACTTTCTAGCACAAAAGCTGGAAATAGCAAACCCACTTTTCATAGAGTGCTACACAATCTCAACTTGCATTTTTGTAATGCCTTTTATTCAGAGGGAATCAAATGTGCTTTTCAGCTCCTAGTCCTGCTTTAGGGGATAAGCTGTTCCCCTGCAGCCTTAGGAACTCAATACCAAAATGCAACCATCAGGATGGAATTTCATTGTGAGAAGGGTATTGTAGTGACCATATTGAGGAAAGGATGACTTTGAATGCAGATTTGAGCCATTACTCTTCCACAAAGTGATGCAAGATTTTAAATTCATTTAGAAAAAACCATATCCCTTAGTTTCTATGGTTGACCATAGAGGGATTAATATAAGCTTTCTAGAACTCATCTTATTTACCTTGAATGGAAGAATTAACAAGACATCACAGAAATGTACTAATAGCAATAAAGATGGAAGCAATGAGGGTTGAAGGAATTGAACATGAAGGAACCTCATGAAGTTCAACAAGGAGATGTGCAAGGTCCTGCACCTGGTGAGGAACAACCCCATGCACCACTATGTGCTGTGGACCCCCCAGCTGGAAATCAGCTTGGCAGAAAACGTCCCGGGGATCCTGGTGGACACCAAGTTGAACATGAGCCAACAATGTGCCCTTGCAGCAAAAGAGGCAAATGGGATCCTGTGCTGCATTAGACAAAGGATTGCCAGCAGGTCGAGGGAGGTGATCCTTTCCCTCTCCTCACACTGGTGAGGCCACACCTGCAGTGCTGGGTTCAGTTCTGGGCTCCCCAGTACAAGAGAGACATGGATGTCCCGGAGAGAGTCCGGCAAGGGGCCACAAAGATGATGAAGGGACTGGAGCATCTCTCCTATGAGGAAAGGCTGATACTACATAATGATGTTTAGGAAAGTTGATTGTTTAATCCTGTTCATGGTTGGAGGGCTGAAGGCCCTCAGTACTGCAGCTTTTTACCTTTTTTACTCCAACGATTGCATTCTCAATCTCTTTTCACATTTTTTATCTGTTGCAATGCATGTTGTACAAGCAATTATTTTGGAATTCATGCAAAACCAAAGTTCCTTTGAGCAAAGGAGAGTCTTTGGTCAAGATTTCTTTGCTAGATTTCAGGGTAGCTTGGTACTGGACGATATATTGCCCCCATAAAAATGAAGGCAGCTTTAACACTCAGTTTGTCTTTGCTGACCACGGTTCAGTTCTTGTTTCTCAGCACAAATCCTATGCTGATCACACACAAATAGATGACCTTCCTTTTCTGCAGCCTTAGAGGTTTGAGAAGATTGCAATTTGCTCTTCGTTCACTTGTAAACTAGGCTGGGTATACTTTGAGCAAGACAGTCTTACTAGAAGTTCCTTTGGATTCCTTGAACAAAAGAACTGATGTACAAATATATTTTCATGATTTACATTCATCCTCATCACTTATGTAGCAAAGGGGACATAACCTGTGTGGGTTTTGGGGTTTTTTTGCCTCATGAGATGTTAAATTGCAACAGTTAATACTGAACTATATTACCACATGTAGCTGAAATCCTCATAATTGGTGTGAATGTGATTAAAGAAATCCCTTACCCCTGAGGCTTTTGAGTGAGTTTGCTTCATTTTGCTGACTGATAACGGTTGTCATATTTGATCTAACATCAAAAGTGTGGAGAGGAAAAGCAGAAGCAAACCAAACTCTAATTTTTTTTTTTTTTTTTTTTTTTTAAGGTTGAGTAGGACATTTGTTAAGTTACATGTGTACAAATAATTATGCCTCTTCACACTGTGCTTGTTGAGGTGTAGGGGCATTTTATTCTTAGGGGATTTTGAGCAAACCATTGCCACTGTTGGGGTGGATTGCTTCAATGGGTGGCCCAACTCCATGGAAAGCACATAGCCTATAGGTAAAACTGAAGGGAGCAGAAACATTCATTGATTTATCTTAATTACAAGATACATCCGTTTTCCCATCTTGGCTGTGTTTAACAGTTATTTCTAAGCACTGTAAATCATGCATCTAGACATATCTTTGGAAGGCTGCAAAGAGAAATTAGGGATTTTCCCCTTTACTTTCACAAAAGAGGAGAACATTTGCTTGCTTTTTTCTTGAAGTCACTATTTTTAATTATGGTTAGGGGTGGATGATAGGGTGATAATAACCATTTAAAATATATGGGCCAGATTCTCACATGGTGTCACTTTGCATTAGTTTATCTCAGTACAGAATCTGACTTTTATGATATTAAACTAATCAAAGGTAGTGGAATTATCCAGCCTCATCAGCTATGTCAGCTCAGAGTACGTACAGTAATGCTTCTGAAAACAAAGCAAAATACACAAACATAAGAAGAAGAGAGGTATTTACTACAGATGGATTGAGGTATATGGTCCAGCTACCTGTTAAAATTGCAGCAGCAAAACAGGATGATTTCAACAGAAGATTGGGAACAGAGATTTCTAACCTTGACTGCTAACTCCTTGCTTTAATGTAATTAACTATGTATGTGATGATAGAGCCTAGAGGCTTAAAAAAAGGCAGGGGTGGGGGGGAGGGCTCAGAATTGCTCTGAATTACTTGTTGCAGAGAAGAGGGACAAACAGGACAGAGAGAAGGCTCAACTGCAGTAAACAGTGTGAACAATGCCAACAGCAGATGCCACTCTGGTGTGATGATTGGGGAGGGAACATGAGGCGAAGTGAGGAAGATTATTTGAAGGAAATGGGATGAAGGGATGGAAAAGTGAAAGAGACAGGATGAAATAAGAAGAGGATAGATGGACAGATGTAGTTAAGGAGAAGAGGAAAGGAGAGCAGTGTCAAGGTGGTCACTTTCTTTTCATGCCTGAGAGCTCTTGCTTTGACCACTTTTGCAGCCATTCTCCATAGATCTTTCCCCAAGGTAAGTTCCCCAAGAATGAAGGCATCTCTTCAAAATATGTAGGGTTCTGGGGGAGGAAGCTGAACCTTGCCTTGACTGCTTCCCATTTAGTCTTTTTTCTCCCTAATTTCACTGCTGCTTCTTTTAACTTGGCAGCTTATCTAACCATGAGTCTCAGTTTCTCCAGGTGTTAAAGCAGCTATCGTATGAAGATGAAAAGTGCTATAAAAATGCTCAATCATATCTTGTTCATGTCAGGCTTTGCAATGAAACTGGTTTCTCACTTGTCACCTGTCTGTGCTTGTTCTTCATAATCTTTTTAATGAATCTGCTATCATCAAACTGAGCTCTGAGATGAGCTCAGTTATATATATTATCAGTTTTAAAGAACTGAAGGTGAGGATGGATGACTCTACAAATGGAATGTTTTTAACATTTATTATTTTGGAGGGGCTTCTGTGGCTACCAGTGTTATAAGCTTTAGGCTAGACTAATCAGTATGCAGGTGCTGTTCTACCATCTAACCTTCTCTGAAACTGCAATACAATTCAGATCAAAAAGAGACTTGGTAATTTTGAGATGGATGGACAGTCCCCTAAGTTCTTTAAAGGTTTTGGTCAAATGCTTGTAGTTAAAAACTTCTTCAGTATTCCAGCACAAAAATAAATTGGTAAAGGTTTTCTAGGTAAAAACTTGTGGCAAAAGCTTTCAATCTACAGGAAGTAAACATATGATTTCCATACTGAACATGCCTGTGATAAGTTTTTAAGTTGACACTTGAAAATTAATGAAACATATCATTAATTTCACAGCTTTAAGCAAATCTACATTTAAAGGCTTTTACCTGGAAACTTTTGACAAAACCTCTTTTCCCAGTGCAGGATGGGCTCACAAATTTTTTGAGCATGATCTTTGTGTGAGACAAGTTCCCCACTACTAAGGTTAAATTTTAAAACTAAAGGAAAAAGAAAGGGATAGCAATAGAGGAACAGTTTCAACTGCTATGATTGCTGGAATGTTCCAGCTTCTTATTCCTTGAGGTTCATATTTTTCCTTCAGTAGCCTCTGAATAACCCCATACCTTATCTTGATGTATCTTTTTTCACTTCCAAATCATAACAGTAGTTATGAGAGGAAAATTTTACATGTGAAATACTTTAAACTCCTATTAAATGTTATCAAGTACGTCCATTTACTCATCATAAACCACACACTTAGCTGACTAATCCTTAAATTCTGCATGTTTATTATGCAGGATAACCATAATTTCTGAGTTAAAAATTTGATGATGTGTTTACAAGAAATGCTTCAGTAACTTAAAAAAGAGATAGTCTTAAGCCCTGAGAATTCTATGGTTTATTTGAAATGGTGCCAATAGTCTTTAATTTTTTAGGATCATGATGCACATTTATCACTCATGATCTGCTCTATACAGTCAATAGGTCAGAAATATAGCAGGTTTTATCATAAAAGAAATTTAGGAAGTGCCTCCTAGCTGGATTTATGGTGTTGTCCACTTCAAGTCACTGACTCTGGGACAGCAGCAATGGTTTTCTGACACTGTTGTTGGTATGGACAATATTAACTGCATTGTTTCAAGGCTGCAGAATCTGTTTGAAAACCAGGAGGTGTTAAAGAATAGCAATATCCTCCCCCCATTTTCTGTGCCACCTGTCTTAGTTGGGTGGGTAATTCATGCTTTTCAACAAAATATTTTGTCTTTCATAGCAGACCTAGTACTGACTGAACTCAGATGATCAGTGCAGTGTTTCACTTGTATTTGTTATTATTTGCATGGTGACTGTGTATCAGAGACCATTCTCTGCACACACAAAAACAGGGAAAATATGATTAATTTAATTCTCTGCTAGAAGGCGATGTTCATCACCATGTCTTCCATACACTTTGCTTTCATAAAACACAGAAACATGACAGAGCATGTGCCTCCAGCAGTACTGTGACTGTGAAACATTCGTAGTGGAGGCAAGACCAGTCCAAGCTCTGAGCACTGTCCCAGCATCGAGTGATTAAAACCCTAGAGTGATTTATTGCAGATAGAGAAAGGAGGAGCAGTATATTTAATTCTCTTTATATAAATTGTTCTTCCATTGTCAGATAAGTTCAGGAGCTGAGTCCTGAAGAGTTTATTTAATGATTTTTTTCATATTTTTTTACTATCATGAATATAGTTGCCATGTTGAGAAACAGATCCACTAGTTAGTGTACAAACACATATGAGGACACATTTCTTAATTCAAGGTCTTGCCATGTAAGAAACACAGCATCAGAATAAATATTTCATTATTTTTGTACTGTTAGCTTTCTGCAGAGCCCTGAAAGTCTGCCGGAAATTTAAAATGTGCAGATACTGAAAGTTGC
Organism: Aquila chrysaetos chrysaetos; assembly: GCF_900496995.4. Lineage (NCBI taxonomy): Eukaryota > Metazoa > Chordata > Aves > Accipitriformes > Accipitridae > Aquila > Aquila chrysaetos. The sequence goes on from NC_044030.1 coordinate 52,611,591, forward strand.
TGTTTGTGTGCTGTTTATGCCTTTTCTAAACACTCATAAGATTTACTTTGCCTTGGTCTCTGAATAGTCAGCTTGACTGCTCTTTCATTAAAAATCTTTTATGGTACAAATGGAGAACCAGTCTTGACCTGAAGACTGTTTTTGTGTTTGTGTGTATGTTTTAAAATACTCTTTCTGATCAGTACTTAATGGTCAGGCTTTCTTTATTTAAAGCTGATTTAGCTTGTATTGTTGAGTAATAGGCTGCTGTGAAATGCTTCAAAATCTCAGTATCCAGCAAAATTATTTTAGGCTAGAGAACTAGAAAGAATCAATCTAGTTTTTTTTATAACAGCATTGTGTCCCTCTCTCCTGATAAAACAGGCAACATATCCAAGACCATAACTAAGTTGCCTCATACACATCTAGAAATGTAAAGGCATCAGGCATCAGCCCTGAACCCATAAACTGCCTTCTCTGGGGCTCTCTGGCGATCTCTGGAGATCTCTGCATGTGTAGCTTGTGTGGAAGGGGCTGTGAGACTGGGGCCATGGTCGTCACAGCTTCCTGGCCACATCACCCCAGGACAGCAGTACAGTAATGGCTTTTTAAAAAGATTATCCTAGGTGTACTCAAGCTCTGCTCCTATCAAACAGGCCATTAAAAAAGTATAGAACTGAACTGTAGTAAATGTGATCTTTTACATTTTCCTGATTACAATACTTAGATTAACCTTAATGAAAGATTGAAGAAATAAATTAAACTCAAAATGCAGGTTTAGCATCAGAATTGAAACAAAAAAATCATAAGCATGCTACTCTGTCCATTTAAAATACCTTCTGAGAAGAGCATTAACGTGTGTCTTCAACTCTGAAGACTTGTTTTCTTCTATTCCCATCTTCCCTTTTTAAAGGTTAATACTTAACTGTTGGACTGAATTTTCATGGCACTGAGAGATTCTTGTGCAATTTATAGACTAGAGATGCTGACTATATACAGAAACCTGGAATAAATTTGCATTATTGATACAGCTAAGTTTCTTATCAATATTTGATGTACTGTATTGTCCAATTAGTATTTCTGAGCTGTCATGTGCCAAAATACCTTTAATTTAAACATAGATGTAACACTCAGCTGAAACAGAACTTGAGCACAACTTCTGAAAGCTGAGTATTTCCACATATGAAGAACCAAAATGACTATGGTTCAATTCACTGAATGTTATTTATACCTCAGAACTTACTGTCCTAAAAGTGCTTGTCCCATTGGAAATATGATTCAGATGCCCCGAACTGAAGAAACATTTTCCTTTTTCCTGTGTAAAATATGAAACAAAAGACAACTGAAAAACACCTCATTAAAACAGTTCCTTTGTCCTTCTTTGACAAAGTAAATTGTAAAGACGCATGGCAGTTTCCCTACGTAGGTGGTCTATTTTATGTGCTAACCTCACAACGACCTCTGAGATACACTGCAAGTTATTTGATGGGTTCTGAGGATTTTTAGTGTGCTGAAAATCAACATATTGTGCAATGAGAGATCTCAGGTTTTCAGTCTATTAGAGACTAAGGTTCTAAGTGTAAGAGACTTCTTTCAAAACCACTGCTTGTCTTTGGCCATTTCCACTTGTACCCGGGCTAAGTGAAAGTTTTAACTGGGGTGTCCCTTCCCTACTGGGCCATGTTCCCTTAACCTTTCAGGAAGACACAGGTAGGTTTTCCTGATCAGCTGCAGGGTGTTGATCTCATCGGTGTGTGTATGTGTGATCTTTACATATGATCCTGGGATGACTACTACAGGTACTTCTTTTCATGTTTAGTAGTCCTAGTACATTTTGCCATCCTTTTCTTACAGGCTGAATATCTTTGCATATATGGAGGCAGCCAAGGGAAGCTTCTTTTGGCAAGGAAAAGTAGATACCGTGGGCCAGATCCTCAGCTGGTATAAATTACGCCTGCTCTGCTGAAGCCACTAGAGACATACCAGCTTACTTCACAGAGGAAGCAGCCATGTGTTCTTTGTGACTTTCTTTTTTAGAAGCATCTTTATAGAGTTGCAAATGTGTTTCATATCCTTGGTCCTGGGAGGAGACCAAGCCAACACTTGAGTACATTACAGCATTTTAAATACAGTAATTTAACGATGCCCGTTAATCAGTCAGCTAGCTAGCATGGAAAGTCTTTACAAACAAGAAAATATAACTTTCAGTTGTTACTGCTAGACTGAAATTCTTTTTTTTTTTAAATATAATTGGTCTCATTTTTTTCATTGCCAAGTAAAAACAGAGGCATTTTCCACCCTCTAAATCTTCCAAACTGTCACTACCCATAGTCTGAGACAGTTGTGAGAGAGGAGCTGAACTGCTTCAGGGTTTAATGTGGTCTCTGTGAGGGCTGGGTCTGTCATTGCCCAGTGATGTAATTTCATTAGTTTGTACAAAATGGTTGGGCTGGGACAGTTTGTTTGCAGACACTTACATTCCTACTACTTATATAGGGAACCAATTTTTAATAGCAGATAGCAGAGACAGAATGGAAATGTTCTTGCTTGAACTGGTGCCACATGACTGCATTAGCCCATTTAGGGGTGAGCCAGGGACAGAAACTCCTCAGTCTTCCATCAGTCAGACATACCTATAGTTGATTGGCACACAGAAATACTGCCAAATTAGCAATAAAAGGGAGGAAAAAATATCCCTGAAGGTGTGCTTATGAAATTTGTTTTCCTGAGACTTAATAGGCCAGGGAGGACCATTAGATCATCCCAGCTCACCTTCCGTACATCACAGGCCATTAAAATTTCACTTAGCTATCCCTATATTCAGCCCCAAAGCTATCAGCTGGATTAAGCATTTCTGCAGTCAGAAAGTAGCAATGGTGTCCAGATGTCGTGGATGGAGTGATGCACTTTACTCGTAAGAGAGAAGTAGCAATATGTTTATTGATATAAAACAGTGATTTAACAAAGTTGATAGTAAATGCGACAGTGGTTTAACAAGATTTGATGGCAAGGTTCACTTGATATTTACTGCATAGATTACAGGGTCAGACTAAACTGTCAGGGAGACCCTCCCATTGAGTCACAAGGTTCAGAAAGGACCCCCTTGCTTTCTAAACTCCTTCTCAGAGAGGAGTCTAGGTGTGGTTGGATCCACTCCTTGTCCAAGACTTGGTCCCATTTTATGTCTAAAGGATTATATATGCGCAATCAATCCTTTATATCATTTAGCTAAGATTTCAAAGTTTAGCATGCTATTAATCACTTACCAAGAATCTGCTGCAGCAAGGAACCTCTTAACCTCAAGAAGTAACCTTGAGAGGTGTCCTCACTCAAGGGGAGATCCTGGCGTGCAGCCTGCTGCCATGCAGGAGAGCTCAACGGGCTCTGGGCTGTCCACTATCTATGGAGAAAGATAATTGACTCATACTCATATTTGCATACAGACTACAGATGTCAGTTTCTTCCAAATGTTCCTTGAGTCCGACATTGACCAGCACTGTGATTAGGTGGATGCATTGTTCAAATTGGCTCTTGGCTATTGTGTTGTTATCTGTCTTCCTCAAAACCACTTTGAGCCGGGTGCAGCCATCATGACCAGATGCATCTGTTACAGCTGCCACTGGTGATTATCACTTGAGCAGGGTTACGGGAAATACAGGTCAGGTTGGGGCGAGGGGAGCACACTGCCACACCAGGGAAGGAGCAGGAAGGACCATGGTACTGCCAACACCTGAAGCTCTAGGTGTTGCAGTGTACTGTGTATGTAAGGTTTGTCCAGATGATCTTAGGAGATGAACCAAATTCTGCATGGCAAAGTAAGGTTTAAAAATCCCAGCAAAAATGGACCTGTTAGTCCTTGTGAATCTACCGTCACAAGAAATTCCCTCCACATTTTAGAGCTGACAGTTGTGATGGAGCTATGGATGTGGTTGAAGATGTAGGTGAGTGCCTGGGGAAAGGGCCATACTATAGCAGACCTATAGTGTGTCTGCTAGGAACAATTGGGCTTTTACCATGCATCAGCAATGAAGCATGCCTAGACCACCACTGTGTCTTTGGGTCTTTGGCAAAGATTAGTATCATCTCCATGGTATGGCAGGAAAAGATGCAGAATATCCCATTTGTACCCAAGTGATGTTCCAGCTCTTTCCCAGGTCAACTGCTACTACAGCTGGACTATGAAGAATCCCTGCTTTATAGATGTATGTGTATACCTTGTGAAGGACAGAAACATGATTAGGGTCTGAAAGCCCTGTAAGGGGAGTGTTAGATGCTCTGATTTGCAGTCAGGAACAGTGACTTTGCACATCTCTGTCTTGTCTCAGTCTTTGCTAACAGACTTTTCTCAGTGACATATTATGTTCTTGCTTGCTTGCTTTCCCTCCCCCTGTTCCTCACTGGTTTTGCGGCCAGATCTAACTGTTTCCAAATAGACAAAAAAAAGGAACTCCAAACTGCATCACTTTTAATCATACATCTAGACTGTAGGAGTTGAAAATGATTATGTCCAACGCAAATCTAAACAAATCCTCTATGTGGGCGATAGTGTAATGAAGCAATGGCCACTCTGTATTGAGAAGGAGTTTCTACCAAGCCTTAAGCTGCTAAAAGAAAACAGAAAAAAGATGGGTATGGCACGGCTAGGTAGCAAGATGACCTGGGTAAAGAGTAGCTCATATGAGATTATAAGCTGGTGAACTAAGTCCTTAGTGACCCTTGTTTGAGCATTGCTTCTCTTTTCAGACAGCAGTCACTGAGTGACTACACCACAGTGCTTTCAGGAATATGGAATCAGATTGCCTTGCTTCCTGCTCTACTCATCACATTTTATACTGCACTTACACTGATGCTTGTAGCACCCTACATGTGTGCTCTGCAGAATCAAGTCCACAGCATTAAATTTTGGAACACCAGATATTGTTGTGTTCAGTATCACCTGCTTCAGTATTTTACATCAGCTGAATGTGGGCTTCTGCTTGTAAAATGTTTCCTCACATGAGAAAAAAAATCCCCAAAAAGAAGATACATTTGTATTGTTCTGTGCAAAACATGTTGTAACTGATATGCTAGGCCCAATACGCCTCTTGTTGTTTGACTTCACACTGTAATATGGCCATTAGGCAGCATTTTGAATTTTAGTTCTCAAAAGGACATAAAGTGCTAATTAATTAAGATGGCTACTTCTCATAATACAAATAATTAGAGACTACTAAAATATCCCTAACAAGGACAAAATAATTGTGTAATGTTCAAAGCTATGACAGCACTTTGTGAGACTAATGAGTAAATGTCAACTGATTACAAAGGACACAATTATAGAGGGTTAACAGCTATGAAATTAATAATGCTTGTTAATCTTTAGGTAAGGTTTAATAATCACTTGATAATTATTTAATTTACAGTAACTCTCCATATTAAATCTAAATGAAGGTTTATGTTCCCAATTTGATATTTGTGGCTTTAAGCATGCTACTGGGAGTTGGGCAGCTAAAGCCTTGTTCTTAGCATTGAGGCGACATAATCTGAATAGGAACCTTAATTAAGTGTTACCAAATGTATTTTACTTGGCAGTAGAAGGAGAAAGATGAAGTCCTGGATCTGAACAGAAGTCTCAGATCTACTGGCAAGTAAATGTGTGTGTTCAGGGGGAGGAAGGGCTGTGATCCATGCTTGATTTGTTTTGTTGGAACGAGGTAGAGCAACTAAGATTAGATACCTGCAGTTTGGGCCAAACTTTAAAAAATAGTTGAGGAGTCGGGCAGGGCAAGAGAGAGAGAGAGAAATAAGCCAGCAGTTGACTTTGGTGCCATTCTGTTTCCCTTGTCTTGCTACTTAACCATTCATTGTGGCTGTGAGTAGTTTCTGGTTGCAGATTGGGTTTCCTTTGCATCCATTGACATACTAAATACTCAGCAGTAATATTCACAGGGTGAGCATTATTCCTTTTCAATTAAAGAGTGAATGAAGTTTAAATAAAGAATATAAAGCCTAGCATCTTAATCTAAATATCTTTGTGTTTGGGAATCCCATTTCCCTGCTTTGCTTAGCAGTTCAAGCTTCAATTTTGGTAGAATCAGTAAAACAATGGGGTCATGACTCAATACAGTGTTTATGCAAACACTGATGTCCCTCTTGGTTATGCCAGAATATTTGAGTTCTCCTATCTTTAAGCCAGCACATAAGTCCTACTGCAGTCAAGCAGCAGAGCATGGAAATGGGAAATGGATTCTGTACCGCTTCTTGCACTATCAGTTTGCCAGCTCAGCTTGATCTGATAGTCTCTATTAAAGGCAGGAGAGGTATTGCAAAGTGCAGAATGCAAAGCCTGACTTGCTGATCTCATAAAGTCTGCAGTGATGGAAATTAAATTTGTAATTTCATTGGGTTGCAGAACAACACAACTGAAAAGAAGGAATCCCAACAACCCTAAGCCCCCCTCAATATTTTCAAGATGCTTTCTCATTTTGTATGCATTGCAAAAAACTAAGTATAGATTCTACTCTATTATTGTATTACTCTATTATTGTAGTACACTGAAATTGTATGAGACAAAAGTAAACAAGTATGTCACTGACTGTGAGTACTAGCAAAGCAAATTACCAGCATGTAGTTCTTTATCAGGTAAGGGATATCTTTACATGTTTTCTTTTCTTATGTCTGTTGGTCTTTTATGATATGAACAACAACAAAAAGCTAAATAATAGAAATTACACAGTGATTAATTTCTGAAGCATTTTTTTTGTCACAATTAATTTTGTGAGAACATGACAAAAGACCACAAAGACTTGTCATTTTTATGCAAGGTAAAACATTTGTCATGTCATGAAATTACATAACAGAATAAAGATTTAGTGTGTTGGGATTTTTTTGCCAACATGGAACAAACACCTTTCGGTAAAATAAGAAAAACTCTATTAGCCAGGAAGACACTTTACTCATCTCTCTTTTTCACTGCCAAAAGTCCACTCAAAACTTTTTCCAACTACTTTGTTTTGGCTTCCTGCTAAATGTTAAAAACAAAACCCAGTAAAATTTTATGTAATAAAAGATCTGCCAGAAGCAAAAATGTGAAAAGTAGATGAAATTAGCAAGTCATCTTAGTAATTAAGAAAGAGTAATAAAAATACCCTACAGAAAATTGTTAAATTATTCCAGGTTAATAAGAAAGGCACACCCTTTCAATTTTATTTCAAAAATTTTGGAATGAATGTTGCTAGAATTCTCACAGAAATAAACTTGAAAACCTAGTAAACAAATGGCAGAGTATTTGAGAAATACAGGTGAAAATGTCTTCTAAATATCTTTTAAAAAATAATAGCAGATAATTTTTTATAAATCACTAAATGTCAGAGAAACCACTTCGTGCTATTACGATTTTTCCAGTGGCCTTTGCAGAAGTAGTTATTTGCAATGTTCCTCCAGAACTTTTGGCCTGAAAATTGTGAAACATTTTACAGACTAATTGAATCAAGCTTCTAGTGCTTACTGGGCCAGTCATCATGTCCAGTTAATGAGTTTGACAGTGTCATGGGAGCTATATTTTTTACAGGGAAAAACTTCTTCTGAGCAATTTCAGTAATGAAGCAGATTCAGGAGGCTTGTCTGTCATCACTGTATTTTCTTTTCATTTTTTACCTATAGTCACAGTTATTGAGGAAACTACAGAGAAAATTCTGGTCTTTAGTTGTATTTGACTTATTCTGCCCATCTTGTAACATCCCAGACCAATAAGCAGGATATGGTAAGATGTGAAGAAAAAAAAGATGTTTACAAATACATCAGCACTGTGTTCCTTCCATTTGTTTATTGAAAGAAGACTGAACTGCAGATTAGCTACTTTAATACACCTGCTATATCTAGAGGCTGATTTAGTAGTAGTAGCTTGGAAACACATACATGTTTGAGGCTGTATTTCTGAATACTAGGACTTAAATAAGATATCATTTTTCTCTTTAACCTCCAGGGTACCATGCAAGACATCTATTTATTGAGGCATTAAACACAGCAGAAATTTAAGAGGCATGTATTGTGCCCTAAAGTTTGGTTACGAATTGTGCTTTTTTACTCCTACAGATTTTCAGTAATTTCTGGCATTTAATGAGTGGATTGTTTGTTATTTGCATATTATTGTGAGTTTGTTGCTATCTGTCTTAATTAATTTTGGTTTTAAGTGATAATTATGCCTGGAGACCATGGAATAGGTACTTGCATCATAAATGGCAAAGAATGCAAGCTGCCAGCTTTAAAATCAGATCTGAACTTCCTCAGAGCTTAGGATGCTTAGATGTGGCTTATTATGACAAATACATCAGGTTGGGTCTAGTGGACAGTTTGAAATTTCTCAGTGTTTACGATAGTTCTGATAGGCAGCTTTATATTTCTGCATGTCCAGTTGTAAAAATACAGATTCATATACATCATTGAACAGCCTTTCATGCCTTCTATGAACATTTTCTATTCCAGTTGGGCATCTTGTTCTGAAGATGCTTAAAATGTCAACTTTTAAAGAATTTGACATTAGCAATTTCAATTAACACTTCCAGTTTCCTGGTATTTGGAATCATGGAATCATTGAATGGTTTGTGTTGGAAGGGACTGTTAAAGACCATCTAGTCTGACTGCCCCTGCCATGGGAAGGGACATCTTCCACTAGACCAGGTTGCTCAAAGTCCTGTCCAACCCGACCTTGAACACTTCCAATGATGGGGTATCCACATCTTCTCCGGGCAACCTTTTCCAGTGTCTCACCACCCTCACAGTGAAGAACTTATTCCTAATATCTAATCTGAATCTACCCTCTTGCAGTTTAAAATCCTTGCCCCTTAACCTGTCATTACAGGTCCTGGTAAAAAAAACCTCTCTCTGTATTTCTCATAAGCCCCTTTTATATATTGAAAGGCTGCAATAAGGTCTCCCTGGAGCCTTCTCTTGAGGGTGAACCACCCCAACTCTCTCAGCCTTTCCTCATAGGAGAGGTGTTCCAGCCCTCTGACCATTTCTGTAGCCCTCCTCTGGACTCAGTCTAACAGGTCCATGCCTGTCTTGTAAGGGGGCCTGTCCTGGTTTTGGCTGGGATAGAGTTAATTTTCTTTCTAGTAGCTGGTATAGTGTTAGGTTTTAGGTTTAGGATGAGAAGAATGTTGGTAACACACTGATGTTTTCAGTTGTTGCTAGGTAGTTTTTATACTAAGTCAAGGATTTTTCAGCTTCTTGTGCCCAGCCAATGAGAAGGCTGGAGGGGCACAAGAAGTTGGGAGGGGACACTGACCAAAGGAATATTCCATACCATATGACATCATGCCCTGTATATACTGGGGGGAGTTGGCTGGGGGTGCATGGATCGCAGCTCAGGAAATAACCGGGCATCTTTTGGCGAGTGGTGAGCAATTGCATTGTGTATCACTTGTCTTGTATATTCCAAACCTTTTATTATTGTTATTATTATCATTATTATTTTCTTTCTTTCTGTTCTATTAAACTGTTCTTATCTCAACCCACGAGTTTTATCTTTTTCCTTCTGATTCTCTCCCCCATCCCACTGGGTGGGGGGGAAGTGAGTGAGTGGCTGCGTGGTGCTTAGTTGCTGGCTGGGGCCCAGAGCTGGATGCAGTACTCCGGGTGGGATCTCACCAGAGCGGAGTAGAGGGACAGAATCACCTCTCTCGACCTGCTGGCCACGCTTCTTTTTATGCAGTCCAGGATACGGTTGGCTTTCAGGGCTGTGAGTGCACACTGCTGGCTCATGTCCAGTTTTTCATCCACCAGTAGCCCCAAGTCCTTCTTGGAAGGGCTGGTCTCAATCCCTTCATCCCCCAGCCTGTATTGATACTGGTGGTTGCCGTCATGTAGGTGCAGGACCTTGTACTTGGCCATGTTGAACTTCATGACACTCAGATGTGATGTGGTTTCACAGTGATGTTTCCAAATGATAACTAAGGGCTGGTTATCAAGGCTGGGAGTACGCTGGAAAGTGTAGTGGCAACTTTCTGCAGGAATACTCTGTTGGAATTGCTCTGTTTAAAAACATTTGTTTTTCAGACAACTTCTCCTTGCCAAAACTGGAAATTTGAAACACAAACCATGAAACAAAACTCAGTTAAGTTCCCAGTATGTTCAGCCATGTTCATCAATATTTGAAGACTGGTCTAACTGTCTGTGGTGGGTTGACCCTGGCTGGGTGCCAGATGCCCACCAAAGCCGCTCTAGCACTCCCCCTTCTTAGCTGGACAGGGGGGAGAAAATATAACAAAAGGCTCGTGGGTCAAGATAAGGACAGTTTAATAAAATGAAAGCAAAGGTCGCGCGCGAAAGCAAAGAAAAACAAATGATGTTATTCTCTACTTCCCATCAGCAGGCGATGTCTGGCCACTTCCTGGGAAGCAGGGCTTCAGTACGCGTGGTGGTTGCTCCGGAAGACAAAAATGCCCCCCTTCCGTCTCCCTTTACTTAGCTTTTATATCTGAGCTGACGTTATATGGTATGGAATATCTGTTTGGTTAGTTTAGGTCAGCTGTCCTGGTTATGTCTCCTCCCAAGATCTTGCCCTGCCCCAGCCTTCCATTGAGGGAGGGGGCAAAAAATGTTGGGGAGACAGCCTTGATGCTGTGCCAGCGCTGCTCAGCAGTAGCCAAAACACTGGTGTGTTATCAACACCTCTCTAGCTACTAATGCAGAGCACAGTTCTATGAGGGCTGCTATGGGGAGTATTAACTCCATCTCAGCCAGACCCAATACACTGTCATAAAAACTGATAAAAGGAGTTATCTCCTGCCAGTGTAAAGTTATGAACCAATACTTCTGCTCACTCTGCAGGGGACACCCTTTCCCACCATTTTCAACAACGTACCTTCTCTCGCTGGTCTTGTACCTGTTAGGCGTAACAAGTTTTTGTTGGGCATCTTTATGTTCTGTCACAGTCTGAAAAACCTGCAGTGTAAGACTGGCCAGTGAATGCAACTAGCAGGGATTTTTCTGGATGTTTTTCTTCCTTTTGTTCTTGTGATTCTTTGTTGTTTTTTTTCCTCTCTATCATTTGGCATTAAGGGATGTCCATTTTCATATCAGATTCCTTGGAAAAGACTTCCTCAGAAAAGCCTTTCTTCTCCTCCCCTCCCAGCCCTAGCTTCTTTTCACTTGCTGAAAAAGTAGCTTGCCTGTGGTTTGCAGAGGTGCTCTTGAGTAAGAGGCTAAAGCAGCCCCTGGAGAAGGTCTGAACGTATACCTGAAATGCATTGCACCTGGGACAGATGGGGGAGTGGGAAGCGATCCTTCATCCAAAGCCAGGATGGGCTTCATGATGAAACTCTGCTTGCCTGTGTGGTCCTGTCTGGTGCCACACGGAGGGCAGAGCACACCTGTGTCAGCCCAGGGCCATGCCCTTACACCAGGGCTCTGGTTCTGCACAACAGCATAAGCCCAGTTACACTGATTTCTGAAATATCATTTGAAAATAAGGTAATCATCCTGGTAAACCTCTAGTCTTTCTCCTTTAGTCTTGCAAGTTTTCCTTGTGCAAGCAACTCCCCACAAGAAGGGAAGCAGCATTCTTTTTCTCTTGGTCTTGCTGGGAGCTTGTGTGCTAGAGATGTCTTTCCTGTCCTGGCATGCTTCTGGGGTGGTATTAATAATAATACAAGAAATAATACAAGAAAAATTAATAATAATACAAGAAAAATAAGGGTGATATTATTAAGATTGTTAAATTAATCTGATTTGAAAAGGAAAGCTTGTCAGCTTTCACATGACAAAGAAATAGGAAGTAAAAGTATGCAGAACAATTTTAGGGGCATGTCTGAACTTTCCTAGGCAGCACTGTCATCCCACTCATCAAGTGGGAAGCAAAAGAAATTAAAGAATGTTCTTTGTTTCCAAATTCCACATTGGCAGCTTTGCTTTTAGACATGTTTCAATCTCCAGTTGTGTCTGGAAGGATTTTTTTTTTTCCATTTTAATGTATAATTTTCCATAACCATATAAGTAAAAGTTTTGTATGTTCAGTGTATACTTCAAATTTTCACTCTAGTAAGGTATTTAAAAAATCAAAAATCCCTGGCTGCAGGAATAGAAAAAGTTCAAAGTTCATCTCATAATCATAAGCAGACATCTCCCTCCCTTTCTCTTCCTTCATTCTCTCCCCCTCCTTCTCTCCACTTTTTTTTTTCTTTTAAAGAGGTCAAAATTAAATAGCAGCTTTTTCTCTCTTCCTCTGGATGGGCTGTAATTTCATAATATGATAGTTTTATCAACAACTAACAACTCTGGTTTGGCGTAGAACTATATAATTCTGGAAAATATAAAGTAATAGTTTAAAAGCTTGGGCTATGAAAGGAAGGAATACTGCAGCTTAGTAAAAGCATATGTTGCTTATGGGGACCTCACAACCACATTCAAATTCAGCTCTTGCCAAATCACGTTACATTGCTAGAACTCCTTCTTTAAATTTCCCCAGTGAGGCTCATATGGCAGGATCTATGCTCCTGCTATACAGTATTAAGGAGGTTCATGGGCCTCTCTTTACCTTTTTTCTTTATTTCTTTTACAAAATGATTATGCCATTTAGAAATTCACAAATTGAGAGTTTATTACATCTCTTGGGTTTTTTTGACAGCATGATTCCCAACAACAGAGTTTCTAAAAGGCATAGTAACATGGCAAAAACTTCATCACATATACAGATAATTTTCTGTTGAGACAGCTCTGTGCTGGGAGCTGATGACTTTGTTTTATAGTGAGACAGATGTGGTGTTTGGAAAGTATATTTGATGGCAACAGAGTTTGAAATTTGAGTACAGCAGCCATGAGAGAGTTAGAGCTGTGCAAAACTATCTTGGTTTAGTTCAGAAAGCATTTATAATTTTTGCAAAAGATCTACTTACAAACTTTTATGGGGAGATCTTTTCCACCATTTTTGCAGATACAGGCTCTTTTAAAACTTAAGGAAAAAACCCCATATGAATGCTGTTATTATTGTTATCTTAGAAAAAAACCTGTGAAAAGAATAGAAATGCTTGTTTTCTTCAAGGATCCATAAAATACTCTGAAGAATTTTATTTTCTGGGCTGATTTTGTAGACAGGATTTTTTCTCCCACATTAACAGTAGGGGACATTTAAGACACAAATCTAACTGAAAGCTCAGAGGCCAAGTTCTTCGGTAGTGTAATGTCAAAGTGGCATGGCATATCAGCAGACTTAGACCAGGGATGTATTTGGCTCCATGTATGTTGTGTGTGTGCATAGAGTAGCACATCAGAAGTAAAATAAAAAGTGCAATGAGAATGTCACTCTGATGAAATGGAGGCAATTTCAGACTGAAAACTTTTAAAGCTTTGAATGCACCATTAACTCGTTATAATTAATCTTTTGTTCAGGGACTTCCAACTCAAATCAAAGAATGTCACATGCAGCAAAACTTTATGCCAGGCTGTGAACCCTCAGAAGAACTCTCCTGTAGTCTTTTATAAGGTTTGCAGATATTGACAAAAGATCTACCTTAATCCAGAATTTCTGTATACTCATTTCATCAAGTGATATTTAATATGCTGCCTAAAGAATTGCAGATCTACGTTGAACCTCCTACCCCATCACTGGCTGGCAGAATAGAGATATTAAATATGGAAAAACTAAATGTTTTCTGTAAACATTAGTGCAAATGCTTCTGTTCCTTTTATGGAAAATAAAGAGGAAAGAAGGGCAGAAAAGGCCAAAATATATTTTGCAGACTTTCTGGACTCGTCCTGTCCCAAAGAAAGAGTTTGAGCTGGTCGAACTACGAAAAGGCAAAAGTCTTTCAGCTGCATATAGGTGACAATTGCAAGTCTCACAGATTTGCTGAGGCAAAAGCTACCTTGCAGTGAAAACTTTCAACCAACCATACCCTTTGGCCTGCTTTTTATTTGGAGGTGCAGATGACCATGCAAATTTATGATTATGTTATGTGTCAAAGTAAAACCTCTTTTGTGGAGAGATGGATGTACCAGCAGTGCTGACATTTTATTTTGTGTCCTGCCATCTTTGTAAAACCCAGTATCTCCGAGTTTCTGAGGAAACAGTCAAAAAGTGGGCATGCTCATAACAGAAGATGAATCACTGGATCATGTGGACTGATGATGCATACAGAAAATGCTTTGCAAAATTCCCTTAGCTCTGGCTGCTACTAAATGTGAACATTACTGTGAGACTTTGGCAACAGAGCAGGAGTGGGAAAAGCTCTCACTGTATCATAATAAAGTCAATGTCACCACACACTAAATGTTTGCCCCTTTTTGTTTTGGCAGTTTTGCATTTTTGATATTTTGAAGGTGGAGTTATAGTAAGATGAAACAAAACTTGCTATAAGAATTAAAGTCACATCCTCTTTAAGATCAGGTTAGTAGAGTGTATGTTTTCATAATTTGAAGCAGCATTTTATAGAGGTTGTGTTAAAAATCAGTCTAATTCCATTCAATAAATCAGCATATACAGTAGTTGCACTTAAAGCTGATTATTCTTCTGGAGTTTTTCCTGCTTCTTGCAGCATTTGCCATCTTACATAAAGTTTTAAAGTCCTAACATTTCTGAAGTAGGATGAAGTTTAAGGTCACCTGTTACATGCAGCTTCCTTATTCATAAGCAAAAGTTTCATGATCCCTTTTACTCATAGGAAAGCAGAAATACATATAGGGTCAGGAGGTACAAGTTTTAGTCATTTACGGTATATCTGTAGGCTTAATTTGAGGCATCTCAGATTTCCAACAAAGGTGAGTCAGTAGAATAGCAAAGTGCCTACCCTGTACCACTTTTGACTTACTGAGACTTGCATTCAATGTTCTCTGTCTTCAGTTGGAAGACAAAATATCAGGAATGCTGAAAACAGTTATACACTATATATATATATGCACTATATACTATGCAAGAATTAATTGGTGTATTTCTAATCAAAGAAAATTTCCTAGCAAGTGTAAGATCAAATATGCTCAATCAAAAAAAAAAAACAACCAACCAACCAAACAAAAAAAACCAAAACAAAAAACAACAACAACAAAAACCCCAAAATCAAAACCAACCCCAAAACAAAAGGTAAGAAATTACAAAATAAATAACAAGAAAACCTAAATCCTGCATTTTCCACCAGCGTTCCTGCTCTGGAAAGTCAGCCAGGACTCTAAAAGCCACCCATTGTCTTTTCTAGTGTACTTTTATAGCTCAGATGCTAAACAGTCTGTGGCTGGAGCTGAAGTATAAACATTTTATAAGTGATGTCTTAGCTAGAGTATGATTTACTCTCTCATAGCTAGATTGGCCTTGCAGAGCTAACAGAAGTACAAAAAAGGGAAAGGTAGTACCAATTTATAGTGATAAGAGAATAAATCAGTAGGAGGTCAGAATGCTTCTTATGCAAAGATCTGTTGAATTAGAAGATGCCATTTTAAATAGCTATTTTAACCATAACCACATTTTCAACAAATACTATGTGTGGTTTAAAGAAATACTTCAATGACACATAGGTCCCTATTAAGAATGTAATTAATGTCAAAGGAGGGTGCAATATGAGAGCTGAATAGTGCATTGTTGCTCATTCAGTGCTGGTGATGTGAGTGACTGGGTCCAAAGACGCTCTTAGTTCTGCACCCACAGAAAATATGCAGAATATATGCTGGTGCTTTTTTCTTTACATCAAAAAAACCTAAACAGATAGGAAAAGCACTCCAAATCACCATAGATTAATATGAGCGTGTAAACACAGTAACCATTAAAGAAATCTGCTATAGTGCCTTTAGCTGGAACTGCTTAATAAAGAGTGAAATACACTGGGAAAAGATTTCTGTACTGGAAGTTTTCAGCTGACTTCCAAGTGATTACAGAAATATTTCAAATATGAATTGTTATCAGAGGAGGTGCATTCTTGAGGTTTTCACCACTACAGGGGTATACTTTCCTGCTGATGAACACGTACAACTCTCATTAACATTAAGGCAAAGATTCTATTTAAAACTGTGATACCCTTATTGTTTGCTAACAGAATTTCTTGGAATATGTGCCTGTTGCTAAGAATATAAAAGAAGAATTGTGGTGCTCTCCAGTGAACTTGAAAAGTTACTGACCACGCTGGACTTGGCCCAGAAAAATTGCATGAGCACCTGCTTAACTTTGAAAATAGCTCCAAACCACTATTGCACCAGTTTACATCATGTTTAAAGGGATTGCTTGCAGATCATCTGCAATCTTTGTAACAGGAGACAGTCTGAAGAAATAAGAGAACTGGAACAAAGCCAAAGTGACCCTGGATGTTACCACAGATAAGCAGCATACTTCAGCTGTCCAACTGACAATCAGTTGTAGAGCAGACCAGCTACTCTTCCACTAGTAGTGGTCTTTTGCTGCTGATTAAACTCTGCACCTTGATGTAGGAAAATCAAATGACTCTGTGGATGCCTAAGCATATGGATATAGGAGCAATTTGCAAAAAGCAGAGGCATGTGGACACTAAGTTGTGGTAGAAGGGATGGGAAAAGCTTGCTGTGTCTTTTTGTATTTTAGCCAGCCACTACAATAATTCAAGTACATAGTAACATAATGACCCTTATCTTAATGGGGTGTCTGTTGTTTCTTCCCTGGGATCTGTTAGGCATGCAGCCACAGAGTTCTACATAAAAATTGGATAGCACCAGTGAAACTTCTAAAAACACATGTAAACAAACCATGGATTTTTCTAACCCCTTTACCATAAAGACACAGATTTGGCACTTTGTCTATAATCATCAGAGTAAGATTTTTATTCTTTAATCCTTTGAATGTTGAAGTAAGAGCTAAAATATCATAAAAAAGCTATGGAACATCTTTAAGGCCAATTTTACTTGGCTTTAAAGAGTACAATGAACTCCAGTGTTTCAAAGGATTAATATTTCAATTTGTAATAAATTTCATTTTCTTTTCTGAAATTGATATTGTTTCCTAGACACTCAGTGCTACAGCTGTTAAAACCCTAATGACTCTACCTTCATCACCCTTCCTATGTTTTCTGTGGTAAGTTATCTTTCTAGGAAGAAAAAAAGATGTGTTTGTCATCAATATTGATAAAATCTGTTGTATTTACATTAGCAATTTACACTTCAAGGGCGTTAAAATAAGCTGGATATTCACTAATTGTTTGCTTCAATGAAAATTCTTATTTGTCAGGAATTATTAGATAGTTCTATCTCAGATATGAGAGAGATTATGTTTATAATCAAAGCTAATGAAACACCTCAGAGAAAAAAGTTGATACTTTGGAGACTGGGCAAGAATTGGAGCCAAAGACCTCAGCCATAAGTACCTATGGCTATGTGTTGAGTGACAAACTTTTATTGACTGAAGAGCACAAAACTTTTGAAGGGATTTGTCCATGACAGTCAATGGAATGCTTTTGGAAGACTGCAGTAAATATTCATGCCCACAAACCACAAGTGTGTTGAAATTCTAACATTCACACAGATTATTCATAGGCAAGGGTGGTTTGTAGCTCTTCCAGAAGAGCTCCCAGTGCAATTAACTTTGTTCAGGTAAGGAAGCCAGAACCTGGCCACTTGTAGTCTGTATGACTTAAGTGAATTGGAAGTGAATTTACATGTGCGTACATATAAAAGTATTCCTGGGTCTTATCAGGGGTGAGATTTGGTTCTTGCACAATGATGTTGGATTAATTTTAGAGAAGATAGATAACATTGGGTCTGTGCTAAATATTTTAATTTTTTACTTAATTTTTAAAATGTCTTTAATAACATTGAGTATTGGCATTCTTTTGGTTAAATACCAAACAGAACCTTTAAGCACAGAGATTGCACTGAAATGAAAATGAAGACCACCATAGATTGCATGTAAGTCTTCATATGGAAACTGTATGTGCAGCTAGCCTGCGTCCACTGTAGATTGCAGAAGGCAAGAATGTGCAGCTGGAAAAATTTACTGGTCTCTGAGCTGCATATTCTTAATTTGTAAAGCTTTACATAGCAGTGCTATGGCTGTTACTTGCTAGCAGCTGATATCATCTGCCAGCTCTGCACAGATTCTCCTCCATTTTCTACTACGAGTGAGAGATGTCTATCCTCTATGAGTCACACCTGCAGGACTTGAAACAGATCTTTTAAGAGAAGTGGAAGATGTGTTCAAACTTGAACATGTAAAGGAGAGGGCATAAAAGCTACTCTTTTATTTTCTTTAAGATTTTAAAAAGTTTTTCTTTGACTTCTGAGGTGACAAAAATATATTTTAGTAGTCTCTGCATTATATTAGTTTGTTAAGGGTTCTCAGCTCTGTTCCTGCTTGTGTGTATATAAATAAAATCCTTGCATGACTGTACAGTGTAGATACTACACTTGTGTATGTGTGTTTGTTTATGTGCATAACACAGCCTGAATATATCTTGCCTGTAGTTTCAGCAGTGCCTTACTTTCAAAAGGGGGACAGCAGTAGGAGTGAAATGAAAAACTTTATATGCTTCACACCATCATGTATAAAACTAAATGCTGCCAAACATCATCACTTACACACTCTGTCTTCAGGAGCATATAACTGTCTGAAGCATTTTTGAACTAAAATAATTTTCCCATCCTCATCTGAACTAAACAAAAAGAGAAAAGCCATTTTAAGTAAGAAATTACCAACAATTTAGTAAAAAAAGTACAGTTCTTTCAGTTAAAAAATCTTTAGCTTTACTGTAACCATGGCTACAATAAGATAGCCAGGATTTTGAAGTGCAGAGGTAGTTGGTATTGATTAGGTATGTCTGATAGCAGGAAGTGGTTTAAGGACGTCACAAGTTGACTATTTCACAAAGGTGCAGGCAACGTGCAAAGGAATTTTTGTTAATGGCTCCCATGCTGTATATTACACAATGGGATGGTACCTACCTTATGCATTGTGCACTTATCTGTTAGGTATCTTGCTGCACATCTTTGGATCCAGACAGCTGTCAATAAGACAGGAACCTACAGAGCAAAATATTTGTACTGAAAGATTTCTCCCATTCTTTCCCATCTTCATCATGATGGAATCATGAAGTAGTATCTGTGGATCAAGGCTTTAGACAGGGGAAATGCCTCTTAAATTATGTCCTGCTACTCTTTATTTGAATACACATGCTCTGCATGTATATTAAGAACAACAAATTGGTTAACGACTTCCTGTGCTTACTCTGCTGATGGAGAGGGCAGGATTAGCTCTCACTTTCACTATTCTTGATTCAAAGATGCACATATTCTCTCAAGGATGTTGTATGCTTACAATAGATAGAAATGTGGAATTTTCATGTAAAGAAAAGTAGCTAAGTCATGCAAACAAAGTGGAGAAATAAATCTGAAGTCAACATGAAGCTATGAATTCTTCTGTAAGCTGTGAAAACTGAGTATGTATGGATTTACTTTCTGTCTTTGAAAAAAATCTCAGACAGTTAAGCTGAGCAGGTACCAGTAGTTGGGAGTGGGGAGCTCTCATTAACACAGTCATAAAGTTCTGAGCTTAAGTACTCAAAAATAAAATTCCAAAAATTTTAGTTGCTTTGGTATCACTAGTGCATTGAAGTTATACATATCTATTTTTTAATTCTTTTGTTTTCTTAGAAGAATGTGATAAATAAATACATAAAATGTAATAATATAAGCGTAAGATACATAGGGTGAGGCCTGCTCAAACAACACTTACATTTGGATTTGACTATAAATGTAATAATGAGAATGACATTATTTTACCACCTTACTCAGCCTGTAATAGGAATGATTGTGATGCATTTTATGCTATGGGGATAATATTTTACTGATGCAAAAAAATTATTACCACAACCTGGAAGTCAATTCAACAACAAGATACAAATTATGGAACAATAATTCCTGGGGTGTTGCTCAGCACCAAGCTGAAGGCCAAACATTATCACAGTATCTATGCATAAATTTACTTTGCAATAATTCTAATCACTAACTGTTTCAGTACAGAAGTCTTTACAGAGTGTAGATGAAGTGTTTAAAATATAATGTGCATCATTTTGTTATGAAAAGAATCTCATAATAAAATCAGATCAGCAACAACAAAAAGTGCTGTTTTACTTAATTTATTCATATCATTGATCTTTATTCAGGTTGATGAAAGCTGGGAGTCAAGGCCAGAAGCCCACTTCACTGAGAACCATCCTGGGTGTTTGCTACTGTAACAAGAGGTTGCAAATATGCAGCATGTTTATGTGTCTGGACAAAGTCCTCATTTTATTTTGTTCCGAGAATTTTAGGATTCCAGTGTTGTGACTTAAACCCAAAACTTTAAAAGAAGAACGTCACTAGTTACATTAAAGGAAAACTTCTCCTATCCTTGGATAAGAAACAGAAAGGCTTATAGATTTTCTGAGCTAACTACTGACTTCTTCAATTTCAGCAATTCAATAAATTGCTTAACTGCAGCTTCTTTTAAAAATTAGATTTACTAATACATTTAAAAGGCAGATTAAAGATAATTTTTGGATGAATAGTTTCACAGTTGCATTTTATTAGAAATGCATAAAGAAGTAAGACTAGTGAAAACTGGACAGAGTAATAGCTTGCACATAAAAAAAGTTGGTCAGATTTTCTTCAGTCTCTGCAGAAAAATTATACTTGTCTTTCAGAGTACACCTGGCAACTTCTTCATCAAGCCAATTTGGTTAATCACCGTAATAAAACAATTAAGAACAGGATTTATAATGGAACCTGATAGTAAGCTTGATGGGGAGCAACTTTAACTTCTGCTATCAGTCCTTTTCTTTTAACCTGCACCTACTCTGCAATCACATGGACAATTCAGCAAATCTGAGACATCAAACCTCGAAAGTTTGCTGGCAGAAATCCAGAATTCATAAAGTTAAACCATGCCTCCTTCAATATGCCTAACATATGGTCTTAACAAATTTCACCAATCCTATATAAAGGGACTAGCTCCAGAAAGTGTTTCTGTTATTCTTTCACTTACTCTGTTGGCTCTCTGTATGGTAGTGACTGTTAAGATTTGTTTCTGTCTGAATTGGTAGTATAATGCTGGCAATTACTATTTCTATGAAAGGAGATGTTATTAGATGCATAACTTTACTGCTAGATTTGCAGTGCTGTCTGCCCAAAACAGGCATCACACGTCTTTTGTGATGATAGGAAGTCAAATTTTCTGTAGGTGACAGAGATATAATGCATTATTGGCTTTATTTCTCTTTAAAACATTTTCCAGTCATAAAATTCTGTATCAACATCCACTGAACAGCACTACAATTCTATTTAATACTGAACTCCACACAATTCCAAAAGCTTTAACATACTGTGGCTAATCCATTTCTGTTTAGAATTACAGTGCTTATGGAAAATGAGTCAGAAATGCTGTTATACAATTGCTAGATTAAGTTGTTAAATACAGTGGGATCTATTCTCTTGCACTGTCTTGAATAACCAGAATTACATCTCTGACTGTACATACCAGTAGTTCATAAAAGCACTTTTGTTCATTAACTTAAATCCTAGCAGACAGCCTCTGGTTTTAAAAGCCATCTGGTGGCTGATAAGAAATGTAAAATCTTATCTCCTTTCCTAAGGCCAGTGGATCACAGCCAAATGGAGGATGAAAGCTCCCCAAATGCCACCATCTTGGTTGTAATCTGCTGTTCCATGGGGTCACTGGATCTGAGATTAACAATGCACTGAGAATGTCACTGGGAGGGGGGGGGGGGCGGGAGAAACGATGGCCAATTATTTTCTTCATGCAACCTTTTTTCTCTGCTTCTGTTCAGGACAACATAATTTAAAGGCAGTTGGAAAGACTGCCATTTGCTGTACTATTGGTTAAAGACTAATTATACCTTCAGACTGAGTGCAAAGTTTGAAAGCAGCACTTGGGAATTAAACTGTTTGGTTGCCACAGGTGTGTTTTAATTGAAAAATGAGTACAGTTACACAATCTTCAGTAAAAGACTATTATCTGATGCCACTACCTTTGATATCAGAATTCAGTTATGTCCAAAATGTTTTCATAGAATCATAGAATAGTTTGGGTTGGAAGGGACTTTTAAAGGTCATCTAGTCTAATGCCCCTGCAATGAGCAGAGACATCTTCAACTAGATCAGGTTGCTCAGAGCCCCATCCAAACTGACCTTGAATGTTTCCAGGGATAGGGTATCTACCACCTCTCTGGGCAACCTGTTCCAGTGTTTTACCACCCTCATCATAAAAAATTTCTTCCTTATATCTAGTCTGAATCTACCCTCTTTTAGTTTAAAACCATTACCACTTGTCCTATCACTACAGGCCCTACTAAAAACTCATTCTTATAAGTCCCCTTTAAGTATTGAAAGGCTGCAATAACATCTAACTGGAACCTTCTCTTCTCCGGGCTGAACAATGCCAACTCTCTCAGCCTTTCCTCACAGGAAAGGTGGTCCATCCCTCTGATGATTTTCACAGCCCTCCTCTGGACCCACTTCAACAGGCTCATGTCTTTTCTCTACTGAGGACTCCAGAGTTGGACACAGTACTCCGGGTGGGTTCTCACCAGAACAGAGTGGAGGGGCAGAATCATCTCCCTCAACCTGCTGGCCACGCTTCTTTTTATGCAGCCCAGGATATGGTTGGCTTTCAGGGCTGTGAGCACACATTGCTGGCTCATGTTCAGTTTTTCATCCACCAGTAGCCCCAAGACCTTCTCGGAAGGGCTGCTCTCAACCTCTTCATCCCCCAGCCTGTATTGATACTGGGAGTTGCCCCAACCCCAGTGCAGGACCTTGCACTTGGCCTTGTTGAACCTCATGATGTTCACATGGGACCACTTCTCGAGCTTGTCCAGGTCCCTCTGAATGGCTTCCCATCCCTCAGGTGTGTCAACTGCACCACTCAGCTTGGTGTTGTCTGCAAACTTGCTGAGAGTTTCATTCAATCCTTCTGTCTGTGTCATTGATGAAGAAGTTAAACAGTACTGGTCCCAATACAGACCCCTGAGGGAAACCACTTGTCACCAACCTCCATCTGGACATTGAACCATTGACCACTACTCTCTGGATGTGACCATCCAGCTAAGTCCTTGTCCACCGAGTAGTCCATCCATCAAATCCATATCTCTCCAATTTAGAGAGAAGAATGTTGTGGGGGACTGTGTTAAAGGCCTTACAGAAGTGCAGACAGATGACATCCATAGCTCTTCTCTTGTCCACTGATGTAGTCACTCCATCATAGAAGGCCACTAGGTTGGTCAGGCAAGATTTGCCCTTGGTGAAGCTGTGCTGGCTATGTTGAATCACCTCCCTGTCCTCCATATGCCTTAACATGTGCCTTTTAGGAGAATCTGTTCCATGATCTTCCCAGGCACAGAGGTGAGGCTGACAGGTCGGTAGTTTCCAGGGTCCTCCTTTCTACCCTTTTTAAAAATGAGTGCAATGTTTCCCTTTTTCCAGTCACCTGGGACTGTAAGAGACTGAATTGTTATCTCGAGCCATTTGTCTCAAAGATTGTTAGGTGTGAGGGACTGGACTGTCATCTCAAGGAACTGTGAACTGTTTATCTCGAGCCCTTTGTCTCTGAGATGGCCTGTTTAAGCAGGACACTCCTCTGTCCATAAGGACAATGAGGCATCCAGGGGAGGAATCCGGGCTGGAGCTGACAAAGCACACAAGAATGTGGAGACTACTCTGGAAACTGTAGTCTTTGAGATAAGACACTGGTTTCTGGTGTTGATGACATGAAGGTTGTGTGATAGACGAAACCTGCAGCGTGTGACATCATCAAAATATGTCCTATAAAAAAACATAGAGACAAGCCATGGGGGCTCCCACCACCGAAGAATTGAGGATTGAGGACCAACGGGACGCCGCTGGATCCATGGTGGTGACTATCCTTGCAACTCACACCACCGACTGCTTGCTTGAGGACCAACGGGGTGCTGCTGGATCCCTGGTGATGACTATCCTTGCAATTCTATCCCAACTGCTTGCTTGATTTCTGCCTTTTCTTCCATTCTATCCTATTGCCACTATTTTCTACTTTTGATACTTTTGATAATAAAAGCTCTTTTGGGTATATGGCATTTGACCTTGTTTGTGTCTTAATCTCACTCTTGGGATCATATTGAAACCTTCCCTGACATTGGATCGGGGCAGGGACTTCACCTGACTGCCATGACTTTTCAAATATCACGGAGAGTGGCTTCGCAACTATACCAGCCAATTCTGTCAGGACTCTGGGATGCATCTTGTTGGGCCCCATAGACTTATATATGTTCAGGCTCCTCAGGTGGTCTTGAACTTGATCTTTTCTTACAATGGGAGGGACTTTGCTCCCTCAGTCCCTGCTGTGAGGTCCACTCACTCAAGAGGTGTGGGAAGAGATTGCCAGTGAAGACTGAGGCAAAAAGTTGAGTACTTCTGCTTTCTCCTTGTCTGTTGTTACTAGTTTGCCAATTGTGTTCAGTGGGAAGGGTACACTTTCTTTGATCTTCCTTTTCTGTCTGATATACCTATAGATATATATTATTTTTTGTGTCCCTTGCCAAGTTCAGCTCCAGCTGTGCCTTGGCCTTCCTGACCCCATCCCTACACAACCAGGTGGCGGTGTCCCTATGCTCTTCCCAGGATACCTGTCCCTGCTTCCACTGCCTGTGCATTTCCTTCTTGTTCTTTAGTTTGACCAGCAGGTCTTGACTCATCCATGCTGGTCTCTTGCCTTCCTTTCCTGATTTCTTACACCTGGGGATCGAGAGCTCTTGTGCTCTATGGAAAGCTTCCTTAAAGATCTGCCAACTCTGTTCTGCACCCTTGTCCATGAGGGTAGTTTCCCAGAGGGTCCAACTGACTAATTCCTTGAACAGTTGGAATCTTGCTTTCCTATAATTCAGGGTCCTGACTTTACTTTTCACCTGTCCCATATCTCTCAGAACTGTGAAATCCACCAGTGCATGACTACTGCAGCCCAGGCTGCCTCCAATCTTGACATCACTGATTAGCTCACTTATGTTGGTGACCATCAGGTTCTGTAACACATCCCCTCTGGTAGGGCTGTCTATTGCCTGGCTTAAGAAGTTATCCTTGATGCACTTCAGCAGTCTCCTGGATTGCCTACAGCCACTGTGCTACTTTTGCAAGAGATGCTGGGGTGGTTGAAGTCCCCCAGTGGGATGAGAGCCTGCAAGTGCAATGCCTCCTGTAGCTGGAGTAAGAAGGCTTCGTCAATAGGCTCCCCTTGATTGGGCAGCCTGTACTAAACACCAACTACAAGGTTCCCTTTGTTGCCTTGGTCTCTAATTGTTACCCATAAGCTTTCAATGTGCTCGTGGCTATTCCTCAGAGACAGCTCTTCAAATCTACCCATTTCTTGATGTAGAGGGCAACCCCTTCACCCCTCCTTCCTCACCTGTCCCTTCTGAACAGCCTGTAGCTGCACTCCAGTCATGGGATTCATCCCACCAAGTTTCAGTAATGGCAACTAGGTTGTAGCTTTCTAGCAGCACGGTGGCTTCCAGCTCCTCCTGTTTGTTGCCCATGCTGTGTGCATTGGTGTAGACGCACTTCAAGTGGGCTATCAGCTGTGTCATCTTTTTAGAGGAACACATATTAATTTCTTTGAGGTATTTCACCGCTGTTCCCCTGTTGGCTCCTATTACCTCAGGATCCTCTGGTTCATCTCTGTAAGACTTCAAGTGTGCTCCACTGTACCCAGCACATCTCAGAGTAACAGGCTGAGGGCCATCACTAGCACCCCATCCCTCTAACCTTTGCATGTCATCCCATGACTTGTCATGGGTAAGCCTGATATCATCCCCTTCCCTCTTCAAGTCTAGTTTAAGGCTCTGTCAATAAGCCCCACTAGCTCATGAGCAAAGACCCTCTTCTCCCCTTGAGAAAGATTAATCCCATTTGATGCCAGCAGGCCTGGTGCTGTGTAGACCATCTCATTATCAAAAACCCCCAAATTCTGGCAGTGACATCAGCCATGGAGCCATGTATTAATAGACTGGGTATACTGTACCTAGTATCAGTGCACATGATGCTAGTTGGTGTGTCAGAAATGAGGGACTTGTGAAACATTTTATTCACCTGCTCTAAAGAAGCCACAGGGCTAGGGTGTAAGCCAGCATTCACTTACATATAGCTCTGGAACAAATCCGAACAACAAAAAATGCTTTGTGGGACTGTTGGCCAAACTTAAAACAAAAACTGCTTTCTGAATAGAACATGCCAGCGTTGTCTTTTCAACGTCTGATGACTAGCTGGAACAAAATAACAACCTTCGAAAAAATGAAAGTGTCAACAAAAAATGAAATCAGCTGTTAAAGTGAGCCACTAATTACCAGATTCCTAAGAAAAATAACCTTACTCTATTCTCTAAGCTCCAAAAAACCACTAGGTGTAAAGGCATCCAAACATTATTTTTCTAAACTCTGTATGTACATTCCAGATGTTAACACAATTTTTGGAAAACCTATGATTCAGTACTAGAGGAAAGTGCCTGTGTAGAGCAAATTGACATACTAATTTTTTTATTCGGTTGTCATGTCGGCATGGAGCAAGTGGTGGTTCTTCAGACTTTCAGTTCTTAGAAGTCTCAGTCAAGCCATAAGCCTTTCTTTTTTTCTGAAGTTTTTGCCCAGTCGCTGTGTAATATCAGCTTGTTCCAGGGTCACAGGAAAGGGGTAGGAGATTTCTCACTACAGTCCCACTCACAATAGGAGTGGTCCTTGGATCAGATCCTCTGCTGTATATCTTCTACATTTACATCAACCACATCTGTCACAGCTCTAAAGTCTCCTCTTACAGTGTCTTTCCCTCATTTCCATCTTCCCCTGTAATTTTGAATCCCCACCCTTTGATTTAAGAATAAAAGTTTTGGGAGTTTTATGTTGTGGGTTTCTTAACACTGTGCTCTGTTACATCCAGTCCCATTTCTAATCAAATTGAATCCAGTTGGTAAGTCACATGTAAAAGCTAAATGCTGCAGCTTTTCAGTCTAGTGCTCTTCATGTCAACTTACATAAACAAAGTACATTTATAATGCAGGAGTACAGGGTTTAGCCTTTGCTTCTTACAGGACACTGCTAACGTGACCCAAGATTTAAATTCTGCATGCAGTAGCCCTTCATCCCCAAATAGCTCCAGACAGACAGGCTACATGAAGCAAATGCAGCCTAATAACAGATGTGCTCCTCACATCAATTGTTTTGGCCTTTTGAGTAATCAGTTGCTACTCGTCATATTTTCCATATTCTTTCCCACAAAATCGACTTCGGTGGACAACACAAATGACTGGGGACCAAAATCAGAAGTAATTTCTTCTTTTCAGTACTTTGGACATCACTGCCTTCAATACAACTGCAGCTACAATTATGTCTTAGAGTCTTGAAACCTGCATCCCTGGGTTCAGTGGAATCCAAAGGTTCATGATTCGGTGGAGACTGGAATCAAATTCCTTGCTTGGCCATTGGCTTTCTGTGTAAACTTGGATCATAGGATGACACATCCCATTTCTCTGTGCTTCAATTCCTTCAAATACGATGGGGAAAAGAGTCCACAGAAATCACAGGACAATGGAGGCTGGCAGGAGGGGAGCTCTCCAGCTCCAGCTCCAGCTCCTGCCCAGAGCAGGCTCAGCCATGGGCTCAGGCCAGGCTGCTCAGGGCTTCATTCAGTCAAGGTGTGAAACCCCCCAGGGTTGGAGACAGCCCAACCTCCCTGGGCCCCAGCCCCACTGCTGGGCTGTCCTCATGGGGAGAAGGCTTCTCCTTATCTCCAGCCTGAGTCTCCAACCCTTCACCTTGTGCTGCTTCCTCTCGCCCTCCTGGCACACACCACTGTGAAGAGCCCACCTGCGTCTCCTCCATCCCTTCCTGTCAATGCGGGGGATGCTGCTGGGTGCCCCTGAAGCTGTCCCTTCTCCCAGCTCAACCAGCCCTGCTCCCACAGCCGGTCCTTGCAGGACAAGGGTGCCAGTCCCACCACCTTGGTGACATCCCCTCACCTCCCACCAGTTCTGTCTACATTGAAAAGGTAGTATGGCAGTTGATGTAATAAAAAGAGTAGATGGTTAGATATTATGGTGATAAGGAACATATGATGACTAGGATACAAAGAACTTGCCAGACATTAAAGTAGCAACAATGACACACAGTTATCACAGTGTCGTGGTTTAACCCCAGCCAGCAACTAAGCACCACGCAGCAGCTCACTCACTTCCCCCCCACCCAGTGGGATGGGGGAGAGAATCAGGAAAAAAAAAAGTAAAACTCATGAGTTGAGATGAGAACAGTTTAATAGGACAGAGAGAAAGAAAATAATAATTATAATAATAACAATAATAAAAGGTTTGGAATATAGAAGACAAGTGACGCACAATGCAATTGCCTACCACTCACTGACTGATGCCTAGTTAGTGCCTGAGCAGCGATCCGACCCCCCCCAGCCAACTCCCCCTGGTTTCTCTACTAGACATGGCATCACATGGTATGGAATACCCCTTTGGCCAGTTTGGGTCAGCTGTCCTGGCTGTGCCAGGCTGTCCCAGCCTTCTCACTGGCTGGGCATGAGAAGCTGAAAAATCCTTGACTTAGTATATACACCACTTAGCAACAACTGAAACATCAGTGTGTTATCACAATTATTCTCATCCTAGATCCAAACCATAACACTATACCAGCTACTAGAAAGAAAATTAACTCTATCTCAGCTGAAACCAGGACATACTCCCATTACAGTCTCATGCTCCACAAAAGTGACCTGAATACCACCAGCTTGTTTAATTGTACTATCCAGTAAAAGAAAAAAGAGGATATGTTTCTCCTAAAACCTATTCAAATAGATTTTATATTTGGTATTCAGCAAGGATTTCTTCCTTACTGTATCAATGCTTTTCTTCAAGGTGACCTAAGAATAGATAAAAGTTTTATAAAAGAAAGGAATAACAATGCTGGAGGTGAGATTTTTTTTTTGTTCCCTAACCAGTGCTGTGCCTTATTAATATGCTTACCAAATGACCTTGCTCGACCCCTAATTCTTTATGGTGAATCACATGTTATTTTTCTCACTCACATATCAGCACTCAAAAAAGGATGAAGGCCAAAGCATATGTGCAGCACTCAAGTACTGCACAAACTTTATTTCAAGAGCTTAATTGGAACTAAATGAGTTTGCAGCCATAGTGCTGGCCCTCTGCATTTGGGTTGATTTAACCCCCAGTGTGTGGACAGTCTCACAGATGCTTTTGAGTGGATTCCTCAGCTGCCTTTCTCACGCTGAATCTTCAAGCACATCCCTTGGAGAAGGAGAACCCTTCCATTGCTTCCCCACTTCAAAAAAATCTCCCCAGCAAACAAATGACCCCCAGCCTTTTCCTTCGCTCTCTCCCACTCCCAGATACGACAAATATTATGACAGGTTTGAAGAGACATTTGTTTGCAGTGACTGACTGCTCCTCATTAGGAAGGAACCCTTTGCCATCTGGGTTCTGTCTCTCCTGTTGATGTCTGGAGATTTTCAATGCTGGTAAGGCATAGTGAAGTATAATATGTATTGGATATTGTGGCTAGAATGCAAACATTTTTTGGTTAAATTTTGAGGAATTTGAGTCCAGCCGCAGTCCCAGGGCACAACAGCAAGAAAACTCTTTCCAGTTGCACTACTGTATGTAGTAACCCAACTGAACAGTGCTTTGACAGCCCTGTGACTCTCATTCTCAACCTCATGTTGGTGCTGGATGCTTGCTACTGGAAATAGAAGTGCAACTTTATTGCTTGCCTCCAGAAAAATTCTCCCTTGTGCCATATGGGGAAAATATACAGCACCAGCTAGGGAAGCCCCTGTTCGGAGGCAAGAGAATGCCTTGATACAGCACGAGACAGGTGGGGATCAGAGGCTGTGAGAAAAAGAGCACAAAGGGAAAAGGTAACAGATTTATTTCTGAACATAATGAAGGGTGTTGGACACAAAAGAAAATGACAACAAACTAATGGGCATTCTGAAATATCCAGATATAAAGCATCTGACACCAGTTTGTACAGATTTCAATTCCAGATATAGAAAGGAACTGTAGGAAAGAAACAGAAAATCTCAGTAACAGATTTGTAGAAACCAGAGGTGGCAGATGCTCTGGAGCTCACCCAACCTATTTTCCTGGGCACTGGGACCATTCTCTTTTCAAATATTCCTTACACTTCAAACAGAAATTAAGGTGAAAGGTGGATTTGACCCACTCAGCCTGTTTCCCAGAAACAGCACTATTGTGTTTCTACAAGGTTATGCAAAAAGCAAGGGGTAAAAGGAAAGGAAAGGAAAAGAGAGGAGCTCTGTAGTAGGGTAGGGTCTAGGCCCTTCATCAGTACCTGATTTCCATAATATGGCCATATACAGGCTGTCTTAGTGCTACTTTCTTTGATTCCCTTCTCTCCACCCCCTATTTTCAACAGCTTTCAAAGTTTTCATCCTGTGCTTCAAGACTCTTGCCAGATGTTCACATCATCTGCCTCTTATCAGTCTTCCTGTGATGAGGTGGATGATTGCCTTTCTGTGGGCATCCTCAGTTAGTCCTGGTCACACTGAATCTGAAAGCAGAGGGAGCTGGTGGTCAACTCTATGAAATGTAGCTCCACTACTATTCATGAAGCTGCAAAGAAAGAAAACACCTTAAATTTGGCCTCATTAACAGAAATAGACAGTGACTGATGTTTTGAATGAAGGAAAATTAGGACATTCAAAGTCAGGAATTACAGTATCATATGAAACTTTAATTAAGAACATATATTGCAACATTCATAATAAAACTGTGGGAGTTGGCAAGGTTGGTTGGATTTATTTTACCAGCAGCTTATATCCCTCACAGTGTAACAGTTGGCAGAAAACGGAGAATAATCACAGAGCAGGACACATAGGCTCCTGAAGTGAAGCACTGAGGGGTTGCAGCCTGTGGCTATGGGTACCAAGTTGCAGGGAAATACTTCTAGGACTGAAAGCTTTTGTATGGGTGAGCGGGTGGAAGAGGAAGAGACAGATATTCTGAGATACAGAGGTTGCCTGATATAAGGTGAAATGCAGAGAATAGTTAACAGGTTAATAGTTGCTTATAGGTGTTCCATGGAAATAATGCCCATCTAGCTTCAAAACCAGCTCAGTGTTCAGCCTTGAAGTCTGTTTTCCCAGGTTGCAATTGTTAGCTTGTAAACAGGGGACATGATGAAGTTATCCTGCAGATATAGCTTATCAGTGAGTGTATTTGGTGTAATTCTTGTGTCTCATCACTTAAAGCTTAGCTCTTCTTCTGCTCTGATATATACTATCAAATGCTATACTATGGAACAGTTTCTTTCTAAGCTGTCACCAATTTAAAGTAAGCTTTCCAACGTACAGTCCACAACATTTCTGTGTTCACTTTTATGTAATCAGGCTTTGGATTATATACAGAAACAGAGATTCTTTCAGAAAACAGATTCTGAATTCACATAAAAGACAATTGATGATAGAGGTGTAGGTGTGTTCATCCAGTCAAAGAACAGGATCAGCACTTTGTAGTGCATCCTAACAAATACAGCTGATGAGCTTGAGTTGTACTGCATAAATAAAGTTCAGCTGTAAACCCCTTATCCCTTCTCTTCCGTCTCCTCACCTAACTTAAGGAAGTCTAAATTTCTAAACGTATATAACTGGTTGAAAACTGTTCAACTGATTTGAGGATTTTTAAAAACTGCTTAGCCAAACTCTAGAGATTAAGGGGTTGATTTGCCTCCTTCAGCTTTTGTTTTTATGCTATCCATTGCATTTAGAAGAAATACTCTTGTTTTAAATTGGCCTCAAGTAACAGCATGAAAGTGAAAAAGTTAGACTGGTTATTTTCCAGAAAGCAATTCAGGCATCTGAATGCTAATTTCTTCAGTGTTCAGGTTTTTTAGTTTCTTTAGAGTCAATACAGCAGATTATTTTCAGCAGGTCTGAGTTGTTTCACACATAAAGACACAGAAAATAATTCTGTGCATTTGCTTTGCTGACCGTATCTATAGATTTTCACCTATCTATGTGTAGAATATTGGCTCATACAAATAGGAGATTATTCCTAATACAACATTTCTGGAATTCACATTAGCCGTTAAAAAAATCAGCCTGCTTAAAGGAAGTTTGGGAGAAGAAGTGAATGTGAAGGGGAAAAAAAATTAAAGATTACATTGAGCAACAGTGAATTATAGGTCTACTTAGGCGTATGCACACAAGCTAAAGGATGAAACTTTTGTAATTTTTCAGCTCATTTAATCTGAAAGGCCCACATACCGAGTTACATAGCCAGAGTTAACATCTGCAGCTTGGTTGGTGCATGCCTTTGGTGCTGGAATTAGCCCTGTGACCACAGTGGCTTCTATTGCTTAGCTCTTTTAGTGGCTTGGCATCTTTCATATTCCCTCAGGCTCTATGGTAGAGCAAGCGGACACCCACACTGGACGCCAAGAGAGTCATCTTAATGAATGACATATTATGAGCCTTGTGAAAGTAATTTGCTTTGCTCCGTGGTGTAGTTGGCTAACTTCCTATTACTGAAGGTTCAGGCTAAATCCAGCACTAAAGCTATGCAAATTCTTGCCTTTTGGGCAACATATCACAGAAACAAGTCTTATTCAAAGTAATTCTTGCCTTTGTTTTCTGGAAGGAAACTTAAACGTTACGCTGGCTTAGGGAACACTTATCTACTATCCCATGTTACGGGTAATGAATTCACATCTAAAGACGGCATTTTTATAGCAAGGTATACCTTTTACAAAATTTACCACAAAGATTCTGATAAAATCTTATTTTCTGGCCTATGATTTGATGAGGACTGCTATTAGCTATCAGATGCTGACAATTAAAGAGCTGAGAGCACAGAGCAAGCAGCTCACCCTTCCTTCAGCCTATGCCTTACTTTCCCTTTCTATCTCCACACAGCATCATCCGAATGCAGTAATTTTGCAACATTCGCAGATAGGTGTCCTGTAGGCACTCATTACTTCCACAGCTAAGACTGAGTAATATTTTCTGCTCCGTACTCCTGTTTCAGCCTACTTTGATGAAACATTCATCTTTTAGCTTTTCTAGCTTTGCCTGAAAAATCCACCTGCTGCCTTTTCTCCCCAGCCCCCAATTCTTCCAAAAAGCATATGCATCAGAGGGGAGAGCTGTATGTATATAGAAGGAACTACTTTTTTCTGTCACGATTGCTAGGTATGGAAACAGTCTCTGTGGAAGGGCCAGTGGGGGCTTGAAGACAAAAATGGGCTTTGACTTGACTGAACTCTGAAGCTCTGAGAATAACATTCAGTGTTGCTTGTTGTGTGCACGGTTCCCAGTCAGCTCACACTGTGTGCATCTGAGGAGTTCTAAGGTGTGCCTACATCTGAAGCCAATTTAACTATGTAGTGAATGTGTTAAGAAGTTCTCAGGTGAAGCCAGGACCTTCATCTTGTTCATTCCTGAGGGCATGATAGGAAAGACTGCTGCACCATTCAGGGTAAATTGTACCCAGACTATGACTTGAAGGCATCATGATGTCTTCAAGAAGTTATTTTTTACTTTACTTTAGAGTAAAAGTTTCTCCTTCATTTAACTCTGTAGTTTAAACTTGCCTTAAAACTGAAGTTCAAACATCACAGAATTGCTGTCCTACCATTACTGTCGTAGTGATTATTGTAAGATTTGTGCATGGTTAAAATGTCATTACTCTCCTAGTTGTGAAGGGTTTTTTAATGCCATGCTTCCCTCCCCCTACCCCAGCACAGGTTTTGTGAAGCATGTTTATTCAAAGTCATTTTAAATAGCTTGTCAACTCTCTGGCACTCAATTTAATGGGAAAAGGATTCATCCTTGAACTTCTGAGCAGATGAGCGGACAAAAATGGAAGACAAGTAAGGCAAGGACTAATCAGTACCCGTGAAATAGTACAGGGAGTCCACACCTCTGCCCTTAAAGGGTATTCTGGAGGAAGGACAGAAGTAGGAGTGATGTTGACTCCATGCTTTATAAAATAATGCTGACTCAGTCCTGTGGCAGTCTTCTGGGATTCATTGCTGATTCCACAGGCACAGCATTAAGGTAAACATTCAGTTTGGAGGGAGGGTAGTTAACAGCCCTTTCAAGAATAACATGAAGTGAAGGTGATTGTGCCGTGCTGTCAGCTGCCAGCAAGAGTTTCAATGCACAGTACTACAAAAGAGTGTTGTATGCACCTTGGTAAAATGACTTGTGCACTCATTGAAGAACTAATGAATGGGCATCAGCAAGCCCCAAATTCACAAATAAATGCATGGTGGTGGAAGATAGACACTGCTTTTCTTGTGACTCAAATTTATTTTTTAGAAAAAGGTAGAGTTGGTTCAGCTTTCTCCACTGTTAAGTGACATAGCCATTTTTTAATATAGACTTAGTAACAGTATAAGGGGTCATAAAATTAAAACCATTTAAAAATTAGTAGTGCTGTAACCATTTTGTCCTAGGAGCTGCCTGTAGTTTAGCTGTATCACTAATACACAAGGGTCTGAATGGAGACATATGGTCACCATCAGCTCAGATATTTAATTTTGAGATGACACTTCTATTAATCCATCTGAAAAGGGGGAAGCTACCATATAACTGGTTGCAATTAGCCAAACCACAATTTTCGCTAACCGATACACTCTAAACCAAAAGCCAAAATGGCATTTTAGAATTACAACATCAGTCCCAGATTTGCAACTCCTGAAGAATTCCCAAGGTTAAGATTCAAGCCATACTGTAAAACCAACCCTCAATTATACCTTTTTAGAGACGAAGATCAGTGGCAGGTGGTGCCTGCTATAAAAGCCTCATTAAAACACCTTCTGTTTGAATATCACAAAAAGGAGTCACCAGATGGAGGCACAGCTCCACATGGTATCCTTACCTCAAGTGAGAGTTTCACCTGACACTTTGGGGACAGCAGATTTTTTTTCCCTCCAACTAACAAGCCACTGAGGTTCAAGAGAGGATATATTAGGATTAATTGCACTTGATCACTAATCCATTGTAATGCCATATGCTAAAGGCGTTGCTCATTGTCAAGCCTAGAGACAGGTAAGGCCCCTCTGGTAATGTAAACTGTCCCCATTTCCACGGAGCTAATCTAATTTCACCTCCTTACTGACCTCAGATTCCAGTAAAGATACTTAACTCTTCCTGCTTTGTCTCCTGATGCATTTTTGAATGGTAGCAAATCTGATATAGAAGCTAATGATGCTGAAACCTGCTGACTAATTGGAAAATGATTTTTCCTGGTGCTGCTTGCTGAAATGAGCAAAATAATGAAAGGGTATTTATTGTGTGCTCAGCCTGTTGGTTTAAGGAGCCAGCTCTTCCCTCATCAGCAGCACAGTTTAACTTCTTACACCTCCTCCCCCTGCTAGTCCCAAAACACATTCAAAGAATATGTGATTTACTAGATGAGAATAATTGGCAGGCTAAACCATGTGAGTAAAGTTTATGTTTCTTAGAGGAGGCGTTGTCACCTTGCACAGCCCTTGGAGTGGGAGGATTTTTTCAGTGGCTTGGCTTTGGGATTGATCCAAACCATGAAGTGGCAAGCAGTGTAACCAGAGCATTTTTCATATTTCTGTTGTGTGTTTTGTGTTAAGCTACTTTAAAAATTGCCACCCACCAAGCCTGTTTTTTAAATCAAGGAGGTCATTCTTATTTAATAAGTAGTGTTTGTATTGGTGAGAGACAGAAGGCAGGCAGATAGGTGCATTGAATTCACATGTTTTTTACCAAGTAATATGGTATCCTATGTCTCAGAAGCAAAAAACCTGTAGGTTTTTGCAGTAATTGTACTATTTAGGGCCAAAATATGTTTTCATACTAATCTGATTCGAGAGCCGGTTTACTCAAATTGAGAGAGTGAGAAATGAGTCAGAGTTTTGGTGTATAACATCTTATCTTGTGCTACCTACTTAAGACTACTCTATACTTACAAAATGCCTTCTATTCCAGAAGGGACTCCAAGTGTATTGCCAGCTGTATGCACTTAAAGATCAATTCAACCACCACTGAAATGCAACCATCTCTGGGGTGGAACACAGCAACTCCTCCATTCCAGAAAAAGCAAAATACTGTTTTTAGGAGGAGGAAGTAAAAAATAACTGCTCCAACTGCAGTTCCAAGGGAAATTATGCTGGCAGAGTATAATTACCCTTGTTGAAAGTTGGCCAAGACACTGGAGCTAACATTCTCCACTCCCAGAAAAGGTGCCAGGGGATCTTTAGCAATCACAGGTGCTCAAGACCTCATGTTTCCATAGAGTTCAAAAGGCATTGGCTGACATGTGACAAACTTTTTTTCTCCTGTAAGTAGAATGTCAGGTATCTCTGGCATTGCCTCCCTGCCAGTATCTGTATTACACATAGTGCAAGGCAAGGTGATGGACCTTTACTCCTACCAGTACAAAGTCACTCAGAAGAATGATACAGCCATCAGTAGCTAAGACTATCCGTGGGAGAAACTGTTCACCAAAGAGACCAACAGGACCAAGTCCATCTTACATGCTTGATGTAAATTTGGTTTTCTTTTAAATCAGGATTTAATGATGGCATTTCCAAACCAGTACAAATTTGTTATTGTGGTTTCCCATTGTCTCTCCTAAAAAAATCCCTTCCAGTTGATTTGAAATTCCCAGTTAACTGGGATTGTGGCCCACAATGTGGGAAGAAAAGAGAAAAAATTAAATGTGGTGGCTGAAAAGAGGAGTTACATAAGGTGAGTAGTCCCATATTCTCATTTGCTTTCTATCCTGCCATGGCTTGGACTCTGCAATTGTATGTTACGAATTAACGTATGCTAGTCAACAATTTCCACTGTGTATACTGTACCCATATGGGTCTTGATAGGTATATGTGTGTACCTTCATATCTATCCATCCAGACAGATGGCTTTTCTTGATCACAGTTGAATGGATCTAGCAGAATTGTAATAAACAAATGATCTCCAAAACCAAAACCAGACCAATGACTGTGTTCTCAAATAGAAGTGCTGAGTTTAGCGTATTCTAATTAACTGAGGCAAGTTATTCAAGGAAGTATAGACTATCCTTCGGTATGCAGGAATAGGTTTTGAGGTTAATAAAATATTAATGATATTTAACAAAAATTATATGTAAAAATTGCAAGTGTGCATTGATTTTCAGTAGTAGTCATATGTTTAAAATTTAGACAATTTAGTAAGGAAGCAGAAAACTGATTTGGGTGATCAGTTGCACAATGGAAAAAAAGCACCCATAGCTGTGTATAGTGACTATATGCAGTTTTTGCCTTCTGAAGGTGAGATGGGGCATGACATACCCTGGGTATTTTAGGAACTATCTTTCTTGTAAACTGAGTGCTTTGAAAAATTGTTATGTAATCCTTGTTATAAGCTGCTTAGCAGTGCCCTTTCTGGCTGTGTTATATTCCTGAACAGTGAAAAGAGTTTCAGAAAAGTTGCAGGTGGCCATTGTTGAAGGAATGTGACATATGAGAGAATTGTCTCAAAGCACCAATTAATTGTGCCTTTATGATATTTCTGAAAATTTTGTTGAGACCAAAGTGACAAGATCTTGTGGACCTGATGGTGACTCCAGTTTTGAAGTTAGACAGATTAGAACTGTAGCAGGTCATTTTCTGCCAAGCTGCTTTCCAGCTGGGTGACTCTCAGCATATATTGGTGCATTGGGTTGTTCTTCCCCCCATTGCAGGGCTCTGGGCTTCTCCTTGTTGAACTTCATGAAGTTTCTGTTGGCCCATTTCTCCAGCCTGCCAAGGTCCCTCTGGGTGACAGCATGACCTGCTGGTGTATCAACCATTCCTCCCAGTTTTGTGTCAACAAACTTGCTGATGGTACACTTTGTCCCATCATCTACATCATTAATGAAGATGTTAAACAGGATCAGACCCAGCACTGACCCCTGGGGTACACTGCCAGTCATTGGCCTCCAACTAGACTTTTTTCCACTCATCACCAACCTATGGGCCTGGTCATTCAGCCAATTTTCAGTCCACCTCACTGTGTGCTCATCCAGCCTGTACATCAACAGGTTGTCTACAACAATCTTACGGGAGACAGTGTCAAAACTGTTACTGAAGTCCATGTAGACAATATCCACTGCTCTCCCCTCATCTATCAAGCTGGCCATTTCATCATAGAAGGTTATCAAGTTGGTCAAGCAACATCAGAGTTCGTGCCACACTGGTGTGGTGGAGAAGGAAAGAAAAGAATATGGACATGGTTGGTGCTTGCAAAACTGTACTGTTATGAAATGACCCTAAAAAATCATATGAGAGTGAAATTAATAATACTTAAAAGGGAGGCTACTTTGACAAATCTTATGCTTCAAAAGTCAGATGAGACCTACTTAAAGAATTTAATTTGTAGTTAGGGTTTGGATTATTGACCAGTTAAATGATTTCAGATCTTTTCCTTCAACAGAATGAGCTGAGGATCTTGACGGTCCAGAAGAAGTTAATTTTTTAATTGGTTAATTTTAAGCAAGAGCAAGATGAATGTCTGACAGATACTTCATTATTTCTGTTTAACAGTTGTAAAAAATGGTATCAACCATATCAAGTTTTCCTGTATCAAAAGTAATCTGCAGCTAGGTTGTTACACCTAATCTGTGTTTCAGACTGGAGTCTGTAACAGCTTTTTAACTCAAAATGGGGAAATGAAATAGCTCACAGGTGTTAAGCTAATTTTGCAGGGCATAGTGAACCCAGGGAAAAGCTTTGATGTTCTCTTTGCCCATACCAGTTTTATTTCTCTCAGTGTTACTGGTAATTGCTTTTACCTCCATTAGAAAGAATTTCAAGACTTCCTCCTTTCTAGACTTCATTTGTGTCCTGTATGGTTTTCTATGTTCAGCCATTTCCATAGTTTTTATATGTCTGTTTCTAGAATTTGGCCAAAAGACTGGGGTAACAACCTATTGGGCTTTGTTTTGGGAGAATGGAGATAAACAGTTTTTTGCAGATCTTACCTGATACTATTTGCATGCCCAGTAGGTACATATCTTTAAGTTTACTAAATGTAATTAAAATAAAACAATTGTCCTTTGCAGTAACTAATTGATCGTTGATATTTATATTCTGTGCAACTGATTTCACTGCTGTTACATTTTTATATTCTTGTTTCTGGCATATTTTATTTCTGTGTTCAACTGCTACCCTAATGTTTTACCTTACATACCCAAGGAACAAAGGCATTACAGTTCCAACCACTATGTTAATCCCATTGCAAATAACATAATGTTCTTACAAGGGACAGAATTGCAAACATAGCTCTGCCTCCAGGTATTATTTTTTATGTCACCTGAGTTTGAGATAAATCAATCTTGATTTTTGTAAGTTCAGAAAACCTGGAGTTCCCTTTTACTTTATTTGATATTTTGGGTCCTCAAGCATTTATATTAATCAAACATTGGTAAACACCCAAGCAGATAGGCTACTTTTCATATTTTTGCCCCCCCAAAATAATCTTGTGATCTAGTATCATATAGCAAAACTTTGGCCTTCTGCCAATACAAATCAACAGACTTCTGTGTCATTATTACTTATGATCTGCCAGGAGGGTGAAACAAATAAATACACGTAAGCTACATATTGATAACCAGTTCATTTGGATAATGCTTTTGTACTGTGAGTAAGAAATGAAGCTGGCAAACTGAAGCCATTGTATAAAAGGTTTAGAACTAGCAAGGGTCTACCTTGGTCTGGCATCCTGATGCACGTCTGTATCCAATGAAGACGCAGCAAACTAAATCACTGGAAAGCATGAATCCACAGCTGATTAGTGCATCACTACCTCTCCTGTATTACTCTTTATCTCCCAAAGCAGAACACCTGGCTCTGCAGTGCCTTGTGCACTCTGTGTTTTTTCACTGCAATCTGGTAAAAGCAAAGGATTGCATTGTGGCTACAAGAATTTTTGCTCTTGAAATGATTAGTCATACTACTACATGGGTGTAAATAATTGGATTTATTATTTTCTGTAATGCTTAAGTAGAATAGTTGTAAATATGGGCCTGGCAGAAGTATTCAGATACTTGTACCATTATGCAAATGATAAGCAAAATAAGTTACTGTGTTTTCTCATTTATCTTCTCTTTTTTCTTTTTTTTCCCCTGTTTTCTTTTCATGATTCTTTTAAGCCTCAGATGGAATTTGTGTCATACCAGTTGTTTTTTGCAGTAGCCTTATGGCCTTTCATGGCTTTCTGAATTATCCCTCTTTCTGTTTGTTTTGTGTGCTCTCATTAAGGTTGTTGTTAGCTCCATTCTGATGTTTGTAGTTTTTGGAAATCTGAATCTTTGTTATTTATGTTATCAGTGATCTGACCTGGGTTGCCCACAGCAATGTTCCAACTGTTCTCAGGTCCTCAATTACTAATTATGCAGATGAACAGATTGTGCAAACTCTTTCCTTATGGCCATGTTCTGGAGGAGTTGTTTTTATTAAATTGCTGCTGCACTTGAATTTAAAGTAGGTGCTGGCCAGTTCTTAGTAGGTTTTTTCAGATGTCCTGTACATGTTTGTTGTAGTAATTTATTAACAAGTGATAGTTATGCACACACCAAAAAATTCAAACTCATAAAATCCAAAAGCAACACGGTTGTAAGAGAAAGTAAAGGACACAGATTAAAGCCAAATATCCAGAGGAGCAGCCTCTTCCTGAAGATCACCAGGACAGTGGACAGCCTGCCAGTAGGATACTTGGAGCTGTTAATAGTAATGAAACAAATTAAACACTAGTGAACATTGATTGATGTCATTACACTAGGCATGTTCAGAAAGAATTAACTTTTGAGGTGGAAGAATTCTGCTATGTTAATAATTCTTTACTAATTAGATAATGCCCCAGTTTTGGAGAAGCAAGTCACAGTGTGAGATTCTGTGCAAAGAAATGTCTTCATGAATATCTTCTTCGATACCTAGTATCATTGTGAGAACACAGAACTGATCCCAGCTTGGGTGACAACACTGGGCCATGAGATTACAGTTGTACCCCATCTTCCTTTTTTACTGTGCTACAGTGGTGCCCAGAAGGCATATTTCTTCTGCTTGAATGAAATATATGTTCCTGTCCTGGTTTCAGCTGGGATAGAGTTAATTGTCTTCCCAGTGGCTAGTACAGTGTGTTTTAGATTTAGTGTGAGAATAATGTTGATAACACAGTGATGTTTTTGTTGTTGCTACGTATCTCTTAGGATCTAAGTTAAGGATTTTTCAGTTTTCCATGCTCTGCCAGCAAGCAGGTGCACAAGAAGCTGGAAGGTAGCGTGGCCAGGACAATTGACCAGAACTAGCCAAAGGGGTATTCCATACCATAGAATGTAATGCTCAGTATATAAACTGGGGCAGTGGGCCGGGGTGGGGGGGCTGATCACTGCTCAGGGACTGACTGGGCATTGATCAGCGGGTGGTGAGCAATTGCATTGTGCATCACTTGTCTTTCTTGGGTTTTATTTCTCTCTCTTTTTGTTCTCTTCCTTTTCATTACTGTTACTATTGCTATTACCACTGCTACTGCTATTGCTATTAATTACTATTACTATTAATTACTATTACTATTATATTATTTAAATTATTAAACTGTTCTTATCTTAACCCACTAATTTTACTTTTTTTCTTTTCTGATTCTCCTCCCCATTCCACCAGGGGGTGAGGGGCAGGAGTGAGTGAGCGGCTGTGTGGTGCTTAGCTGCCGGCTGGGGTTAAACCATGGCAGTTCCTGGTAATATTGTGCACTCTGGTAGGTCATTTGAAGTCACTTAGTGACTTGGCAAGTGCAGCACCCTCGACCATCTCTTGCCAGTGTGAGCATGCATTTATATGTCCCCTGAGGAACTATCCTTACCTCAAAAGACAGACAAGGCTATCCAGATACTGTATGAGAATACTGGTCATTTTCTTCACAGAAAAGCCTTTTGGAAATTAGAAAACAAAGAGTTTGTTCTTTTCCTTGCTTCCCTCCTACAGGGTTAGAGGGTGCAGGGTAGAAAAACTAGGATGCAGCTGGAAGAATGGAAAAAGTGAAGACCAGAAATGAGAAGGAAATTTCATGTCTGTGAAATCTGAATACCCAAGATTTTCAG
The DNA here is from genome assembly GCF_900496995.4 of Aquila chrysaetos chrysaetos. Classification (NCBI taxonomy): domain Eukaryota; kingdom Metazoa; phylum Chordata; class Aves; order Accipitriformes; family Accipitridae; genus Aquila; species Aquila chrysaetos. Next base: position 52,653,637 of record NC_044030.1, read on the forward strand.
GTAAAATTTCAGGGTGAGATTTGTGTTGCTGATAAAATCAGCACAAATCTCCTAGTGACTTGAATATGGACAAATTCCAGTCTTAAATATTTTGTTGCCTTCCTAAATGGCCACTTAAAGTTTACATACAATTAGGCATATCAACTGAAAAAACCAGGAAAAAAGTTTCAGTTTAACAGTTAAACTTACTTCCAAGTCTTATGTCAATCAATGCAGTCTTGCAGTCAAATTTTCTTTTTAAAAAAAACCACCCTGATTTTTCTTTTTCATCTGAAAGGAAATTTTCATATAAACAATGGGGCAAGTTGACTAAAAGTGGGAATCTGTGACAATGACTAGATCCATCAAAGGTACAAAGGTGCTGTCTGGAATAGTAAGAGGTGAAAAGGTTCAGACAAAGAGAGATCTCTAAACAATAAGATACTTTTAAACAGCAAATATTAGGAGCTATTAATGCAAATAATTTCTACCATAAGTGCAATACTGACTGGTTTTTGTAGATAATTTTTATCAGCAGCTCTCAAAGTATTTTACAAAGTATCATAAGCCTCAAGTTACAGAGAAACAAAGCCATGGGTAGGCAAGGTGATTAGAGTTAACCCATGAGGCTGCTGATAAAGGTGGGAGGAGTACTCTAAATTCTTGAGTCCTTTTTTCTGCAGTATTTACTAGAGCACAGTGCCTTGCAGGAGCAGTGCTCCCGAGTCTAAAATGTAAAATGTCTGTGTAACAAGTCTCAGACACAACCACCAGCGAACTCAAATCAGAAGGCGATCAGAGAATGAGTCAGATCAGTCAGTGTCAGTGGAAACACTCTGATTAACTTTGAAGCTGACCGTTAATACAAATCTGTTTCAAACAGGTTTCTCAGTAAAAACCTACTTGAAATGGTTTTCTGTTGAAAATGCATACATTCTTATTCATTGTCAAGGACCCTAAAAGTCTATATTTTAGGGCTCCGTTAACAAAGAATATTAAAAAGGAGTCTTGTAGGTTTCACTGGTGAATAGAAAAAAGGCAGAACTGAAATGTATTTTGCATTTTATCTCTGTAAGACCACATCTGACTACTAAGCACCTGTTCTGCCTGGGACCTCTCTACGTAGGTAATCTAGGAAAGCTGGTGGGTAAAGGCTACAACAGATATTTGCAGACTGAGAAGGGTCTAAGGAACAAAGACATCTTGGAGAGAAGCAGCAGAAAACTGTTCTCCTCTTGCCCTCTGAAAACAAGTTTTTTCCTTAATTGTGACATCATGTTATATAATTATGACCTGGAGTTACCAGTAGGTATCATGTGAGGAAGACAGAATTATCTTTCCTTCTGCACTATTTTCTTGTTGTTTCAGTGAAGCAGCTCCAGAGCCATATCATGCTTTTGTATAGTAAATAGAAGAACACATATATGACTGCTTGCAGAAGAACTACACATAAGCAAATAGACTTTTGAAAAAAGACCAGGAATTGTTATATCCCAGCTTTCATAGGTGGTAATCCTAACTGATAGAATAATGAATGAATGAATTTTTAGAGAAGTGAGTGAGAGCTACTGACTCAAGTGACTCATGCTATGAGAGAAGATGATGTGATGTCCCAATGCTGCTTCAGTCTGGGTTCCAGAAACAGGCTGAAAGGGAAAGCAGCTCTGGCATACTCTCTCTTCCTTCAGCACTCTCCTTTCACTTGGCAGACACCTGTAAAGTCTTCTGGTGTGGTGTCATGATGGAATACCATAACACAGACATCAGATTGATAGGACAAGATGAATTGCTTTCAGTTTGAGTTGGCATAAAACCAAACCCACTTTTATTTGCTTCTATTGTTTTCCTTCTAAAATATTCAACACGCCTAATGGCTTACAGAAAAGCAAAGAACAAGATAAGAACTATTGTGCTGATGAGTGGGGAGGAAGAAGCAGGGGAAAGAATATTTGTCAAGAGGTAGGGTTGATATGCATAAAAAAGTGATCTTGGTAGGAAGGTAAGTTCAGAACTCTGAAACATTGCCCAGCACATACAGATTCTCATACTTGATTTATATACAGCCTCAGAGTCTCACAAAAGGTTGGGATTGCATGACATCAAGCCAAATGCGAGGTTGTACTTTTCCTCTATTTTTTCTTTCCTCCTATAGGCATTTGGACCTTTTAAAAACTTTTAGGGTTCATGTTAGAAAAAAGGCAAAGTATCAACTCCTTTATTATCACTCAGAAACAAAGAAAACCAAAGTTAATGGGTGAATCTAGGAAGATTTAGGTTAGCCTTTAAAAAACCCACATTGTAATGATTAGGAGAGTGAGGTATTACCAGGGTTCTGGATTCTCCATTGCCTGAGGTGTATAAGAGCTGGTTTCCTTACCTTTTTTTTAACAGTGACATTCTGACAGATGCTTTTTAATTTTTTTTTTTTTGTGGTTGGGAGTAGGGCTAGGAGAATGAACTATGGTTCTGTATGGTACAGTGGTATTTGTTTGAGAAATATAAGACCTGGGTTCTCATCATGGATTCAAGCATGAGCATGCACTAAACCTACCATTGTTTAGACTTTCATATTTAGAGACAAAGTTCTAGGAAGTTCACTGATGCTGAAAATTCTATATATTATTGTATGGAGACAGACATCATAAGGAACCCTATTCATAGAATAAATTTATAACATTCTTCCTGTAGACTAATAATTTTGAACTGGTAAATGATTTTTCCTTTCCCCATGAGAGCCCAAAGATGGTGTTTTCTGTGTTTACTATGGGGATAATTTTAAATTCCAGCTTTTTCCATTTATCATGCACATGACACTACTTTCTGAGTGCCACACATACCTCTGCAAGTACGGGACCTCTTTCTCTATTCCTAATATGGCGTAAACTGTTGTTGAGGAAAGTGTTGGACAGAGGCCTCTGTTAAGACCTCTGGCTTTAGGGTAAGTGTAGGTCTGCACTTTTTTATTTTCTCCTATCTGTCTGTTAGGGTGAAAAAGAACCTGGGTTTTGAACCAGAATTTTGGGGTATGAAAATGGAGTTGGATTTTGCTGGCTGTACACGTCTCTGGATGATGTTCTAGCTCTCCTTGTCTTAAGGTAGTACCAATCAAATTTTACCTTGCCAGTTCCTTCCAGAGACGGGTGATAATATTATTTGTTCTTAAGTGAAGGCTGTAAGATCATTTTGTGATATAGCAGAAGGTTCTTTATGATAAAGAACAAGGAATTAGTTAGGGGCCAAAATCTGTCTTGATAGCAAAGAGAAAGGATCTTAGAAACCTGTTGCATACTACATACATACACTTTACACAGCTGGTAAAGTACAAAGTTTACTTTAACAGAGACCAAAGTCACAGAACTTTAGACAGAATTATCTTTAATGTTCTGTCCTCTTTATTCTCTGGTTTGCTTTGGATTTAGATTTAAAGTGCCAAAATACTTCAAGGAAAGCTTGGTTCTCTTCATGTTATCAGACTGTTCAGACGTAGGAAGTAGCAAAAATCTCAAACAAGTTGTTTTCAAACTTTTCAGCTCATTTTTTTCCTGGCCTAGCAACGTAGCTAGTACAGATGCATTAAGGTAAACATCAAAACCATATCATTTGTCTTTGAGAGGGATTACATTTACAGTGTATTTAGATGTAGAAAAATGAAATCACATTCTTTCCAACAATTGTTCCATAAAGAACAAATGCAGTCATGCTTCTTATTGACTTGTGTTTTTCAGTACCTTGGACTTTGATGTGATGTTTCATAGTTTCAGACATACTCCCTTAAATTACCAAATAGCATTATGACTGCCAGTAAGGACACTTGTTAAATATAACTTCAGATTTTATATCAAAACCAGCAGACACAATTGTCTTCAATCTAGAAATCATACATGATGACTTTTAACTAAAACTCCCACTGAAGGCCCTTAATGAAAAGCTGGATTTCACGGCACTTGTGGCATTGCTTTTATAATACACCATGTCCTTGAACAGCTTCTCTAGGGAGAAAATCCTGTGGTACATGCGGGCATGCCAGAAGTTCCCTCTCTCATTCAGTTTTGCAGCTAGCCAGCATTCCTGAAGCATCCTGGAATAGAATGCTTCAGGAAGCCTTAGGGACCACAACAGGTTTCCAAAATGGTTTTATTAGTAGTGAACTTGATAAACAACTGTTTCAGGTTTGTGTGGTGGGGTTTTGGCAGCGGGGGAGGGGCCACAGCGGTGGCTCCTATGAGAAGCTGCTAGAAGCTTCCATGACTCCAGTCGGACCTGCCGCTGGCCAAGGCCGAGCCCGTCAGGCGATGGTAGCGCCTCTGGGAGAACAAATTTAAGATGGGGAACCTGCAGTGAGTAGGGGGATTAGAATGTGAGAGGAACCCCTCTGCAGACACCGAGGTCAGTGCAGAAGGAGGGGAGGAGGAGCGCCGGAGGAGGGGATGCCCCTGCAGCCCGTGGTGAGACGGCAGGCTGTCCCCTCCCAGCCCATGGAGGGGAGCCGAGGAGCAGATGCCCACCTGCAGCCCGGGGAGAGAGGAGCCCACGCCGGAGCGGGGGGAGGCCCCCCAAGACGGCCGTGACTCCATGGGAAAGCCTGCGCTGGAGCAGCCTGTGACTGAAGGACTGCAGCCCGCAGAAAAGGACCCACACTAGAGCAGTTAATGAAGGACTGCAGCCCGTGGGAAGGGCTCAGTCGGAGAAGTTCATGGAGGACTGTCTCCTGTGGGAGGCACCCCACGCTGGAGCAGGGGAAGAGTGAGGAGTCCTTCCCCTGAGGAGGAAGGAGCGGCAGAGCCAACGTGTGATGAACTGACCCCAGCCCCCATTCCCCATCCCCGTGCGCTGCTGCAGGGGAGGAGGTAGAGAGAACTGGGAGTGGAGTTGAGCTGGGAAGGAAGGAGGGGTGGGGAGAAGGTGTTTTAACATTTGGGGTTTACTTCTCATTATATTTGTTTTGATTTGATTTGTAGCAAATTAAATTGATTTTGTTTTTCCCCAAGTTGAGGGTTTTTTTCGCCGATGACCATAATCGGTGAGTGATCCCTCCCTGTCCTTGTCTTGACCCACAAGCATTTCTTCATATTTTCTCGTCCTCATCCCACCAGGGCTGGGGGGAAGGAGTGAGCAAGCAGCTTTGTGGTGCTTTGTTACCAGCTGGGCTTAAACAATGACAACAACTTGATAGCAATATACTAATCTTGATGATAAAATATGATTTTCATTTAAAACAGCAGTTTGGTTTGGAATGTAATTTTGAGGGTAGGTGGTGGGGTTGGAGGAAGATTCCCAGTTTTTACTCTTGTGAATTTTGCTATGTGACCAACTGAAACTATACTGATGTCCCCCTTGGTTCCATTTTTCTCTCATGGCATGTTTCCCTGTATCTATCTAATTTTATTCTTTGGCCCCCAGTTTGGCCCTATGACATTAAATCCTTTTAAGCAAATGCTGAGCTCTGTATTCCAGTTTTATGATGACTTTACTTGGTAGAACTTCCTTCAAGAGGAGAACATGGATATATGGGTTAATGGAGAGGAGGTTATATATGAAAAAAGGGGTTTGCTTTAAGTAAAAAATACTGAACCATATATACCACACATTTCTGCCATTCTTCTGTGTGTATCTTTACTCCTTCTGGAATGACATGGATTCTTTTTTTTCCTTTTAAACAAAGTGGCAGCTAGCAAAATAGGTAAACTAGCTCAGAAAATAATTGCAGGTAACTTTCATAAATCTTCCAAATCCAAGCCAAAATGCAGGCTTTAGACAAAGAAAAACACTTAAATAGAAACCAGACTTTTTTTGAGTATGTATCTGAATAACAGAAAGATGCAGAGATTCTCTCATTTTAATCCATGTGAAACCTTTCTGTGGCCTGCGTGGGTCCCAGTGGCTAGCAGAAGGAAAGAATAATACACTCACATATGTTATGTCTATCCCACCTATAATTAAAAAACATTCTCTCAGCCAGTCTGTGCATGCATTTTTCTCAATTCCTTTTCTGCTTGCAGTGTGCTTCAGTGGACCGTTCTAGAGATAACAGTCTGGAGAGTCTGGGATGCAGATAATGGCACTTCTCTGAGCTTCAGAGCTTTCTTGAGGTCCACCTGGCAGAGTAATGTTACCTTAGCCCTTGTGGAAATGATCCTTTCAGCTTTTTGCTATTGCTAGTAGTAGTAGTAGTTGTGGTAGTATTTAATTATTTATTGATATTTTATTATGTTGTCTTTGCTAAAGCAAAGAACTTCTGCAGGTAACAATGGTAAAAGAAAGCAAGGCCTTTTTGAGGGAAAGTTGGGAAGAAACTGATGGTCTTCTTGAACTTTGTTCAGATCAGGACTGAGAGCAATAAGTCTGCATATAAATATCCAGCAGAAGGTGCCACTGTATACTGAAGAAGATGCTTTCTGAGCAAATAATCAGCATTTTAACAAGATGGAATGAATAAACAGATGCAGTTAAGCACAAAACATTGCAAACTGAATAAGACACAATGTTAACTCTGAGCATAAAATGGTATGCACCTTGCAGGCTGTACTTTGGTAGGATGTAGGGTATAGAGGGTCTACTTTCTTCCCAGAAACAACAGGGAAATTTGTTTTGTTCCTCCTTCTCTTTTCAGATGCTCACCCTGTTTTTTTTGAACTGTGATACTCACAGTAACTTTGATATGTTTTTTTGCCTGCAGTGATATATCCTGGAGTAGAGTGACAATCCAGCTTCTACTAGAGAATGAATCCCTAGTCCTTGTCCTGAAAAAAGGCGGATGGTTCTATTGTGCGTAATATAAGGTCAAAATCCAGGAAAGAGATAGACTTGTAAATGTATTGTTCCTAAAAGTCTCATGGCTTCTCTGCAATATGTCCATAATTTTTGAAAGTTTGGGAGTATCAGCCCTACAGACCATTGAGAAAAGTTCCTTTTATTTTTGTAGCAACAATGCAAGAGGTTCTTTTCACAGACCTTAATGCGCTCTGACCACCATCTTGTTATAAACACCTTAAAGCAATGGTGCTGTTTTCTAAGCCATTCAGATATTAATATGTTTCAGGCATTAGTAATTTATTTTTACTAATAGCCCCAAATTTAGGTGTTTTGATGAGCAAGAGAGACATTATAGTCTAAAGATCTTACAGATCCAGTGCATTCTCCTAAGTTCCAAATATCTTCTACTACTTTTCCTTTTCAAAGTTATTTTTTCAACCTCATGATAGCTCTCAACCATTCAGATATTTTTCTTGTGAGGATGATTAAACAAAGTGAATGCCTTTTCAATAAAGAAAAAAGAATTAAACTTTTAACATTTAATAAAAACATTTAGTAGTATCAGGTTCCTTGTTTGCCCATTTTCACTTGACTCAAGCAATGAAAACACTCTAGGCTGATTCTAATACTATCAGTTACTACAATGGTAGTGTTACCACTTAAGTAAAATCTTTTATTACTTGTATTCCCACCCCAAGGAATGGCTTGTCATAACATTGACTTTGCCATATGCTGCCACTCAAATTGTAGTTGTCAAGTTATTGATGAAATGGATGTCTCACAGAGTACATGCTTCTTAAAGCACATACTCTCCCAATCACACAGATTTCACAGTGATCAGTGTAATGCAAAGGTAGAAAGAGTTGGGAGCTCTAACTCTTACACAAGATTCACCTATTCAGCTGTTCTTCCTTGTTCCTCCTCCAAAAGCTATATTAGTGATGCTTTTTATTTGCTAAGTGATATCTTAAAGCAGGACTTAGCAAACATGAGGAAGATAGATCCCTTCCAGCAACAACTGTTAGTTTATCCGTTAATGCCCCTGGCAAAACACCGTTGGAGCTGACATGCATGACTGATGGGCTCCCTTAACAAGTCGCTCATCTTACAAAGAGGAGTTGTGTATCTCTAGCTCTGTTTTCAGTGCCGTCTGTGTCTGAGTCCCTACATATGGTAGTATAAGTGTTTTTGCACCACCTTGATCCTGGGTATCGGCTTGGCCTAATGTGCAACCCAGATGAGCCTCAGGACTAGCCAAGATATGGGTTATCACTGACTGGCTGCTTTGGTTCTGAAAGAAGAAAAGGCAGCCTGATTCTCGCCTGTGTTGCAATTCCCCTGTTTTGTGCTACTTTTCCGTCCTCTTTGCATCACTAGCACAATACCAAGGACTCAGCTGCAGGGGCTCTGGGATTCAACTTTGAAACGTGTGAGGGTTGGAGGGATATAGCAGGAACATTCTTGCCTCTTAGGCCTCTTATAGCTGAACAAAGTCCCGTGACAAGACTGGCATTTGACATTGTAAATTTTTGGGATAGGATATTGTCTTCTGTTTATCAATATAGTCCCATAAAGAATATTGTATAAATAAATAATAATTGTAACCACAGGCGGTCTAAAATGGTAACTTGACCTCAAACACATTTCATGTATAGAACTTTATGTGGGTTTTTTTAACTATAATTCCTATTGCTTTTGACATTTTTACTGTGACTAATCCATGATTTTCCCCATAATTTACCATATCAGAGTCCGACCCCAATAATGTTATATATCGTAAACCCACTATGCCTGCAACTGTGCAGTGTGACACAGTTATTGTATGTCTGCCTTCTCCATCATCCCTTAAGACAAGGGGATTCCACCCAGGAAGCAGTCTTCTTCAAAGCTTGTTACTACATAATTTCTGCTTTCAACTCCATTTCTTAGCAGACTGACGCCTGCTTTATAAAACTGCCTTATTTAATATCGCACAACAAAGCTGACTCAGTTAATGTCTCCCACTCCCCTAGAGAGTACCATGGCCATGTGGCAATGATCTACTGACAGCTCAGAGTCACTGACAAGGCCAAGTGACAAAACTCACATTATGGCTGTCAGCACCATACCTGAAGCTGTGGATATAAAGCAGAAGATGCAATTTTCTGATGCTGCAACTAACAGCTTTGGGCAAAACTACATACTTGGAAAGACATACCCAAACATCTTTTCCTGTGTGTTGTATGTTTGAACTAGAGGGGAAATGCAAAAATATGTGCAAATATAAATACATACATATGTTGTGCATATTCTATCTAAAACTAAATTAAATCATTGTTTCATAATACTTCTACAGTGAAAGCAAAAAGACTTACTTTCACCATGTTTTACATGAAGCTAAGCACTTATATTTTAAATATTGCATGTATGTGAAATGAAGTGTTTTACTACTTGTATTACAGCACTGAAAATACTTAGCTGTTTTTTATTTATAAATCATGCTCTATGAAATGATTTCCATTTGCAGCATCTTGTCCTCCAAAATGAAATGTTCACCCACATACACTTTCTCCTCAGCTGTTCAAGTTTTATTTTTGTTTTATTTTTATTTTAGTGATCCAGTGGAAATTGATATAGCTTTTTTATATGGTGTTCCCTCTGGAGCTGCTGAAGAAAAACATCTGCAGCTGAACTACATTTTAACATATATATTGATTAGAAAGTGTTTAATCTTTTTCATCAATTACGTTGGAGCCTCAGCTTTCAGTGCTTCATAAGTCTGTATAATTTGTGAGTGGATCTTTGTAAAAGGGACTGCTCTGTTCCAAAACAAGGACAAAAATCAGGATAGGATTAACAGATGACCTTTTGTTTGTTGGCAGATCTAGTCGTAAGTGTACAGTGTACTGTGGGGGATCTACTGTAAGTCAGTCAGTTGGCAAAGAGATCTTCTCTTGTTCCTGCTATAACTACACACATGCACAGAGACACAGAGATACATGCAGCTACCTACATTCACACAAACACACATTTACACACAGCTGCTTCTTTTCTCTTGATATGTGCCAAAATATCAGGATACTTCAAATACTTACCTTCATTAAAAGTTTTAATGACATTGATTGTATGTTATGTATCCTTTGGAGGCTGCTGTAAATGTTTTTAGCTCTGTATCAGCTTGCATGTCTTTACTTGTTCAGACTCACTGCACCATGCTCAAGTCAAAGAGGAGTGATTTGTCTGACACAGTGTTAGAAAGTAAGAATGTGTTGATGAAGATGTCCCCAGAGTTTTGAATGGTATGCCCAGAAAAGAATGAGGTGGAGATGAGGAAGAAAGGAGTAAGGGAAAAACAAAACTGGAGGGAAATATTATTGCAAAGAATCATAGTGATACAATGCATTTCAAAATAAGGTGAAAGTTTGCTGTCTCTAGACAACCCAATGAGTATAAACAGATTCAAACAGGTTGCACATGAGTTGAATTGGTCAAGGGATCTGCTAAAGGGTTTCTGGTAGACAGCTGCTTATGTAATAAAGCTGGGTGAAATAAAATGCAGAAGCTCATTTTGGAGGGGATAGGTTAATTGAACCCACCTAGCTTTTTCAGTCTGGAAAGCAGGTGTGAAATTTCATGGGGTTTGGGTTCTCCTGTGAGAGTTCCAGAAATTCCTTGTTTGATCAGGTCACTTGATAGCAAGAATGAATTCTCTTGCAGCATTCTGGCTCCAGCTTAGAAGAGCTGAGACACACAAACTATTGAAACACATGAAAGCAGAACAGCTGATCTTCACCACTTGACTCTGGAGGGGTTGGCAGAGAAAACCCCTGTGAATGAGTCTGTGCATGGGTAAAGGGATGGAAAAGGAGAAACACTATCACAGCATGCTCCAGGAGCTGAGTGCTTGAGCTGCTCCCCACATCGACTGTATATAATATTAAATGTACTGATTGCACTCTTGGCTCCAAAGCGGAAACTTCTGGTTCTGTTTCCACAAAGTACAAGTCCTAAAATAATTTCAGCTTAGATTTCCATTCTTGGTTTCTAAACTCTGACTGAACTCTGAACCCTCAAGTTAAGAGATCTGTATGCTTGGGATGGTTTCAGTTTTATTTTATATTTAATCAGTTTAATCATTTCAAGCTTAGAGCATGCACTTTAGGACTCAAATGAGTCAGAAATCTGTGGATTTGCCCCTCAGTTTTTAGCAGTGGGCCACAGGCGGGTCTTCAAGGGGGCCAGGCTTTAAATAGAGTCACACACAAAGCCTGTGGAAAAAGGCCACAGGAACCTGCAGGAAACCAAGAGCAATGCAGCAGACTATCAAGGTGGGATATGGAGATTAGGTGAGGAGCAGGAAAAGACAAAAGGAAAGGACTAGTATAATGAACTAGAACATGTTACAGGATCATAGAATCAGGTGATAGGTGGGAAGGGACCTCTTGAGCTCATCTAGGCTAAACCCCTGCTGAGAGAAGGGTTGGTTAGAGCAGGTTGTCCAGGACCATGTCCTGTTAGGTTTGCAACATCTCTGAGAACAGATACTTCATGACCTCTCTGCGCAACCTGTGCTAGTGTCTGACTGTCCTGACCGCAAAAAAAGTGCTTTTCTGTGTACAGGTGGGATTTAATGTGTTTTAATTTGTGCCCATCACTTCCTATCCTGTCCCTTTTCTTCATTCCCTCCCATCAGGTATTTACACACATGAATAAGGGCCCCCTGAGCCTTTCCTTCTCCAGGCTGAAAAGTCCAAGCCCTCTCAGCCTCTCCTTGTATGACAGATGCTCCAGTTCATCCATCATCTTTGTGGCCCTGTGCTGGACTCACCCCAGTATGTCCCTGTCTCTTGTACTGGAAAGTCCAGCACTGGAAACAGTACTCCAGGGGCAGTCTCACTAGTGCTGAGTAGAGAAGAAGGATTAGTATAGAAAGGCTATTAGGAGAATGAAGGGGAAAAAAAGTTACAGGCAGGTTAAGCTGAGAGCAAAATCATGCCAAAAAAAGGTGGAATAAAGCAGTTCCAGGACAAGAGGTACAAAACCTCATGGAGTAAAGGTATGAGATAGCAAGAAAAAGAAAGAACAAAAGTAAGAATGAATTTTCAGCTGGAAATATTTTGTGGATTTATCTGTAAGAATTGATTAAAAACATTACAACAGAAGCATGCCTCCTGATATGTACAAAAATGCAAGTAGGTTACAAAAACTGCCATAACCCCAGCTAATGGTTTAAGTCACATGGTCAAAAAATGCTGAAGTTATGATTCTAAGAGTAACATTAATTACACTTTCTCTCTTTCATTTGTGATATAGTCTACAGTTCACAGCATATTAACCATACTAAGGAAAAAGCATGTGTACACGTGAATGTCTTTGGGGAAGACCTGCAGTTTAGGGAATTTTAAATCTTAGTTTTAATCTCCACCTGGCTTTTGAAGATACATCTAAGTCAGTTGCTGTGTATAGAATATAATTAATTACAACATTAGCTTATCTCTGAAATGAAGAAATAATATTTTAAGCAATTATTGGGCTACGATAAGTTTGAGAAACCACATTGCTTTTAAGTACCATCTCAGAAAATAAGAAAAAAAAAAAAGAGGATTTATGTGGGATTGAAAGTGCTCATTACTCTGCAGAATCGGGCCCATTAATAAACATAATGAACATTTTAGGCACTAAGACCTTCATAATGTCTTGACTTTACTGCCACATTTCTAATGTAAAGCCTGTTCCAAGAAGATACTGCCAATCTGGAAGTTTATATGATATTGAGTTTGGATCTATAAAACTGGTTTATAATTCCTGTGCTGAAGCTGCCCTAGTAAACTCATTACCCTTGGGAAATACACACACCATATATTTAAACAAAAGAGTAAGTGATTTTAATCTCTAAATTTCCCTTCCCTCCCCCCTTCCTGTTTTCTCCCTCCTATTCTTTCTTCCCCTCCAGCACACCCTCCAAAGAAAGAGTTTGGGGAGGAGGTGAGTGTTCAACACCATGTGACAATCATGAAAGATGTATATTCCCCAATAAAATTCTGTTCTCCAGATGAGCATAGTTGACAGGAGTACCGCAGCACAATCTTTTTTAGTTCATGTCTCTTTAAGGTCTCTGTAAGTAAACAGACTGAAATGATGGTGCTGAGAGAGGCCAAAATAACAGTATTTTCTGGTTTAATAGTCTCCCTTTTTCTTTTCAGCTGGTTGGAATTCACATTGTTGTTAACCACTTTTTAATAAATTCCAAGTTTTGAACACTGTGCACTTCTATACAGCTTGCAGCTGGAAATAAACAGGCTCACAATGGCTGAAGGTAATTCAGCAATTTTAAGTTTTTTACAAGGATAATGAAGTGAGAGTTTCTGGAAAAAATATCTCTTTGAATTATTTGTTTTCCAGAACCTTTTCCTTGTTTGGAGGATAATGTCCTCTCCTTATAACAGTTATGATTTTTCATTAGATTGCTTGATTATTTTTCTGTTAACCCCTTCCCCCTTTCCCCCCCTGGCCATATTTAAAACTTTTCATCTGTTCCCCTACTCCCATTTCTTCACTGTTGATTATAAGGACGGATCACATGACAGCATAAATTATTTTGGCAGCTATTCAGTGAGTGCAGACCCTGGTCTGTGTGGAACAGCTTGCTTTTACTTGTCCTTTGCACTGACTGTTTTTCAAGACAGGCTCTTCTGTATCCTATTGTTCTTTGTATATTGTGCCGAGCACTGCTTATGCTTTTCTGACCAGGTAAAATATCTTTTAGGCTAAAAATTTCCCTTTAACTTTTTTGAGGAAAAAAGTTTCCGGAGTTCTTTTTCTGAGGCTGCAAAAAATGTGTGAATTGCTCTACTTTGTGGCTACTGGGATATTGGAGGTACAGCTGAGAACCATGAAAAATAACACTTCTTAGTGGAATTCTCTGACAATGTCTAACAAAGGAAAACAAGAAATTTAAGTGAATTTGTTTACTCACTTCTCTCTTGCCTCTGCTGTTGTGCTTTTCTGTCTCATTGACTCTGTAAATATACAAGAGAGAGCTGTCTTATTTTATAGCAAAAGAGGTACAATCGTCTGGAGGCATTACCATTGCAGGCTCCAGGACATTATGTCTTCATGGGGACCAGGCTGTAGGGCTAGGAGAGAAAGCACTCCCAGACTCTGGACTTTTACAAACAGGGAGGGATCTAAGGGAGTAATGAGGGGGAAAAAGAGCTTGCACTCTGGTCTTTCTGATGCTGTGGTTTCCCAAATGAATGCTGATTCAGACTCTACATGATAAACTTCTGTTTGGTTTTTTTATGCCCAGCAATTATGAGCTCTCTCAAATTATTTTATTAACACTAGCAAAAAGACACCTGAGATTTATATAAATATTACGCCTATTTTACTGATAAAAAAACTTTGGTAAAAACACAGCTTGCTGAAGGCCAATAAATAGCTTTGGACTGGGACTAGAAACTAAATGCCTAAATCTATTCAAACGGAGCTCGGGCTTCATGAACTCTTGCCTGTGATGACAAAAGTTGCATTAAGGAGAACCAAAGCTACTTGAATAGCTGCGAAAGCCCCTTTCTTTTTCTGAGTCATTCTCATAGTCCCTCATGAACATCTTCCTTCTTCTTCAGACTCCTCACCAGGAAGAGAGGTTTCCAGCAGTGATTAAGTTTGGGAAATCACCTGGTGGTGAAGCATTTGGAAATATCCTTTAGAGGTTATTTTAACTGCATTTTGCCGGCAGATCTTTCATTGCATTGTTATGCCTGTCCCTGGGAATTGTATGGTGACACTGATGAATGCTGTTTGACTTGGTATGGGCCTAGCAGCTTAGGACTCATCGTTGCCTTCTTTCATACTGACCTTTTTACTTATGACACTTACTGCAATTGCAGGAGATGGTGGGACACTTGCAGTACTTCCAGCATCAAATGAAAAAAAAAAAAACACATGGTAGACTCCCCCGACTTCCCCCAAAAGCATATGATGAATGCATCTTGAGGTTTTAAAATTTGTTTTGGTGTCTTTGAAGGGTTGAAGTAGACTTGCCATATATTTTCAGCTTCTTTCTGCAGTCATAAAGGTTAGAGACTCACTTTCATACATCTGAAAGCTGAGATCCTGTGCAGCTTCTTGATTTTGGGAGCTGCAGACTTTGAAAGAAGATGAAAGGTTTGATATTTACAAATTACAGGAGATGGTGATCTGCACTTAGGTTACTCTCAGTTTGGTATTTTTTCATAAAATGTTGCTGCTGCATGACTGGGATATGATAGGTTGCAAACAAAACTTCTGAGCTGAGAATCAAAAATAAAATAGCTGTCAGTGTGAAATAAAGCAATTTTACACCATGTCTGTACACGCACATACCACTCTTTCCCCAGAAATCCTGATTCTTTGGTCTCCATTTAGATAGGCTGCTATGTTTATGGTTGATTCTGTCCTGAAAATTACCAGCTATGTTATGCTAGATGTAACTGGCTCTGGAGAAATTAGAGGAATACCATAAGAAAATTGCAAGACTGAGCAACTCCAGTGTTGAATAGGAAAATTAAACCATTATGTCAGTGGAAGCACATTTTGAAACTCAGTGCTTACCTTTAAATGCAGTGCTTAAATTAAGCTTACCTGGTCTTTTTTTAAACTGTTGGGCTTCCCACAGGGGACTGGGATTTGGGTCTTCCTGTTTGAATGATTGGAAGTATGTCTGTTTTCCTCTCCTTTCACCCCCCTCTGAACTCTGGATACAGTTTAAATGTGCTTTGCTGGAAAAAATTCCCCTATTCTGGACCCCCTTTTTTGTGTGGAATCACTTAGTCTACAAGCTGAACAATGGTAGTGATGGTAGAGACATTTATTCTGCTTTCAGCTACAAAATTTATTTGGACTGAGAAGGAAAAACAATTGACACCCAGTTATTCCAGAATAAGTGCAGAATGGTAACTTTGCAAGCTTTGCTTCCCTCTTAACCATACAATGCCTTTTAGCACAGAAGTGGAGGTTGCAAGGTGTGTACCTTAAATTCTGGCGACCAGAGTTTGTTCAGACAAGCACTTGAAATTTGAGCAGCTCTCCTGAAAATTATCCAAACCTCTCAATTCCTCAGAATTGTTCTCACAGTACTGCTATAGCAGGCTCTGCTTGCTAGTTTTTTTGGCATTTTTTCTTCTACTTAAGGTGAAAGTTCAGTCTTTTACATGGTATTTTCTCATGTCTGCTTATGATTCTAGAGAAGAAAGAAGGAAGCTGAGAAAGCTTAGCAGAATTGTAAGAAGTTGGGTTCTCAAGATTTTTCCACCCAAATATTTTTCCTAACCTATCCTCCCTTCCCTCTGTAACATTCTGGCTATGCCTTCATCCTCTGGTGTTTTGCAGCTGGATGTAATACAGTAAGGCAAAAACTAGTTGATTTGAGCTAGTTTGATGACTGTGACAGCTGCTTCTTCACCTTTTTCTTCTCTCCTGTACCATATTCCTCTAAGGAAAACGCTGCTCTGAGATGTTATTAAGCATGATGAGATGCTATGAACCCAGGCTGCTGAGTCCAGGCAGCTGGTCCCACATAGCCATGATGAATATTTTCTGTGTATGGAATTATGTTTCATACCTTGAAGAAGAAAAATTATATGGTAAATAATTGGAGTAAGATAGCAAAATGGTGGGCAACAGCTTTATTTTAATATCTTCTTTTTCTAGTTCCTACTATATTGTAGGACAACGGATCTTACATTCATACCAGCATCTATCAAATACTTTGTCAGCAGAATGCAATACAATAGACTCACGTGTGCAGGCTGTGTCAGGTCAGATGGAGATGACTCATTTTTCTTTAAACAGAGTTTCTTACTTCTCAGTAAAGGTGCAAGAGTTTTATTCTGGGAAAAAAAAAAAAAAAAGATTGAAAGTACCCTCTTTTCAACTCTCCTCTTCCTCCACCATGACCCAATCCTCTGGGATTTCTAGCTTCCTTAGCTTTACAGTTTATATAATGTAAGCCACTTAGTCTGCTGCAGTCAGTCTCCATTGACCATGAACAGATGGGAATAAGGGAACTATCAAGCTTGCTATGATTCCCCAAACCCTCAGCTGTTGTCTTGTCAGCTTGGCTGGGTTTAGAGCAACCTCAAGGCCACCCTAAGCACTGTCAGCTCCTAATGCCTCCCAAAGAGTCAACAGCCTGATTGAGCTGCTCTCCCCTTCCTGCAATAACATCTAGACAGAAGCTTCGATGGCAGGTGGTATCACAGCTGACTGCCACAACAGGAGTGGAGTGGGCCCCGGATTTGGGACTATGCCCTTCACTTCCTTGTTGTGAAACTATTTTTTGGTGAGTGCTGCCGAAATGGATCAGTGATCCCCCCCAGGTATGACAGTGCTGATATGATAGAGGAAGAGCATCCTGAATATTGTTATTTTAGAGCTTGGACGAAGTACTGATTTCAACTTCTTTTGGAATGAGTTGAAGATCGTAGATATGATTTTGCTGAGAAATATAGCTGGGTATCATTTCAGAACTGTCATCAGAAGAGGTTTTTCTCTGTTAATTAACTACACAAGTTTCACCACGTTTCTTGCACATAGCATAACTCAGAAGTAGGAGTGACAGAGAGCTGGAAGCATTTCTGTGGCAACAGAATTCAGGAAATGAAAAGAAAAAAAGAAGAAAAAAAGATTCACCTTTGAATCTTGAATTTTCCCTACAGCAGAGTGCAATCCACATCTTTCCTCTACATTAAATGTATGAAACATAAGCGAAACCTGTTTGTTTTTTATAGACCTCTGAAGCCATAATAGGCATTTATTTAAAATTTTGGAAAACTTCCAGGGTTCTTACTGACATTGCACTATGTGATGATTTAATAATGTCAATATCTCTTGCAAGTTCAATTATAATGCAGTCATTTCATCTGATATTTAGAATAAGAATTGTGATACTTGCTATTTGCTTCAAGCTTGACCTATAATGACATAAAAATCTTAGTTTTCACTTTTATCTGTTAGAATAGTTTGTTCTCACAGTTAATGCAAAAAGCTTGAAATGAAAATTAAACAAGGCAAATAAGCCTCCTACCCTGTCTGAAGTTCAGTCTATTATTTTTTCAGAAATCACACAACTGAAAATTTGCAAAAGACACAGTACAAGGCAAGGCAATGCAAGGCAAGATATGGGTGAGGTGCTAAACCGCTGCTGGTGCTCTGCAGATTTACATCAGTTTATGGTCAAACCTGATTGCATCAACACCTGTGCATGATCCCATCCAGGCCCTGCTGTGATTGGGATGGCTGTGTTGATGCATATCCTGTGCCTGAGAATTGAACTATTTCTAATGTGTATTTTCCTAGCATATTTTAACATCCCTACAATCTTATTTACTATTTCTTGTGATAGGTGAGGCTGTTGTGGAGCTAAGGAACCATCAGTCTTCCTGATGAACAGTTTTATAATAGCCTCTTGATTTAACTCTAAACCAGAAAAGCTCCATCTAAAGCTAAATGTTGTTTGAATCAATTTAATGAAAGAAACTAAAGCATACATGCTCATACTAGTAACTGCATTTTTGGTCAGCAGTATTGACCAGGAAGACCTGCAGCAATAGAGCACCTTCTTTCTAGTTGTAATGACTGTTTCAGCAACCAGACAGGGAATTTGTTACTGGATGGATTTAATTATGCATTCCCTAAGGTTAACCACAGACAGCATGTTTACCTAACTGCATGATCTATGAGGTCTGTAATCTGGAAGCAAATGGAGCATTCACAGTACTGCAGGAAGATGACATGCAGGCCAGGGAAACCCATTGTGATTTTGGTTTCCAGGCAAGATGTGAGTTCCCATTTCTTTGTTGATTTGAATAATACTTCTGTGCACACAAGAATAATTGTACTTGCACTTTAGCTCACCCTCTCCTGCAATGGCTGTGGACATGGAGAAATAAAAGAAGCTCTTTGAATACTACTTGTTGTCATTACCTTTAAAAAGGCATGCCACTTGCAGCTTGTGTCAACTTAAGTGTTGCTCCATCAATACACTTTACCAATCTGAATGGGCAGTCACTGAAACCCTTGGAAGACACATGCAGATCCATCTGGAAATTACCATCACCACTGCCTTGTGCTTATAAGCTTGTACTCATAGCTTGTTTCCAGGATGTTCTCTGGGTTTATGGTTTCAGCATATATTACCTTCACTTCAGGACAGAGGCCAGATGTACTGCTTGCTAAAGTAGATGTGCAAGTTTGGGGATAAAGATACCTATTTGGCTGTCCTTTCTGGCATATCACTGAGATTGTTAAACTATTTTAAAAACTCTCCACTAACCATTTTAAGTAAATGCCCTGTCCTGAACTCCTGTGGAGTACTGATGCTTACTCTACTTGGCAGTATACTTGAACAAAATGACAGCTTAAGAGAGTATTGCCTGTAATTCAGGGAAAATTCCAATTTTATTGCTGCTGTCTGGGTTCCGCCTTTCGCTTGTCCCATATGTTTGCCCTGCCTCTTTTTGTTATGTCGTGATCCAACTCTCTGTTCACTGTATTAGTCTTGAACAGTTTTTACCTTTCAATATTAGTGGAGCTGCTTGTGGAGAAAAATGCTATCCATCATGTCAAAGAGGAGCAGAATCTGGGCTTTTGCCTGAAAATTCCTCTGTGCTGTTATTTCTGTATAGTGAGCCTTACAAATCCTATGCAGCTAACTAAATTAAACTATCCAGAATAAATGATACCAAGGTCAGTTTTCAGCAAGATGGTTTCCAGAAGCAATGTGTTTAGAAATGCTAGTTCTATTTCTATGAATAATTACACAAAATATTTCAGAAGTGAGATGTTTAAAAAAATGGTTGCAACATTTTCCTTAGAAATGTATGTCAGGGGCTGAGATGTTTACCCAAACCAGAAGAAAGGTATTCTTTAGTGTGCTGGAAAACAAACTGATTTCTTCTGAGGAGCACAAAAGGTGTATGTACTGAGACACAGCATGTCATACTGCCTCTTCTGTATTTTTGTTCTTGTAGTTTGGTCATGGGAAGTAAACTGTTCTATAATTCCTACCTTGTTCTTTACTTCTTGTGCTGTGAAAAATTTGCACATGTAAGTAATCTGTTTCTCAAAGACACTGTGTTTTAAATACTGAAGTGTGTGTGTCAGGGTTGATGTCTTACTTTAACTTCCAAACTTGAGAATAAAGGTCTGAGACTTCAGCTGCTTAAAAATAAACATGAATTAATTTGATGTGCCTAGTTTAGAAACTTGTCCAAATCCACTGCTCACACTGATGTTGGATCAGGAGGGGCAGTTGTGAGTCCCATACACACATACTTGCAATTGCTGCTTGTAGCAGACAGCTGCTTGACTAATTTCCGCATGGACAAAGCAGCATTGAAAGGTCCTCTTGCTCTGGTCTTGCATTCCTGCTAGCTTGGATGACCATCCAATCCCATGTAGAATGTCTTGTCCTGAGTGTTAGTCAAGACTCAAAAAATGTATAGATGTTTTTTTGTGGAGGAAAGGCTACTGAAGGCATTTTGTGGTGTTTAAGAGCAGAACAAGCTTTTTTATATATAGATCCTTTGCCTTTAATCAGAGCATAGACAGGGATGGTCGTGTCAGTTAAGACATTTTTCTGCAGTTTGCAAGATCTGGGTTTAATTCTTTATGATACTGCAAACATCCTTTGTGAGCTTGGACATGTAGCTTAGTCTGTACAGCTATAATGTCCCCATTTATAAATCAGCAACTGCACACTTTGGCAAATCATTAATTAACCTGTACTAGATCGTGAGGTATATTAGACTAAGAGATGTTCCGATGTATGGTACTGAGGACCATATTGATTTCCAATGTGGTTAGAGTCCACTCAGGTAACTTAGAAAGCTCAAATTTTTTAACTTTATGTTTTAAATACATGGAGAGTTTTGGGATTGTGAGGTATAAAATAGGTTAAGAATAAGTAGACTATAATGATAGGTATGAACATCTTGTGAAAAAAAAAATAATTTCCCTGGATGGAGGTGAGAAAACTGTCTATGAAAGTATCACTACAAAGTTGACTTTAATGTACTCTTAATGTACATTGAGACAGTGTCTGTTATTTTCCTTGCCATCTCTCTGCTTGAAGGAAAATTTTTTAATGAATGCTCGAGTTCAGCCAACTTAGTGTTGCCTAAGTAGAACAGAGTAGAAAAGAAACAGCACCCATTTTCTTTGTTTATAAACCAAATTTTGCAGTGTTCTTTTGCAAGAGCTGTAGTGCCTGTGTATAATAAAAAAAGGGAAGAAATTCAGAATGGGAATTGATTTAATACATTAGTATCTTCTGAGTTTTCTGCTGGAAAAGTGTTTGATTTGAATGAACTATGGCCCAGTAAAAATTGTGCTTTGTGCATGTGCAGCAAATTCATAAAAAAAGCACTGCACACTTGTTGATAATAAAGGCCATTCAGTGCATATGGCCTACTTAGTATCATATCCCAGCAAAAAATGCCCAAATAGTGAATTTTTCGTGCTGTACAATCAATGTAGTGGTTATTCTAGAGGCAAAGTTTTGTTGTATCTTGGTGCTCATCCTTGAAACATTAAAGTCCTTATAACATGCTTTTAGTCGAAGAGGTCCTATAAAGTTTCCCAAGCAGTTGGTGAGTCAAGCTTTGTATTTTAACTGTACTTAGTAATTTAAAGCAGAAATATCATTGTTGGAATCAGGGAAAACACGAACTGTGAGTAGATTCATAAGGTAGAAGAAACACATTTTATCAATGAGACTCTAGAAGATGAAATGAATAGTTTGCTGGAACAAACGAAATCATGCAGTATGTTTAGCACTATTTTTCACGTTATGTACATTTACTCTATGTGCTTGAATCCTTAAGAAATCCCTGCAAGGGGCTTTAGCTGAGAACTTACAAGAACTAAATAAGAAACCTAGAAAAGGGAAGGAGAAAAAAACTAAGTGCTGTCTAAAGGAATTGTCAGTCGATACTTATGCCTTAATCTGCTGTAATAAATTATCCCTTAGCTGTCTTTTTCTTATCATCCATAGGGAAATTAATATACATTTCATCCAGGAGAGTGCCAACTTTTTGTCATATGATCAAGAGCAGAAAGAAGGACATGGACAATAGTGATGACAGAAAGCTTTCAGACAGAGAAAGCTACTTATTCAACAGTGTCCGATGCAGCCTGCAAGAACGTTCTATCATGCACACTAAACAGGAGTGTGGAAACAAGAGACTGACCTCTCCCAGCACTCAGTATGGTATGAGTTAAGTGTGATTTGTTTAATCATTTGTGTGATTTTAGTGGAAATACTCTTGACCCATAGTGGAGTAAAATGAAAGAAGGACCAGCCCCATGGCTTGTTGCCTTTCTTGCTCTTGTTTCTCCTCATGTGTACACAGCTCCAGTAGACTTTTGGGTCACATCCTGGACTCTGTGATAACTCCTTGTGCAAGCCTCAGCTGGTAGAGGGCTCTGCAATCCTGCTAGGACAGTAAAAGGAGAGATACTGGTAGAGAAGAGTTGGAGCCATGACTCTGGAAGGAAGCCCACTTTAAAAATTCCAGCAGCAGAACTGAGGTAGCATACTGGGAGTTGGCTGTGGAGCGGGCAAAGTAGCACATGCGTGGCCAAATGAAGGGCTTGGAACCAAGCTGGGAATTGGTGTACAGGGGCTAATAGTAGAATACAAGATTGAGTGGCCCTTGAACAGGAAGCTTTATGATGTGGTTAAATGAAGCAGAGAAACAGACTGGGGAAGAACAATCTTCAGCCTGGTAAGTAATTGCCACAGAGGAAGCTGTGTTGTGGCATGGTTATGCCTAATACTATACATGCTGAAACCAGGCTTCATCCTTCCAACTGATACACCCCTGCATACCCAGAAAACTGGGGGCAGCTGGATTCGTGGTTTTGTCTACCAAAAATAATAGTGCTGCTTATCTGTGGCACTTGAACTAAGACAGTGTTGTTATTATTCAACACAGACACTACTTCTCGAATCTTCCACAGGCTTAGTAAATGGAAGCAACTACCACCTGCAGTGAACAGGCAGTATAAAGTTTATAACTGCAGACTCCATGGGGAAGGATATACCTACTGGTTTTATAGGGGTGTGTGCAAAGTAATTTCATCATGAGCTGCAAAGCAAACCTCTGAAATGAACCAGCTTTTGTCAAAGAGTTTGCGTCTACACTTTAGGAAGCACCATCTGAGGACTCTCTCTATAAGCTCAGGAGCTGCATTTGTGCTCGGGCTTTTGCCCTTCATCCTTACCTGAGCTATGTTGTCAAAGATTTGTTCACAGTCATATGCTGCCATTTGTGAAACCAGTATTTGTATTTAGCTAATGTCAACTTTTGTGGATCTCTGATTAAGAAGCTTTATAAAAAGTCACCTCTTGCCTTTTTTTTTCTTTTTCTTAGTTAAGGGAATTTTGCCAAAACCTTCATAAGAGCAAATTTAACAAATAATAACAGAAACCACAGAATATATATGTGTGCAGGAGAACTATTGCCATGGTTTAAGCCCAGCCAGCAACTAAGAACCACACAGCTACTTGCTCACTGCCCCCCCCTCCCAGTGGAATGGTAGAGAGAATGGGAAGGGTAAAAGTAAGAAAACTCATGGGTTGAGATAAGAACAGTTTAATAACTGAAATAAAATTAAAACCAAAGAGATAATAAATTGTAATGAAAAGGATAATAACAAAAAGAAAGAGAAATAAAACACAAGAAAAACAAGTGTTGCAAATGAAAAACAATTGCTCACCACCAACTGACTGATGTCCAGCCTGTTCCTTAGCAGTGGTGCCCTGGCCAGCTTTCCCCCTAGTTTATAGGCTGAGCATGACATCATATGGTATGGAGTATCCCTTTGGCCAGTTTGGGTCAGCTGTCCTGGCTATGTCGCCTCCCAGCTTCTTGTGCACCCCCAGCCTCCTTGCTGGCTAGGCAGCAGGAGAAGCTGGAAAGTCCCTGACTTAGTGTAAGCACTGCTCAGCAACAACTAAAATATCAGTGTGTTAGCAACATTATTTTCATCCTAAATCCAAAACACAGTACTATACCAGCTACTAGGAAGAAAATTAATGCTATCCCAGCTGAAACCAGGACAATATCCACCCCTTATTCTATAACATCTACATCATGCCCAGGTCTCACACTTTCCAATACATCCCAATTAATCACCACCACCTTTCCTGTTTTTTAATATATACACACAGATATTCCCTTAGTGTGTGGGGTCTGAAATATCCGTTGAGTTCATTTAGTCCATGACTTTGGGCTCCATCTGCCATAACAGTCCTTCAGGGCAGGATAGATGGTGTGTGGTGTTGGATTGTTGCATACTGAAGTCAGTTCTGGTTCCATCACAATTAATTCTTCATTAATCTGGGCAATTCTTACTGTAATACAATTAATATGGCATAAAGCAACCATAGTAGTGATGACATACAGTATTATATAGCCATTAACATCATACAATCTAAATCATTGGCTATTCTCACCTAAAATCAAATCCCCTTGAGGTGCACATAGGAATTCCCCATTCTTTTGCATCACCCACCAAGTGCACCCAGGTCCTTGAGCAAAAGCCGTCCCATGGATGGGTTTGCCTTTGCCTGAGGCAGGAGTACCCAGACTGTCTTCCCCAGCCGGTTTTTTATGTGGACTACAGGGAGTTTGTCCCCTTCTACAGTACATCAAATTTTGATTGGGCAGGGCCAGCTCGATTGGTAGATCGTCTAGTGTTGACTAACCAGGTGGCTTTTACTAAATGTGTACCCCAACATTTGAATGTCCCAGAACACATTGCTCTCAATGTAGTCTTTAACAGCCCATTGTATCAATTTTCCTGGAGGTTGGTGCATGATAGGGGATGTGATATACCCACTCAATGCCACGCTCTTTGGCCCAGCTCTCTATGAGGTTGTTTCAGAAATGAGGACCATTGTCTGACTCAATTCTTTCTGGGGTACCACATGTGACGGTCGGACAAATTATAGTCAATGTCTCAAACATTCGTTAAAGAACTTTGGTGGAGAAAACGGCCTCTGTAAAAATGCTGGAGTTTTGTGAACAGGACAATGTGGCCGGAGGAGAGGGCCCCCCGGAGGGTGGGACCGCGCTTCTCCAAAGCCGCAATTCCTTATCTTAAGTGACCAGGAGAAGGAGCACAGCATATGCGCCTGGAGGAGGAGGCCCCACGGAGGATGGGACTGTGCTTCTATCTTAAGTGGTCATGCCAGCAGAAAAAGAGAGGCAACTCTGCGATGAACCCCCCCCCCAAGCTCTCCGACCGATTCCAGAGAACCCCGGGAATGAGACTGCGCATGTCGAGACCATCGACTAACACGCTATAAAAGAAGGGAGAACGAGTTCTCAGCGCGCGCCCTCCAGAACTGGATCTCTACGCTGGCTGGACCAACGCTGGACCCAGGACTGGTGAAACCCTTTCCTTCTCTCTTTCTTTCTTTCTTTCTCTCTTTCTCTCCCTCCCTCTTTTTCTTCTCTCTTTTCCACAGTCCCTACACCTCATCCTTTTAAACATAAACCGTTGACCAAGTCTGGGACTAGGAGTGGACCTAGCCGCCCCTGGGCTCCTCTCTGAGAAGGAGTCCAGAAAGCAAGGGGGTCTGCTCTGAACCTCGTGACTGAACGGGAGGGCTCTCCTTCTGACACAGTTTCATGTTCCCTTTTCCATTTCATTTTTCTATACTTCTCTTCTCAAACAGCGGCTTAACGACATGTTGCAAGGTTCATATTGATAAG
The DNA here is from genome assembly GCF_900496995.4 of Aquila chrysaetos chrysaetos. Taxonomy (NCBI): domain Eukaryota; kingdom Metazoa; phylum Chordata; class Aves; order Accipitriformes; family Accipitridae; genus Aquila; species Aquila chrysaetos. The sequence goes on from NC_044030.1 coordinate 52,679,115, forward strand.
TTCACTTGTACTTGGGCAAGGTTATCTAGGTTGAATAAATGTTGATTGTTGTTTGAACTCCCCTGGTGTCGTTTCACCTTAATTCTGACAAAGGAAATCCACGAACCTGAGTCGCTCCAACTCTGGGACGCGACATCTTAATTGGCGTCACGGACAGGATTTCCCTTGTTGGAAGGGAGTTTCTAATGAGATACCAGACCTCCACTCAGAGAACGAGCAGGGAGGATCTGGGAAGGATCTCTCAACAATAAGTTGGGAGGGATCCGAGCAGCGGCAGACACAGGGGCCCAGGAAATATCTGTGTCTGACTGTTCCCCTGTTGTAGAGAAGCTAATTGCATATAAAGCCCGCCCTTCCCCACAAGGAGTAGCCTGGGCACGAAACCACTGGCATGACTCAAAAGCCATTGTAGGAAGAATTGAGAAGCTAGCAAAAGAAGGCAGGTTTCGCCCGGGAAAAGGGAAGGCTGTCGTGTGTGCAGTTTTAGGGGCCGCACTCGTAGCAGCCCAGGAAGACAGACAGGAAACAATGAAAGCTGAGCAGGCAGATAAGGAGAAGATTCAGTCCCTGCAGGATTTAGTTAAAGTCCTGCAAGAGCAATTAACTGCTGAGCGTAATACGACACAGCGGCTTCATGCTGCCTTGGCTGATGCATTAGATCGGGAAAGAATTTTACGAGCCGAGGTGGATGAACGATCTGACCCGGACTTAGACCTGCAAGGTCTAGAGGTAGTTCAGGTGAAACAGCAAAAATCTTTATACCCAAATCAAGAGTTAGAAGGTACCAGAAAAGTTTTTTACCCTGAGGATGAAGAGATAGCAATGAGGCCATTAATTAAAACAGAAACCATAGACAATGGCCAAAATGGCGGAGCACCACACGTGACCATTAAGACGATACCATATTCCGCCACTGAATTATCTAAAATTCAGGAAAAGTATATCCGACTAGCAAAGGAGACTGAAACAGAATATGTGTGGAGGGTGTCATTAACTGGTGGCGACCGGATTTTATTGTCAGAAGATGAAGCCCAAGGATATTGGGGGCCTGGAGTGTTCCTAACTACCGATGATCCTAGGGAACCATGGTCTCTGACGCAGCGGGCAGCTTACTGGGCAGGGGGAATAGACCAAATGGAACGAGGAGAACCAACACGGATAGACACCCCTTCTATAAATCAGTTGACTGAGAGCTTACAGAAAACTGCTTGTCTCCAATTAATGCATGATAGGCGATTAGTGCCACAACAGCCCTCTCTGATGTTGTTAAATGCCAATCCCGATAGAATGACTCCTCTAATCCGAGGTTTACCAGATTCTTTGAAATTATATGCTGTCCAGCTGCAGGATAGATTACGTGATGCGATAGCACCTAGAGGAGGCAGGCGGAATGCAGGAGGGGTCCTGACCTGGGGAGAAGTGGCACAGGAATTGGTTAACTACGGCCGGAGAATGGGTCTCACAAGGGAAGAAAGCAGGGCTAAGCCTGCTATCCGCCGAATAGAAGGACCTGGCCGACCTCCCCCATCTAAGACTGTAAACACCAAAAAGCTGTATGGGGGTCAGCGGAACTTGTTGTGGGCAGAAGGGATAGAAAAGGGAATTCCCCGGGACGTGATGGATGGCTTGCCCACCTCTGTCCTAGAAAAGTTGGTCCTAGGGTGGAAAGACAAGAACAAGGAGCCTCCTCATACTGAGTTAAACATTCAAGGCTATAAAGGGGCGAATCCGCAGTTGCTGGCAACTCCCACTCCCCAAACACCTACTGCCCCAGAGGAAGGTATGACTGTCCGCAGGACGGGAAACTAGACAGGCCGTCCCCAGTAAGTGAGCCAGGGGACGGCCAGTGGGTTTATTTAAGGAGGCTCACTGAAAATAAGACAGGAGACCTGTTGATTACTTTTCCCCTTGGTCCCTTTAAGACCCCAGTAACTTTTTTAGTTGACACGGGTGCTCAGATGTCAGCACTCCGGGCGGATGTTGCTAACCGCAATGGAATAATTGCAGATAAGAAGCAGATATGGGTCACAGACGTTTTTGGAAGCTCCCAACCACAGCCGACAGCTAAAGTTAAATGCTGGCTGCCAGGGGATTCATCCCCTGTTGAGGTTACTATGATACTAGGTCCTCTACCCACCAATATTCTAGGACTTGACCTCTTAAAGGGCCGGTCATGGGTAGACTCTAAGGGAAGAGAATGGAAATTTGGGTGTCCCGCAATCTCTGTGAGGCTTTTGCAGTCTGCACCAACTCTTCTCCCTTCAAAGATAGTTAATGTCAAGCCTTATGCTTTGCCTTTGGGAGCAAGGGAAGGGATCACTTCAGTGATAACTGAGTTACGGGAACAGGGGATAGTTATTCCTACTCATTCACCCTATAATTCCCCAGTATGGCCGGTCCGCAAGCCAAATGGGAAGTGGCGACTGACAATTGACTATCGACGCCTGAACGCTAATACTGGCCCATTAACAGCTGCAGTCCCCAATATAGCCGAATTAATTGCAACCATACAAGAACAGGGTCACCAGATTTTAGCAACCATTGATGTGAAAGACATGTTCTTTATGGTTCCCTTGCAAGAAGCAGATAGGGACCGCTTTGCCTTTACCTGGGAGGGTGTACAATATACATTTACACGGCTTCCCCAAGGCTATTGCCACTCACCAACCATTGCTCACTATGCATTAGCCCAGGAACTAAATCAGATCACTCCTAAAGATGGAGTAAAAGTATATCAATATATTGACGATGTGCTAATTGGAGGACCAGATACCACTGTGGTGGGACAAACCCAGAGAGAAATCATTAGTCACTTGGAAAATTTAGGGCTCCAAATTCCTACCGAAAAGGTACAACTCCCATCACCTGAAGTAAAATTTTTAGGTATCTGGTGGAAAGGAAGGACTGTGTGTATACCACCCGAAACCTTGTCCACCCTCGAACAAGTGAAAATGCCTGAAAATAAGAAAGAATTGCAGCATGCCCTAGGCTTGCTAGTGTTTTGGAGAAAACACATCCCTGACTTTTCTATCATAGCTCGCCCTTTATATGATTTAACCCGTAAAAGAACTGCTTGGGACTGGACACCTGTCCATGAAGAGGCTCTGAAATTATTAATTTTTGAAGCAGGGATTTACCAGGCCTTAGGACCAATACATCCAACAGACCCACTCCACATAGAATGGGGTTTTGCAATTCATGGGTTATCTATACATATGTGGCAGCGTGGCCCTGAAGGTCCTACCCGTCCTATAGGGTTTTTCTCGCGTAGCTTTAAGGATGCTGAAAAACGGTATTCAGTTTGGGAGAAAGGACTCTTTGTGGTTAACCTAGCCTTACAGGAAGCCGAGAGAATTATACAACAGCAGCCCATCATCTTACGAGGACCCTTTAAGATCCTGAAACCAATATTGGCTGGAACTCCTCCCCCTGTAGGAGTAGCTCAACGAGAAACAGTAAGGAAGTGGTATGCCCAGTTAGACCACTACTGTCACACTAGACAGATAGAGGAGGGAACACCCAAAATGCTGCAAATACAGGATCCCCCTTCTGATCACCCAGATACAGAACCCCCTCCATCGTACATCAAAGTGGCTCCTCATTTTAAACCCCATTTAACAAATGTGTGGTTCACTGATGCTTCTGCAAAAAGGGAAGGAAAGACGTGGAAGTATCGAGCAGTAGCATTACACATTGATTCAGGGGAGCATATGATAACTGAGGGAGAGGGTAGTGCCCAAGTAGGGGAGTTAGTTGCTGTGTGGAGTGTAGTCGTTAAGGAAGCTGAGACAACAGAACCAGTATACATTTATACTGACTCTTATGCGGTGTTTAAGGGATGTACTGAATGGTTACCGTTTTGGGAACAAAACCAATGGGAAGTAAACCAAGTGCCAGTGTGGCAACGAGACAAATGGGAAGAAATACTGAATATCGCCAAGCAGAGATCTTTCTTGGTAGGCTGGGTTGCTGCACACCAGGCAGGAGATAACCCGGCTCACCTCCTAAATAACCAAGTAGATTCCTTAACACGTCTAGCCAGTCTTGCCATCGATGGTGAAGCAGAAAAATGGGAACACCTTCTGGAGTGGCTGCACGTGAAGCGTGGCCATTCAGGAAGTAAAGACCTGTACAAAGAGGCTATTAGTAGAGGATGGGCTGTTACACGAGAATTATGTAATACTGTTATTTCTGCATGCGGTCAATGTCGAGTTTGTTTGGAAAAATATAACCCTTTAAAGGAGCAACCCCTACATTTAAGGACAAACAAAGGTTTATGGCAGACGTGGCAAATTGACTATATTAGCCCCTTTCGGGTATCAGAGGGAAAACGACATGTGTTAGTAGGAGTAGAGGTGGCATCAGGACTAACACAAGCTGAAGCTGTATCCAGAGCCACAGGAGAAAATACAGTGAAAAGTCTTAAAGTATGGTTTAGCTGCTTACCCAAGCCTCAATCAATTCAATCTGATAATGGGAGCCATTTCACTGCTGGAGTGGTGCAAGAATGGGCTAAGGGTGAGGAAATCCAGTGGGTTTTTCACACCCCTTACTACCCTCAAGCTAATGGTATTGTGGAGAGAACAAACGGACTTCTAAAACGAGCTCTGAGGCCCCATGACCCAGGGTGGGCCTTGCGAGTACCAGAAGCAGTATACCGAGTCAATAGCCGGTGGGGGGCAAATGGCTGCCCCCGACTCCTAGCATTCTGTCCCACACCTCCTCCTATTGTTCCAGGGACGAAAAGTGGCAAAGACCCTGCACACTTGCTCCACTATGCTGGACAACCAGTATTAGTGGAACTGCCCACTGTGGGGCAAGTACCCCTAACCCTAAAGACGCCCCTTAACCTTTATTCCTGGGTGGCCACAGATGCCCATGGGAAAGAGCATCGTATCAATACCCGATGGATTGTCCCATCCTTCTAAGTAGACCTTCATGTCCTGAATTAAAGTTGTTCCGATGTTAAATGGCTGATAAGAATATGTTTTTTCTGTATCCCACTGGCTGGATTCTAACAAGCATATCAGTTAAGATACACAATATAACCCCAACCCTCTGCTATAGTACTAAAACCATAGCTGCTTGATGGCCTGCTTATGTTTTTGTTACTCTGACTAGCGATGCTGTGTTGACTTCTCAGAATTCCTGAGTTGGGGGGAGGACACAGAGAGCTTGGCAGCAGACAACGTTGGAGTTCTTGCAGCGGCACCTACGCCACGTGAGAACAAGTGGTTGCTATAAACTTATTAGCCTTTTTACGCACAATGAACACATTCTGCTGATCTACGGATACTTTAATCAGAGCAATTCCAGTCAAGAGAGCTTGAAATTTAAGGCTAATTTGTATGCATCTACAATACATAACACATCCTGCACATGGCCTGTAGGAGGTTGTTTTACAGAAGCTGCACGAGCGCCTCGGAGAGTGCACCTCAGCCTCTCGGATGGATCCCAACCAATAGCAACACTGCTTGACATCTCCTCCAATCCTATCCCTTTAATAATTGTTTATTTTTGTATATATTTTGCAGGTTATCAGAAGCCCACAGCAAGACTTATGTTTTCACTTGATGAGTGGGCCATTATCTGTATTGTTTGTTTGATTTTGGTTGTGATATTCTTATGGTACAACAGGGAAAGATGGTTTGGAACTCCTTCCTCCTTGCCTTTCTTACTTTTGGTGCATCTGGACAAGGAGAAAGGGCCTCCAATTTGGCTTGGGAAGTGATACAAGGATTCATACATGTCTGGAATAGAACGGATCAGGGGATCTGTATTCAGATTCCTACTTCTGCCGAGCAGGGGATTAGATTCGGTTTGATACCCATGAGGCTCAATATTGGAAAATATAATATGAACAATGGCATTATAGGGTTAGTAGATGCTCCGTTTGAGTATCAATATCGAAGTGATTATACCTCCTCTGGCAGATGGTGGCGAGATGAAGCAGCCTTCTATGAGATCCCTCGGGACACGGGGTGGCCTGACTTAATAAACAAAACTTGTAAGCGATGGAGATTGGAGGTCAGTCGTGAAATTGGTATTAGTCATAGCCCGCCGTGTCCTCCAGGATTCAAGGAAGCCTATTCCAGACGATTCCCACCTTCTCCATCCTGGTGGAGAATAACAGGATGCCCTTCCTTTCACAATATATCTTGTAATTTAGTGCCTTTTTGGCCTGCTTCCCCGGAAATTACCCCTTTTGAATTACAGTATAATGTAAGATGGGATTCAGCTTGGTGTGTTCACATACCTGACAGGAAGGGACAATATCCTTCAGTGAATAACGCCCACACTGCTTGGGGATGGTCAGTGAAACACATGTTAAAAAACCAACCTCTTCACTTATTAAAGAAAGAATTTGTGGGCACGCCCAACCCCAATGATGCCCATTTGTTAAACTGTACCCACATTATAGATTGTACCACAGGTGCTGGCAATCCCATCGAAACATGGATCAGTTTGGAAGTTAGAACCTTAATTCGAGATATGTGCACCTGTTGGGGATATCCGAATTTTAGATGCCGAAACCGGGACAACCAATGTAATCAGATCACCAATAATGTTAATATCTGGCTAAAATGTGGAATTCCCATTAACCACTTCCCAAGACATAAGGTGGGAGAGGATAATCAAATACCCCGGGGAGACGCAGCTACTTGTCAAAATGCTTTGTATGCCGCCCCTGAGGGGACCGTCTGGGGGTGCTCAGATGGGAAAATGTACTCACACTTGAATGTTATCAAACAGGCTGGATTGCGGTGTGGTTTGGGAATTCCTACTATGTGTCCCAGGCGAATCTTTGAATATACCACACCACCTATTCACAGGAAAAAACGAGAACTTGATGACCCAAGTAGCACCCAGAAGTGGATTCAAAACATTCTAAAACCTGATTATTATACCTGGGGACAGAAAGTATCGTTAGAGCTAGAAGCATTCTTTGCACCATCTGGGTATATTGTTCGGCACCAATGGGTGCTAGAAAACCTAACTTGGCAAGTACATGTATTAAGTAATTGGACTCGATATGCCTTTGGGGAACTAAATCTGCAAGTGCAACAAGTATCAAAAATGGCGTTACAGAATCGTTTAGCCTTAGATATGTTATTGTTAAAAAAACAAGGTGTGTGTGGTATGTTAAACTTGACTGAATCCGAATGTTGTATTACCATTCATAATGCCACGACCTCAATTGAAGAAGCCCGGGCAAAGATGAAGGAGATTGCCGACCAGACGGGGGAACTCTTCCATGCAATGCAACCAGCTGACTGGTTTGGTGGCTGGAGTCCCAACTCATGGCTACATTCCATTTTGGGATCCTTGGGACTGACGGGATGGGGAAAATGGCTTGTAAATATTGGACTTATGATATTAATTGGATTTACATGTTTAATAGCAGGCCTTGCCATAGTAAGATGTATGATTAGCCGCTTGCTATCCTCAGCTGTCTCTCTCTCTTCTCCTACTGTCCGCTATGTTAAAATTACCACAGAAGAAGATGATATAAACGAGAATCAAAGTACAGCGACTGTTTGAGCCACGGGGTGGTGTGACGGTCGGACAAATTATAGTCAATGTCTCAAACATTCGTTAAAGAACTTTGGTGGAGAAAACGGCCTCTGTAAAAATGCTGGAGTTTTGTGAACAGGACAATGTGGCCGGAGGAGAGGGCCCCCCGGAGGGTGGGACCGCGCTTCTCCAAAGCCGCAATTCCTTATCTTAAGTGACCAGGAGAAGGAGCACAGCATATGCGCCTGGAGGAGGAGGCCCCACGGAGGATGGGACTGTGCTTCTATCTTAAGTGGTCATGCCAGCAGAAAAAGAGAGGCAACTCTGCGATGAACCCCCCCCCCCAAGCTCTCCGACCGATTCCAGAGAACCCCGGGAATGAGACTGCGCATGTCGAGACCATCGACTAACACGCTATAAAAGAAGGGAGAACGAGTTCTCAGCGCGCGCCCTCCAGAACTGGATCTCTACGCTGGCTGGACCAACGCTGGACCCAGGACTGGTGAAACCCTTTCCTTCTCTCTTTCTTTCTTTCTTTCTCTCTTTCTCTCCCTCCCTCTTTTTCTTCTCTCTTTTCCACAGTCCCTACACCTCATCCTTTTAAACATAAACCGTTGACCAAGTCTGGGACTAGGAGTGGACCTAGCCGCCCCTGGGCTCCTCTCTGAGAAGGAGTCCAGAAAGCAAGGGGGTCTGCTCTGAACCTCGTGACTGAACGGGAGGGCTCTCCTTCTGACACAGTTTCATGTTCCCTTTTCCATTTCATTTTTCTATACTTCTCTTCTCAAACAGCGGCTTAACGACATGTTGCAAGGTTCATATTGATAAGTTCACTTGTACTTGGGCAAGGTTATCTAGGTTGAATAAATGTTGATTGTTGTTTGAACTCCCCTGGTGTCGTTTCACCTTAATTCTGACAAAGGAAATCCACGAACCTGAGTCGCTCCAACTCTGGGACGCGACACCACGTCACTGTAAGACTTGCTTTTCAAGGCCCAGGATAGTGTTCCTGGCAGTGGCATGGGGCATGGGATATATTTCCAGCCACCCGGTGGTTACTTCCACCATTGTGAGCACATGGTGCTTGCCTTGGCAGGTTTGTGGGAGTGTGATATAGTCGGTCTGCCAGGCCTCCCCATATTTATATTTCAGCCATCACTCTCCATACCACAGAGTTTTTAACCACATGGCTTGCTTGATTGCAGCACATTTCACATTCATGGATAACCTGTGCAATAGTATCCGTGGTCAAGTCCACCCCTTGATCAGAAGCCCATCTATATGTTGCATCTCTTCCCTGATGGCCTGAGGGATCATGGGCCCACCGAGCCATAAATAGCTCACCCTCATGTTGCCAGTCCAAGTCCACCTGAGCCACTTCAGTCTTAGCAGCCTGATCTACCTGCTGGCTATTTTGATGCTCTTCAGTGGCCCGGCTCTTGGGTACATGAGCATCTACGTGACGTACTTTTACAACCAGGTTCTCTACCCAGGTAGCAATATCTTGCCACAATGCAGCAGCCCAGATGGGTTTGCCTCTGCTGCCAGCTGCTCTGCTTCCATTGTTGTAGCCACCCCCACAGGACATTTGCCACCATCCATGAGTCAGTACAGAGATAGAGCAGTGGCCACTTTTCTCATTCGGCAATGTCTAAAGCTAGCTGGATGGTTTTCACCTCTGCAAACTGACTTGATTCACCTTCTCCTTCAGCAGTTTCTGCAACTTGTCATGTAGGACTCCATACAGCCGCCTTCTACCTCCAGTGCTTTCCTACAACGCGATAGGACCCGTCAGTGAACAGCGCATATTGCTTCCCATTTTCTGGCAGTTTATTATACAGTGGGGCCTCTTCAGCACACATCACCTGTGCCTCTGGTGATATTCCAAAATCTTTGCCTTCTGGCCAGCCTGTGATCACTTCCAAAATTCCTGGGCTACTTGGGTTTCCTATTCGAGCCAGCTGTGTGATCAGTGCGACCCACTTACTCCACGTGGCATCAGTTGCATGATGTGTAGAGGGAACCTTCCCTTTGAACATCCAGCCCAGAACCGGCAGTCAGGGTGCTAAGAGCTGTGTTGCATTACCAACCACTTCCGAGGCATCTTGAACACCTTCCTATGCTGCCAATATCTTTTCTTCAGTTGGAGTATAGCAAGCCTTGGATCCTTGATATCCCAGACTCCAAAACCCCAGGGGTTGACCTCAGGTTTCCCCCAGTGCTTTCTGCCAGAGACTCCAGGTAGGGCCATTCTCTGCAGCTGTAATGTAGAGCACATTTTTTACATCTTGTCCTGCCTGGACTGGCCCAAGGGCTACTGCATGAACAATCTCCCATTTAATTTCTTCAAAGCCTTGCCATTGCTCAGGGACTCATTTGAAATTGTTCTTCTTCTGGGTTACTTGATAGAGAGGGCTTACAATCAGACTGTAATTGGGAATATGCATTCTCCAAAAACCCACAATCCCTAAGAAAGCTTGTGTTTCCTTTTTGCTAGCCAGTGGAGACATAGCTTTTATTTTGTTAATCTCATCCTTTGGGATCTGACAGCATCCATCTTGCCATTTTATTCCTAAAAACTGGATCTCCTGTGCAGGTCCCTTGACCTTATTTTGTTTTATAGCAAAACGGGCTTTCACAAGGATTTGGACTATTTTCTTCCCTTTCTCAAAGACTTCTTCTGCCGTGTTTCCCCATATGATGATGCCATTGATGTATTGCAGGTGTTCCGGAGCTTCACCCTGTTCCAGTGCAGTTTGGATTAGTCCATGGCAAATGGTGGGGCTGTGTTTCCACCCCTGCGGCAGTCGATTCCAGGTGTACTGGATGCCCCTCCAAATGAAAGCAAACTGTGGCCTGCACCCTGCTGCCAAAGGGATTGAAAAAAACACATTAACGATATCAATTGTGGCATACCAATTGGCTGTCTTTGACTCCAGTTCATATTGAAGTTCTAGCATGTCTGGCACGACAGCACTCAGCAGCGATGTGACTTCATTCAGGCCATGATAGTCAGCTGTTAGTCTCTCCATTAGACTTTCATACTGGCCATATGGGGCTGTTAAAGGGTGGGCAAGTTTTGCTGATCACCCCTTGGCTTTCCAGGTGATGAATCAGCTTATGGATGGGAATCAGAGAGTCTCGGTTGGTGCAATATTGCCGCTGGTGCACCGCTGTGGTAGTGATTGGCACTTGTTGTTCTTCAACCCTCAGGAACCCCACAACAGAAGGGTCCTGAGTGAGACCGGGCAGGGTAGACAGCTGTTTAATTTCCTTCGTCTCCAAGGCAGCTATACCAAAAGCCCACTGATACCCCTTTGGGTCCTTAAAATATCCCCTCCTGAGACAGTCTATGCCAAGGATGCACAGAGCTCTGGGCCAGTCACAACGGGGTGTTTCTGCCACTTGTTCCCAGTCAGGCTCACTTCAGCCTCCAGTAGTGTTAGCTGTTGGGATCCTCCTGCCACTCCAGAAATACAGACGGGTTCTGCCTGTTTGTAGCTTGATGGCATTAGGGTACACTGTGCACCGGTGTCTGCTAGAGCCTTATACTCCTGTGGGATCTGATGTGCCAGGCCATCGAACCTACACAGTCAAATAAACCCGATTGTCCTTTTCGTCCACCTGGCTGGAGGCAGGAGCCCTCTAGTCCTGGTATTTGTTACTCACTTCTTGTAAATATGAATCAGAAGCCCCTTTATTAAGTTTGGAAGTAAGATCAGCCCTTCTACTCTGGGAAACTCTCAGCTGGAAACTGGACCAGCAACTTTCCTGGAAGAACTCCCTTTTGTGATTGTTTTTCCTTGCAACTCACGTACACATGCCTCTAGGGTCAAGGTAGATTTTTCCATCCCACTTCCTCATGTCTTCTTCGTGGTCATGCAGGTAAAACCATACAGCGGCCCATGGTGTGTACCTACTATAGCCTCTCTCTTGAGCAGGGGAATGCTCACTCCTAATAGCTGAGATACTGGTCCATACAGGTGGGGAGTAGGGCATAACCTCTTTGAATTGCTGGAACTCCTGAGACAGTTTCTCCACAGCTGAGACACAGACCCATAGGGAGGAAGAGAGACTTTCTTCATATTGGTGGAATTGGCCAGCCAATTCATCCACCATTTATCCCTCTCTGTCTTTCCAGGTCATTACTGCCAATGAGTTGGCATATGACAGTGGTGTGCTCCCTACAAACTTTCACCACATGGATGTGAGAGACTGAAAGAGTTGATGCCTCAAACATTGTGGTGGGGCAAGTTCTGTATAACAATGAACCCTGCCTAACAACAAACCTCAGGTGAGAAGTCGGTCAGCAACAGGACATGGAGGCCATGTTGTGCTGGAGGATGCGCAGTTCCCTGTTCTAACACGCTGAGTGGGGCAGCTCACTGTGTTTGGCCAAATGTCAAACAATGGTCACACCTGCAGGGAGGGAGAAGTTACTCCCCAAATGACCCCAAGCCCAATGACCCTATTCCCGAAGGTTCTGGACACACAAACTGTGCATGACAGCTAATTAGCATAATGAGTTTGAGTGCCTGCCTGAAGGAGGGGCAAGGAGATGATAAAAGGACACGAATTGAAGCCCCACATGCAGGCACCCTCTGGAACTGGACCCTTAGGCTGATGGGACCAACACTGGACCCAGGACCGGTGAAATCTTTCTGTTCTCTCTCTCTCTCTCTGTTTTTCCATAATGCCTACACCTCATGCCTTTAGATATAAACCATTGACAGAGTCCGGGATTAGGATTGGATCCAGCCATCCCTAGGCTCCTCTCTGAGAAGGAGTCTAGAAAGCAAGGGGGTCAGCTCTGAACCTTATGACTCCACGGGAGGGATCTCCTTATTTTCTTCACTGAACTGATCCCCAAATAAGCAAGGCTTGTAGTATATGTTTGGTGGCCTATGGTTAGCATATATTAGACAGTTTACTGACGTAGTTTTATGCCAATTCTTGTTGTGAGTGAATAAAAGTTGAGCTTTGTGAGTTAAAGGATCCCTGGTGTTGCTTCATCTTAATCCTGACCTGGGAATCAGCAAACCTGACTTGTTGTCCTAAGAAACTGGGATGTGACAATGGGTCGTGTGCACTGGACTTCATCTGGATCTTTGGATAACTGCTTGTTGTCCAGGTCATCATAAATCACCTCCAGCATGGCTAATTCCCTCAGGTACTGGATACCTCTCTCTGTGGTGGTCCACTTGCCTGGATGACATATAACATCTTCCTTGAAGGGATACCTTTCCTTCACGCCTGACAGGACTATCCTGCAGAGGCTGAGGGCTTGTGCCCCTTTTCCAATTGCTTTTTCAATGACCCCTTGCCTAGAAAGGGATCCCAGCTCCTTGGCTTCTCTACCCTCTAATTCCAGGCTACTGGCCCCGTTATCCCAGCATTGGAGCAGCCAGGTGATAATGTGCTCACCTGGATGATGGCTGAAATCTTTTTGCATATCCCACAGCTCACTCAGGGTTAGGGATCAGGAGGTTACCACCTCATTTATGAGTTCTGCCTCTTCCTCCTCCTCTTCTAGTGACGGCCCTGCTTTGGAGTAGCCTGCCTTGTCCACTTCTTCCTCCTTCCCCTTCTTAGTAGGAGTTTCTTCCCTCACCACATGAGCTGACTTTCACATCCAATATTTCTTTTTGTGTATAGGGATGACCGATACTGGCACGGGTTGGTTTTCTGGCTCAGCTGCAATGCCCGTCGCAGAGGTTGGAGTATATCCCAGCCGAAACCAGGACAACTATTTTTAGCTTTGCCTGGGGCTAAGATATCTTAAGTTTTATAGGTAACGATAGTATGCCACTAGTGAGGATATAAGATTTATGAAGGACCATATCCTAGCAGAAGTGACTACATATGAACTACACCTGAAGAATTTGATCTGATGCACATTTATTTGAGAGTGCACTTACTGTGTGTGCAACAGAGAGTTGAGACTCACTGAGCACATTCATTTTTATAATGTGTATATGTACCTATAGGTGTCCCTTCAAACTGGAGCCTCATGCAATGTACCGTTGACTTAAGATAGCAATTATGTGGACTGTAAAAGGCCCATCTGTCCTATTTATCTCTCTGTATTTGGACTTTGCAGAATAATGGACACTAAAGCTTTTTTTTCTTCATGGGTTTTTGGAGTTGTTTACTATAAAGTGAAATCTTCGTACATATATAATGTATCCATTCCTTTCAACTCAATGACATTAATAGTTTATCTGCTTATGAACATTAAGGGTATCTCATAGGCTGGCTGAAGCCAGAAAATCACAGCTAAGGTTGTTGTTGTTACTTTGTGCTTAACTTGACTTATTGTGCTTTTATTTGTCCTCCATAACAGTTTGATTTGAGAGATGGAGCTCTAGCCTTAACTTTGGATGTCCTAGACTTTCCCAGTGCAAGCCAGTTCTTGACACTTTTTAAAAAACATTGGATCCCCCTCACCCCCCGCCTTTTGTATTTAAGGTTATTTTTAACTGAACTGTCTTGTTAACCTTGGGGGACATCAGTGGAGCAGAATACCATTCAAGTAGTAATAGCTCAACAACTTGCTCCCCCGTGGACAGACCTTCAGAGCCAGTCTGGAAAAGCTCATATTCAAAGCAAAGTAACTGACTGGTTTCTTTTCTTTGACTTCATTTAGAATTTTCTTTTTAGGGATAGTTTTAGCAAAGGGAGTTGCAAACAATTGAAAAAACAGAGTCAAAAGAGGGGCCACTGCAACGCTAATTAAAACAGAACTCATTTGTATAAACTGGGTCTCCTCCCACAAAAAGGGAAGAACTAATGCAGGGCCTCTTTCCCCACAGCACCCTTTAATCTCCAGGGAATTACATTTTAAAATATGATGAAAAATAATGCCACTTTGTTTATTATACTCTGCTTGCCAAATTGAGTCTCATAGAACCTGCCAAATGTTAAATTTAGTAAGCTTAACCAGTTTCCAAATGTTGTCATACTCTCAGAGGGGAGCATGGGCTGTGAATTGTCCTGCATGGGAGATACTAGCAATCCGCTACTACACTTTTTCAGAAGAAGAAGGAAGGAAGTTTTTCAGAAGATTCTAAGGAATATATGATGAAACTAAAGTATCATGTCACTAACCTTTTGAAGAAAACCTGTTCCCATTTCACTTGTAAAGTGTTTTAAAAGAAGAATAAGATCACTGCAGTCTTTTCTTTTTTTCCCCTCTCCCATTCTTACCCACATGAGAGGAACAGATATATAGCACAGTGATAATTCAAGAAAGTATATCAAACAAATCAGAAATGTATAAACTTGCCTGTGGAACATCTCCTTCCATTTTAATAGCATATAATATTACAAAGTGCAGGTGACATTATTCAGTTTTTCTCTCCCTGTCTTTCTCTGCTGTGATTTACTAGTGTCTATGTTTACATCTAATTAATGAACACCCCTGCTGGTGTGGGTTATTTTAATAGAGCACATTTTGTTATTTTGTCTGAATTATTTTTAAAGATTTATTATTTTAGCTCTGCTTCTGGTGACTAGGGAGAAGCATAACTCAGCACAAAAAAGCAAAGAGAGCCAGAGGCAAGAGTAATAATGAAGAGAAACCTTAGCACAAGCTTTCTACTTGAATATGTACAAAAAATCCATCTGCATAATAGTAAAAAAATCATGCTTATAACAAATCCAGGCAAAGCCTTTTCAGATTAAATGTTCCATGCCAAGCCTGGGTGAGAGAGAAGGTTAGATTTGAGACCTGCATTCAAAAGTTGCAAAAGCTTTGGGCTTTGGTCATCTCCAGGTTATGTTTTGAAGATTCTGTTATGGATGTGGCTCATATATTTGAAAAACTGGGAAACTTTAGTGCTCTTATGCATTAGCCTGAATTAAAGTCTTCACTTAGCCTCCCTTCTTTGGTCTGATCCTCTGGTCAATGTAACTGAGCAATGTTTTCACCTCCTGCTTCTCGTGCAAATCTAGTTTCCCTGATCAAGATATGAAGACTACCTCTGAGAACCCAGGTTTAAAACACATATTCAGTTCACAGTAGAGAGAACTATTCTCTATTCCACAGTGCCTGAGGAAACTGCTATGAACACAGAATCAAATGCTGTTGCTAATAAAATTTTCATGATACAGAAGAACTTACAACTTATGCATTTTGGAACTTATGTGCTTGTTCTCAAATGACTGTAATTGTTGACTAAATGAGGGCTTATGTTTGTGTGTATCCCTTTTTATTTTTAATGAAGACTAGTTGAATTTTCACTTGGGGAATTTGAGGCAAGTGACAGATTTCATGTCTTAGCATGTTTTGTTTAATCAAAAGACATTTTGCTGGAGTGAAGGAGACAATGTGTGAGTAGAAATAAAGGGCTCTTCCTGTCTTCTATTAACGGATAAGATGATACAAGGATTCCAGGGTGCAGCTGTTTGAAGCAAGGTAAGCTATGCTGCCTGAATTCTGCTGGTGTTTTAAAGTGACATTTATGTTGCAAAGGAGCTCTGACTAGAGATGTAAATATAGTAACCCCCTCCTATTTCTTACCATGCTTCTAGTTACTGAAACAGCAGATTACTCCTTGCTGCTGTTCAAATGCAACAGGAACTACAATCAAAGACCAACCCCTTTTGGCAGACTACTCTGTTGTAGGATATTTGGAATAACAGATGACAATGAATGCTAGCACCTGTGCCATTAACTTGCCATGGTTAGATGTCATGAAAACCAAGAGAGCATGCTGCATTACAGTAAGCATGAGGAAGCATACATTTTTTTTCCTGAAAGTCTGAGCAACTCAGTGCTTTGATGTGGCTGCAGTTCCATCAGCACTTTCAGGGCCCAGTCTGGCCAAAAGCTTTGTCAACAAAGTCATCTCTCTGGCCCTATATAATGGCCTCATTAGTACACAATGGCACAGGAAGCAGAGGAGGAGCTCTGAAAGACATACTGATTTCATATGTAGTTTTCAATAAAACATTCCTTTATCCTAGATCAATCTTTTGTGAAATTCATTCCAAAAGCATATGCAGGTATATGTAGTCAACTCAGCAAGAAAATATCACCAGCTGAAATAATAAAAATAAAAAAGCCATAGAAATTAAAGTTTCTCTACTTCCCAGAGAATCAGAAAGGAAATTCTGCTTCTCAATAAAACCTTTCTGTGCCTGTAGCACCTCTTCCACCCACTAGTGATTGGACTAGGAAGAAATGCTTGTTTTTGTAGATATCTCAATAGGTAGGAAATGTATGACATTGGCCTACAGGGATTGTGAAATGGTTAAGTTAGAGCTACACATTACTTTTGCAGCCATACCAGCCTCTCTTTTAATTTACTGCATGTGATAAGGGACATAAAGGAGAATAATTCAGCTCTTTAAGATGTTTTGTACTCCTTCATTGCTGAAAAGATATACAGAAAATTGACCATTCAGTGATACCAATAGCACTAGGATGTTTAACTTTGGAAAAACTTACATCTTGCATATGTCAGCTCTTGTCAAATAATTGCTGAATGCAATGGTGGTCAAAAGTCACTAAAGATAAAAGTTTTTAGGTATGTACTTTGACCTAATAATTTAGAGGTATATTTCAACATTTAGTATTTGTATTCTAATCCCAGAGAAAACGGCTGCACAGTGTCTTTTCATGACTTCTTTTGGCGAGGAGATACACTTTGAAAATGACAGATTTCGTGTGCCTCAGCAAGTGTTTTTGGTGACAGAAGGATGATAAATAGAGAATAATAATGTCTTTATATTTCATGAAAAACAGGTAAATTTTTGGCAGAAAAGCTCATACTCTTGAGTTATCTTTATCTTTCATCCCTAAACATTGGTTAACCTTGGTAATATGGCAGTTTGCTTATGCCAGTATGCCATTTATACTGTTAGACTGCTTGCATAAGCTATTGCAGAGTTTTGTTTAAGAAAAAGATTTCCTTTCACCTTGACCCAGTAAGATTTCAGTATCCTTCTCCCAGCTTTCCTCTGCTGTGTCCTGAGATGGAAAATGATTTTTCAGACTGAAAGCCAGTTACTACTATGCTTTTTAGTTTTCGAGTCCTTTGAGAGGCAGGTCTAAAGTCAACCTTTCTGTTGACCTCATAGAGATACATATCAGGGCTAGAGCATGCTATACCTTATGTTGTCTATTATCCATACAGAGGTTTTCCTTATGGCTGTTTTCGGTCTGGAATCTGAATGTATTGCTAACTTTGCACCATCTTGCCAGCCCATCATTTTCTTTTACAACTTCTGATCTGATCCCATGGAAAAATCCACACTGACTTTCATGGATCAGGTTCAAAAGCAGAACTTCCAAGCTCTGCAATCCATTTCCTCTCCATTGGTGAGACTGGCAAGCAAAAGAAATGCTGAAATGTGGGGTAACATATTTAATGCAGATTTCAAGAGGAAGTGTAGCTCATATCTATTTGTATCATCTGTTAAAAGACTTGGGAAGCTTTTTAGGGATTGCCTACAATACCTTTTACTGTCTTTCTCGGCAAATGTCAAACAAGCACCATAGGTTTCCCAGCCTTTAACTCATGTTGATCTTTGTTATTTCAATGGTATGGTCAGGGTCAAGTGAGCTTAAGACCTGTTCTAATAAAGTCAGAGGGATTGTTGTGGGGCGAAGAAGAACTTGTCTCCACAGGCAAAGCAATGACTCACTGGTGTCCAACTGAACAGCCACATGATCATGCTAGTAATAGCAATGATGGTGATAATAATAATAGTAATAATAACATGAAATGCTGTATTGTCTGGCAGCCCTGACTAAGATCAAGACCCTATTTTATTAGTCATCCAAAGAAACAGTGAAATGCTTTTCCTGATGACTTTATAGTCTAAATAGGAAAGATAGAGTCAGGGTGGGAGACCAAGTCTGTTATCCCCCTCTAGTACAAATAGACAACTGGCATGCAAAGAGATCAAGAAAAGCATCCAAGACCACACAGGAGTTCTGTGGCATTGGACTGAGAACTTCATTTGAGTGTCCTTAAGTCCAAATTCTTCCTTAACTACAAGTATGCTCTGTATCACACTGCAAAATGTAACTGAGAAATGTAATCCAGGTACATCTTAGAAGAAGATTGTTGTGGAACAGATGGTAAGGAACTCTTCCATATCTCCTAGATATTAGCTAAAGAGTTTTGTCTCTATAATTGGGCCAACCCATCTCTGTATACTTTAAAGTACAAAATAAAGTAAAAAAGAAAGCTTAAGCACTGAGTTCTTCTTCATTTATTCTATTTATTTGTCATGAGAAAGAATTTCCTACTTTTTCCTTAGCAAATTGGATAAACACTATTTGTACTTTGCATACTAAAGAAGGATTTTGCTTTTGGGAAACTACCTATGTCAGTATTTGTGCATTTATAGTTACTAGCCATGAATTAATACATATTTAATATCCTCACTTTTCCCCTTATGTACATAATTTTTTTTTCTGAAGAAATTGCTTGGGAATTTGCATATATAAAACAGTGTTGTACTTTCTTGTTTAATTCTGCTTATATTTTTCATTTTGCCGATCTTTCTAAATGCTTCTCTTGCTGTCTGTACCTATGTTTTTGCTGAATAAGCACTTAAGGACAAAAATGCAGCACTGTCTGCCTGTGATTGATAGAAAACAAAGCTTCCAGGCAATGCAGACATTTCATTGACCTCCAGTGGCTGCAGGTGCAGAATTATAGTTCTCATTTGAGTACACTGTCAGTGTTTATTTAGGTGCCGTGACTTATTTAGGTGCAGACATTAAATGACTGGTGATTTTAGTACACATAGATCTAAATCATATTTCTTCCTAGCACAATGTACAAAGAGAGCAGAAAAGTTTATTGTACTACTATTTTTTGTGTGTCACTTAAGTTCTGCTGACCTGGGATATTGTAAATTTTTCTTCAAGTCCAGGGAATTGCCTCGAACGTTCACTGTAAATCAGTTTCCTTCTGGTCTAATTCAGCCCAGGAAAGATCAGATAGCCTGACAGGAGTCTGGAGCAGCTTGTTCCCAAGAATATTATACATGGGCTGCTTTAGAGGGTACAGTTGGGACTCTGATGTATGGCTGAACCTGGCCTCGAGTGAACCCTCTCTTGATTAAATCCCATATTAGTTAGGAAATATTACATCCAGGTTCTCAGCTAAATCTACAGTCAAAACACTGAGGAGAGACAAAGAGTGAAGGGGACTATCACTCAGCGAGGGAGAGCAATAAGGAGAGGAACAAAACATTCATAGAACTGACGTTCCACTTTTGAGGAAATTTTGAAAGGCAGATACGCTTTGTGAGAGTTATAGAATCATAGAATCATAGAATGGTTGGAAAGGGACCTTTAAGGATCACCTAGTCCAACCCCCCTTCCAGGGACACCTTCCACTAGACCACGTTGCTCAAAGCCCCATCCAACCTGGCCTTGAACACTTCCAGGGATGAGGCATCCACAACCCCTCTGGGTAACCTGTCCCAGTGCCTCACCACTCTCACAGTGAAGAACTTCTTCCTTACATCTAATCTAAATCCACCCTCATTATTGTTATTGCAGTTATATTTATATTTATATTGTATTTATATTTATATTATATGCAGTTGAGTTATTGCAGTTGTATTTAAGGCCAGTGCACTGTAAGCTTCTATCCTTCCCTTGGATGAATAAATTTATCTGACATACTGGTTAGAGCTAGTTTTCCAATTAAATGAAGATTGTGAAGATGTGTCTTCTAGGGAGAAGTTAATGTTCTGCATAACCATTGCTCAGCCCAAGCACACGACCTGTTGCAATTAATCAAGGACTTCTAGGGAAGTCTAATGCTGTGTGTTGGGCTGGAGGTCAGCCTGGATGAACACAATGATCCCTCCTGACCTTACCACCTATAGACTTGTTGCTGAATGAGTATATGGCTGTTAAACAGGTTTATTCCCTGGCTCCACATTAATCTGTGCAGAAGTCTAATTGAATGTAATTGAAAACAAGTGAATGCTGGATGAAAGAAAAATATAACATTTTCCACTTTTCTGGATGGAGTGCTGTCAGTGTAATAGAAACCATCATTTCCTTTATCTCATAATAGGCAAGCAGGATTTGAATCTGTGCTCTTTCATGTCATGAATAATAAAGGAGTAGAAAGGTAGAACCAGGTGTCTTCTCTGTGACAGCTGTATAAGCCTGCTATACCCAGTAAAATAAAAATATATATTGATATTCGTATAACAGATACAGATGCTGAAAGTATGAGACCCCTTTTTTCGGGTAGGCAGTGGCATCTGCAGTGGTCAGCAAGCATGCTGACATTTCCACAATACCATACATGTTAAAGAGAACATAGGTTTAGTCTTTTTCCGCTATTCTTTTAGCAGGACTGAATCTTTAGCACTAGAAATCCATACCTCTCATCTGCAGAAACTTGAAGTGTCTGTGGTCCCCAGAGTACAAATACCTCTCTTCTGAAAAGCGTGCAGTTTTGAGCACCTGAGAAGTGTAGTGGCACATTGGTAACCTCTTGTATACAGCTCATCTCCAGAGATGAACACATATCTTTCTATTCCTTTGATTATTAAAACATCAGTACTTTTCCTTTGTTTAAAAGAAAACAAACCTGTGATTTACGTACAGGAAGCTGATTCCGAAAGACAGCTGAAATGTTGGATGAAACTAGAGCAGGCAGAAGAAAGTAAGTTTAGGAAATTTAAGAAGAAGCTCACTTAAGATATAATTCTAAATCATTTACTATGGATTTGTTTTAGATTGTTGGAGTTCTGCTTTTACAGTAACTTAATTCATACATTTACTTCAATTTTCCAAATCTCTGGAAATCACACAACTTTTTATCATTTTAGGTGTACCATATGGAAGAAAAGTGTCTTCCTCAACTTACTGCATTTTTAATTACAGGACAGTATCTATTTTCTGCTGCACTAATAACAGATTTCTTACTTTTAAATTTTGAAATATCTGTCCTATGTAAATATCCCATAGGAAATTAGAATTCCAATCTGTAATGCATTGCACCGACATTTAAGCACGAATCATTGTCCTGAAGTCTAAATAAACAAAAGGCTAAATTTATGGTCTAAATTAAAGACAAAATAAACAATGTCTGACAAAGAATTGTTCCTACATTGCAGATGGGAAATGGAGTCAATGCAAGATTAAGTGATTTGACGTGACCAGGGTCATGCAGGCAACCTGTGGCAGCTATTGGCATTGAATTGCTGCCTCCTGACTGCCAAGCTTAACGGCAGAACCATCTTTCTTTCCATGATACCTTCTCTCTTCTTAACTCTTTCATGTTTTGATCTGGTAAGTGGATGTCACAGGGTGGCAGAATGCCTGCTTTGTCAAGCACTTTTCATTAAGAACATGTGTCAGAGCTAGAGTACTTCCTGTACTTTCCCCTTCAATGAAACCTCATCTACATACCTCCCACACAGCTGTTCTAGAAGACACAGTTTAGCTCCAAACTGCCCCCTCTTTTCTTCTCCTCACCGTTCTGCTAGATGCGTATGTTTTTCTTTCTGTTGTAGCAGCACTAGTGTTCAGACTTTGCCCATTGCTAGGCAGATGTTAGGACTGTAAGTAAGAGTTCCTCTGCACAACAGTGGGGTTTTTGGTTTGTCTTTATAAAGCATGGAGAACAGGTTACCTCCACACCAGTACTTAACTGGTACACAGAGTAATCTTGGGGTTTTTTTTCACAAGAAGCAGAAGGATGTGGTAAACCCTGCTGGAGAGCAAAAAAGCTAGTCTGTTTGAAGTGTTTCAGGCAGTTACTTTCTTATAAAATGCAATCAGCTCCCTGTCTTAAAACAAGGCATGCCTGATGGAGCCCTACATCTGAGTCTACCAAACTCTGGGCTGTTCCAATGCATTGTCAAATGAATCATGCCTGCAAGTTAATAGAAATGGTCTTTGATGTAACTAAAATTGCTCAACACTATCCCTCCTGAGATGCAATGTGAAAAGATTTTACAGGGAGCTTTGTCAAATGTTTAGAGAGCAGAGCCCTGGCACCAATGAAAATATTGTTCTTTAGCTCTATAAGGAAGTTACAGTGATCAGAAAGAGGAATGCAATGCTAAACAATGTTATCATCAGCACACTGAAGAAATGCTTTCACTTCCTATAATGTTACAGAGGGAGGTGACCTCAGCCTGTACGCAGCAGTGTGCAGCACAGAGTTGCATTACCTAAACTTTTTTGACCTTTTGTCTACAGTAAATTGTTGTTCTTCAGTGTAGCTGAGAAAGATGGAAATTCTCATCCCTTCTGCCTAGTCTCTCTGACAGAGTTTATGCCATTATGCTATGCAGGCTATTTATACTCTTATGCTATTTAGTTTATATTAAAAGTGTCCAAATAAATCCAACAGGCAAGAAGGAAGACAATAACTTCTTTTTTAATGCACACCCCCTTTCTAGGACTGTGCATGTAACTGTCCTGTACACTACATGATCAAAGTACAGCCCATGTGAATGCACAGAAGAGGATGCAATAGGCATGCCCCCTGTACTTGCTAGGATTCAGATTCCCAGGGAGTGCTCATATCAGTCTGGACAATTTGACGTAATCCTACCAATGTAGCTGAAGCTATCTGGGCTCAAGGATTTATTAGTTGTGAACGTTCATTTTTGTTTTTACTGGGTTAGTGCCAGTAAATAAGTCACCAAAACCACTAGCTGAGTGTCATTTGATAGGAAAAGGCTGGGATCACAAGTAAGCCTTCTGTCTTCTAACAAAAAAAAAAAAAGTGCTGAGGTAAGCAGTGTCAAACCCAGCTGCATCAACATGATGGTGGGAAGACAAATGAGAGCTTTCACTGCTGGATACAGGGGATAGAGAGCCCACAGCTCTGAAAAACCTCTTCATATCCCAGAAACAGCTGTCATAACTGAAACTGCAAGGGACTGCTTTTTAAACCACGAGCTTTGATAAGGAGAATTCTCTCACCAGTCCTTTCTCAAGCCGATAAACACACTTCTAGCAACACAGCCCATCTGAAAGGTGACTGGAGATTTAAATACCTTCAAAGGTTTCCAACCCCCTCTCTTATAACCTCTCCCAAATGCTTATGCTGAGTTCCCAGCTGGCATTTCTGAAGTATCTATCACTATAGTATCTGGCTGCTGAGCCATATGAGCTCAACAATTACTGTGTAATGTCAAACTTCTTAGATTTTTCCTATGGGAGGCTGAACTTTACAAAGTTAGATCTAACATTTACCTTGTTATTGGCAACAGTGAACCATTAAAAGAGACACAAAAGAAGGGACATGGGGTCATTTTAGAATAAATATTCGGGCGATGACAGTTTTGAAATGTCCTGTTGGCATCTCCCGGTGTGTATTCTGGGAACAAGAGGTCACACGAAGTCAAGGGTGATGAAATGCATGTGTTTGTGGTCTGACGTACTGCAAGGGAGGGAAGGCATGAGCAACGTGCAAGTGTCTAAGCTCTGCATGGGCAAGTGTGTCTGTGCATGCACGGGCATGCAACATTTGTGTAGGGGAAAGAAGGACAATGGAGAATCATGAGGTGGGGGAGGGATGTGTTTGGTACTGGTGGTGCAATGAACTCCAGACAGGGACTGCTTTCTCTCCACAGGGCCCGCCAGCTCCTTGTGGCTGTTGCCTGGGCAATGGCTGGGGAATTATGAGGAATGCTTGGAAACGATACCCTTCTTTTGGGCTCATGGATGGAGCAGAAGGGGGTGGATGGCTTTTCTCTGTTTCTTTTTTTATATTCAGCAGATTAGACAAGCAGGTTGCTGTGGCGACGACACGGAGGAGGTCTCCTGCACACCTGCACCACAAACAAGGAGTCCTGCCAACACAGACTTAAGAAATCCCAGCGGCATCTTTATTTTTTCTTTTTTTTCTTTTTTTTTCTATGGCAAGTGCACAAGAGGAGGGAAAAGGGGAAAAAAGAGGAGGAGGTGGCAAAAGAGGGAGGAGAGAGAGATGAAGAGAAACACCAATCAATATTCAATCAGCTTAGCTGAGCAGCAGTGCTTACTTGTTGCAAAACAGGATGTGCATAAACAAGATGTACAGGCTGTCCATAAGAACACCCTATGGCAAGCTGCCCTTAGAAGAGAGAAAAGAACAAGTGTTATTTTGGTTTTACCTACTGAGTGTCCTGCATTTCATGATGTCTCTGAGGGAAACCAAAATAAAGTAACTATGGAAATGGCAGAACTCAGGCAGAAGTTACTCTTTTGTATCTGGCTAGGGAAGACGTATTCGTGTTTGTGCATGCATATACAGATATAAGATTTCATTTCTGAGAGGAACCCTGCCTTTAGAAAAAGAGCTGCAGAGTGGTGTGAAAATTAACATTATATGCCTGCTCCTTTGCTAAAAGAAAGTATCCAGAAGGAAGTAGATGTCGGAAGGGCGAGTAAAGGAAAATAAAGAAAACCTTTATAACAAAGAGGTCCTCAAGGCAAAAGTGTTGCTCTGGGATGCCATGGCATTTCTCTATCTTCTCCTAATGAGGTAGTCAGCTCTATGCAGCCTTACTGTCCCTGCCTTATCTCTCCTGGACATCCCCCTGACTCCTTCAAGGCTGTCTCTCTTCCCTTTATCCTCTTTCTCCAACCTACCCCTTTACAATCCCTTTCAGTAATTTTTCACATCATCTTTTCCCAACTTCTAAAATGATTGTGTGCATACTTGCAGCACTATCCAATGTACATACAAACAGTAGATTAATTAAAAGAAAACGTATGTGTATAGGAACAGGCAGTGAATGCACAGATGAGTCCTTGTTTCTGCACATGCCAAAGTGTGGCTGTTCAGAGACTTGTTTCTCAGCTCTGCCCGTGTCTCTTGTCACCAGAAGGATGAAGGCTCCCACCAACCAGAATGTTTGATAAGAGAAAAAATAAACAGTTTAAAGTTTCAAATTGGTAAAGTTAACAAGCACCTGGAACCTGCACTATAAATGGTGAGAGAGAAGGGAGCAGTGGAGGTGCAAAGGGGGCAGAGACTTTAACCACTCTCTCATTCTTGGGTGCAGCAGGTGTCAGGAGTATTTCCCAGCCTGCCACGGAAAAGAGAACTTTGCTGTTCTCATCACTGCCCCCCTCTCCAGTTGTTTTTTCCATGCATGGAGTTTCCCATAATTAAAGAAGGGTGCAAGAGAGACTTTTCTGCAGGTAACTGTGATACTGAGCTTGGAATTAGAGTTCAGATGACCCAAATATAATGAAGTTCAGTTGTTCTCATGACCAGTTTCATCTTTGTAAAGAGTTGCACAGTCTGTTTGTGAGATGACGCTAAAAAAGCCAAGTTTCTCCTGCTCAGATATCAGTAATTTTGATGGAAGGTTATCCACATTTATGGACGATAATGGCTTGTTCAGGTCCCATATATTAGGTTTCCCTTTCCTTGCTTTTGTTTTCTTTCAAGGCAGAGTCTAGCTTTCCTTCTGGTTATGGTGCATTACTGTGTTTGTGGCCATGTTTATAGATAAAGCACTTTGTGGATAACTTAAAACTACCATAAATGTAAAATACAGCTTATTGCTCATCAATTTATTCAGATTCTGAGCTTAGAGTTCATGTTAGTAACGTCTTTAGAAGAACAAATTTAAAAGAGATTGCATATGCTCTGTTCCAGCTAACGTCAGTGCGTAATGCCTCACTTCTTCAGTCAGAAATGTAGAGTGACCTGGGGGGCCTCACACAGGGATATGTTTTTACTAGTGAATGGCTGTGGGGTTTTTTAATGTTCTCTGTTGTGCTCTGTTGAAGTGATGCTGAACTCTATTCTACAGAGACAGTCCAAACAAAGCGATGAGGGAGTGAGTATATGATCCTGGCTGTGATGGCAAATGTGAACTGACAGTTCAAAAGAGCAGACTTTGGCCTGTCCAGAGCTGGCTAAAGTCAGTGGGGGTCTTTCCATGGGTGTCAGTGGATGTCTGATCAGGCTTTATACATCCAGGGAATAAAGTTGAGTGTTTTACTCCTCTCTTTCTAGAACTAAAACTTCACCTGCAAGGAGTGTATGCAATAGATGAACCAATATGCAAACCGTGATTGCATGTAATGAGGCAAAAAAATTCAACTGAGATATCAAAGCAAGGGAAATAGAGGAGAATTCTTGGAGGAATTGTTGATCTCCCTTCCTATGTGCTGGCTTGTGTCTACCATGTTTACTTTCCCCATTTACAGGTTTCTGAGACTGACATTGCCCTGCCAAATCTACCCCAAGCAAAGCACTCAGAGAACAGTGGCACTCCCCTTGCTAAGGGGAGATTAGGACTATCTGTAGCTGGTGGGTATCCTTAGCATGCAGAACTCTGTAGCATGATCCAGCCAGTGCTGGGAACATGAACTGAAAGATGTCAGGGCTTTCTGAGGTGATACCCATTGATGAGGTACAAGAAAGGAAAGGAAAACCAAGATCTGTAGACACTGAAAGTATTTTTTGGTGTAAACAAAGTAGATATTATTTCTAGGATCTTATCAAAAGTGTTAAAAACCACCAGATTTTGAGCCACATTCTGATGCTTTGTAAGCCTCTTTTCATGTTAGGGGTGTCACTCCAAACTTACAGTAGAGTAACTAGGTGGAAATTAGTCCATGGTTATTTATCAGTAACACATTTTGTTGGCTCTCCTTTCAAAATATTGCATTTATGGGTGTAGTCCAGCATTTCAGTGTTATTTTAGCTGTTAAGCTGCAGCAAAGATTGAGGCAGGCCATTTTAATGGTGGTAGAATCAGACTTTGCTTATATTTCTGCTTTGTGAACCTATGTTTTTCCATAAGTCATAGAAGTCAAGCTTTCATATTGGTCAGTTTATGATTGTGTGTATATATATATATATATATATATATAAAATATAAAATATATATATATATATAATTTTTTTTTGAAGAAGAAGAAGAAGAGAGAAAGGCTGTTCCTCCCTCAGTGGACAGTACTGCACCAGAAAATATCAACTGCAAACAGGACACTAGAATTCAACTTCTCCGAAGTGCTCAGATGAAAAAGAATTTAGAATAAATAAAAGTGTCTTTTAACTGCATGTAATAGACACAGAAAAGACAACCCACTTGCAGAGAGAGAAGGAGATGTTGATTAAAGGAGCATTTGGTCAGTGAGCATTAGTTTGTTTTAGTTACTTGAACAAATGATGGATTGTTTGTTTATAACTGAACTGAGCTGAACTTTCAACTGTGCTTGAAAGTTAAATTTCAAAGAAAAATATATGGAATGGTCTGTGCCTCACACAGAAGTGCAACAATTCAGAAATGTGCATAAAACACCTATTAAAAGAAGATTATCCTTGGACCCTAGTAAAAAAGGTGATACATTTTCTTTTAAAATACTGCATGAAAATGTATGATGTTAGCATTTTGCAGCCTTTGTTACTTCCCAGAGGAAGAAAATCCAAGGGAATGCAAAATGCCTTGAGGGTCCAACCATGTGCAAAGTGAGGTTTTACAGAGGCCATAGGACACTACTATACACTGTTTAGTCTGAAAGCTTTTAAAATGCCAGATATAAACTCTTTTTTTTTTTTTAAGGGTTAGAGTCATTGATCTGGAAAACTAATAACATCCAGCCTGAGCGGGTATGTGAGCAGGGGATATAGGAAGGAGCTACTGAAAGCTGTTTGCCCTGCTTTTCCTATCTTTAGGTTTATTCCCAAGAAGAATGAGAGGATGGAAATGGCCTGGTCTCTGCTTAGGTGGCCCCACCTCTCTGGAAGGAGAGTGCAGCTGGTGGATGTGCTGTGCCACACTGGTGGCAGTTTGAAGGAGACCTGCTGTTCTAGTCTGCTCTTCTAGTCGGAAACACAACTGCAAAAGTAGCTCTGGGTGGGAGAGAAAAAGGGACATACGGTAAAAATCAGGGCAGGGCTACGTCTGGAGCCCCAGGCAACCTGAACTGCAGTGAATTCCCTGCAGACACTGTAGAAAAGGAACGTGGGTTCTCATTACAGTCTCCCCATGCATGGCCATCGCAGCCAGCATACAGGATTCTTCAGAGTCTGTCTCAGAGACGAAAAACAGTGCTTTACAGGTGGCTGACACCCTTCCCCCTCCCCGTCTGCATGCAGAAAAGGGGAGATCTGTTTGTCTGGCTCTTCTCAGACCATGTTGTTCTGGAGTTGTAAATTACTTCAAAGCTCTTCAAGTTGAAGGACTATGTAAATGTGGGACAGTTATCAATGTAGGCTGAATGCACGTGCAAATTAAATACTATGAATGTGTTTGGAATGAAATCAACATGTTCTTGCTTGCAAATTTGGAATATGATTATTCAACATATTCTGAACAACTTTGCAAATACTAGTGATGTAGGTATTGCCAAACTATCTGAGCAATTTAGTTCCCATGTAAGGTACACAACTAGGTCCCTGGAAAGGCATCTCACTATTGTATATTCTCCTAAGCCTTCTTAAAAACACTAGTTTAAAGATAAATATTGCAGAAAGCATCATGTTCCACTTCTAAGCCAGTTCTGAAGTGTAACCACCTCTGGGCTGAAAATGCGCCAGGTGTTGTTTAGCCATGCCAAGTTAACCCTGCCTTCCGTTTTGGGAGAAGTGAATAACACAACATATAGATTCAAACTGTAATAGGATACTAGATGAAATATTGCTATTTATGTTGGAATTTGATCAATTAGAAAGGAACCGTGACTCTATTGGTTTTCACTGAAATGTAGGTATTACTTCAGGGTTAAGTAACTTCACTGAGAATCTAAAAACTTATAAATATTCTATCTTGGTTAAGTCTTTCCTTCCTTCTGAAATTTTTTTTTTCCAAACAGTGTTTTATTTTACAAAATATGGTGGTGTTACAGATCTGGTTTTAGGTTTTACTAATCTCTTAACTTGATGCTGCTTTTCTGAGAGATCATTTGAGCCTTCATTGTCTTTTCCCAATATTCTTGGGTTTTACCTGCATGAAGGCATCTGATGTTGAGCAAACAGTGACAAATTAAGATTAATTCTATATGTGCTGATTCCTTTAAATCCACTCTTCTGCACACTGTCTTTCAGATATAAAGTGTTATTATCTAGTAATGCTAACTGTTATTACCGATTCCTTCTCTTCCAAAGTATTTTGGGAGCTCAGCGTTACTCTGGAGGCTACTCTGGCTCAAGCTCCTCTGTCTTTTTCTTCAGCCAAATGTAACACTTGAGGATTAAAGACTCAGCATGTCTTCCAGAGTATTCATTGCATTCAAACCCATGGCGATGAATTTGATTTATATTTTTTGTATGTTAACTGAAGTGAATAAACGGGAAGCCCTGAATAACTGATTCACCCAATGCAGTAATACCCTGAGTAACAGAAGAGACAAGATTGTTTTTTAGAAAGGTTTTTAAAAGTCTTTCAAACCTTTTGCCAATAATTTGTACATATACAGGCATATGAATAATTTGTATGCATATGAGTATGCATGTGTCTGATGTTTGTTTTCCTGTTAAATAATTCTACATGTCCCATACATAGAGTATGAGACCAAAATCAGGACAATGGATAATAACATTCCATTGCCACGTCACTTTTCTGTGAATTGTGCCTGTGTGGTCTCTCTCATTGTATTTCTTGAAGTTTTTCCATTCTTTAGCCTATCATAGGCATTGGACCCTAACTGACTGCTTTCTCCTTTTTTACTTTTTAAGTCTGGAGGATTTTACCGGGAAAATTCTCTTTAGTTTCATTAAGGTTAACCAACATTAACAAAAATTAAGTATTCTATATACTGAAGATGTTTTTTACCTTCAGTTGTACTCTGCTTTATTGCAGTAAAAACATCTAGGTTACTCACGAGAAAGGAAAGACCATATTTTCAGGCATACGGATATTACAGATATTTTAGACTGGGATTTGGCTGTGATTGATTGTACATGCAGCCTAAGGGGCAAATTTCGATGTATGATGCTTTATTTTTAATTAAAAAAAAAAAAAAAGGAAGAGGTGTTGCCAAACTGCTGTATTCTGTTATCATGACAGCATAAACAGTTTCGGCCTGCAGGCATGTTCTGCACTGTTATTGAAAGGGATATTACTATTAGAATTGTTATTAGAGAGCTTGATTTCTCGACCTCACCAGAGGTACTGCAGATAGATGCGAGTTCAGCAGTGGGCTTTATGGGCCAATGGACCATTGTTGCACTGTGAGATCAGAAGTAGCTAGGAGTGTAAACCTTGCTAAAGATATGGGCAGAAGAGATCAAAATAGTGTGAATTTGGGGAATGTGGTCCACATGGGGTTTGCAGAAGATCTTTTCCAGTCATCTGTTCACAGGGGTTGAGAGGCCTGTAATTTCCACTCAACATTTGAAGCTGCTCTGAGCTAGGATAAAGACAACACTTCATAACAAAATCAGTCATTTTTTTTCAGGTTTTCTGTGACGCCTCTGAGTTTGCAAAGGTTTTCGTGCTTTGAGAAACTCTATTTGGCGTTTGTCTAGGACACGCACCATGTGACCATGCGCTTCTGGTACAAGGCCAAACTTGAGCCAAGCCCATATTTTGTTATGAAATCTATTCCTCCTTTTCAGAGACAGCAGAAGAATTATCTGCTTAATCTATCTTACAAAACCAACTTTCCAAAACCAGGCGTGTGTCATACTTATTACTGCACTCTTCTGGGGCAGTTACAGTGCTGAAACACATGTAAATGAAAATGGTGCTAGAGCACTTCTGCTCCATCTTGTTTAGTTAAAGGATCATATATGCTAACATTTGCAGTTAGGTATGTTTCTGCCTCCTTTTACTGTTACCTTGTGTCCTGGTTTCAGCTGGGATAGAGTTAACTGTCTTCCTAGTAGCTGGTACGGTGCTATGTTTTGAGTTCAGTATGAGAAGAATGTTGGTAACACTGATGTTTTCAGTTGTTGCTAAGTAGTGTTTAGACTAATGTCAAGGATTTTTCAGCTTCTCGTGCCCAGCCAGCAAGAAGGGTGGAGGGGCACAAGAAGTTGGCACAGGACACAGCCAGGGCAGCTGACCCAAACTGGCCAACAGGGTATTCCATACCGTGTGACGTCCCATCTAGTTTAGGAACTGTGAAGTGGTGGCGGGGAATCGGTGCTCGGGGACTAGCTGGGTGCCGGTCGGCAAGTGGTGAGCAATTGCACTGCGCATCATTTGTACATTCCAATCCTTTCATTATTGCTGTTGTCATTTTATTAGTGTTATCATTATCATTATTAGTTTCTTCTTTTCTGTTCTATGAAACTGTTCTTATCTCAACCCATGGGTTTTGCTTCTTTTCCCGATTTTCTCCCCCATCCCACTGGGTGAGGGGGGAGTGAGTGAGCGGCTGCGTGGTGCTTAGTTGCTGGCTGGGGTTAAACCACGACACCTTGTAATCTTAGGACCATGGATTTGGGTTCAAATTCAAAGCTGCAAGCAGTTATGTGCTTAATGATCTCATCCTACCTCTCTCCTCTTGTGACCTAAGCACTTAGCCAAAAATCAGGTTATTGGAGGTTGTTCCATGGTATGGAGATACAAAGAAGATACAAATTTCTTTTTTTCCCTGAATATGGAGAAATCAAGCAGAAGACAGCTGTTTACTCACAACTTCAAACATTTTTTACCTCATACTAAAAGCTGTTTAAACTTGTTCTTATTTCCATTCTCTGTGGGTCAGGCTTCGTGCATGCTTTCTTTTCCAAGCTTTTCTATTTTCTTTGTTCTTTCACTCTGAGGCAATTGATCTTTCAGAGAATGAACTCCCACCAAATCACTTTGTACTATTGCTATGGGCAGCAGAGAGTGCCTGGATTGATACAAGGGCCATGTTTGTTTCAGCTGTGAATGTACTTACCAAAGCTGAATGGCTTCTTTGCCTGTAAGCTGGCTGTTATGTTCATGGGCCTTCATCCTGATAGTGTAACGCAAGCCCTGTCATTAACTTCTAGCTGAATGACTGATATTTACATAAAATAGAGTGAAAAATCTTGTAAACTACTGCAGTGGGCATATGAGCATTAGAATCCAGAGTTAAAACACAGAAAGACATGTGTATTAAGTTTTTCCAGCACATCTGGTTTCTACACATCAGTCTTAGAGTCACAGTTCCTCAAACAGAAATGTGGATAAGTAGGTATTAGGATGCAGTTGTTTTCCATTGACTAATAATGTGTCTGTTCTTCACCCACATTGGATTGATTGCATCTAAGCTTTTTCATAGCTTAGTAAAGAGATATTAACCCAGCTACGTATCTGGAACAGGCTACTGCTCACACTAGCTTTACCTATCTGAGATATTTATTTCCCTCACCCTCAACAGTGCTTTTATCCCTCCTGGCTTTATTGTAACTCTTCTGCAACATCCCTTTTCTTTACTCCAAAAGTCAGGGTACACTGCTCTTGCTAACTCCTTTGCAGAAGGAATTGGTTCAACCTTGGTGAAAGTCAATACAAATCTTTCAAGAAGTGGGAATAGGCTCAGGCCTTATTGAAAGAGAACATGAGGTCAACAGGTCCATAATGCTTCTGGTTCCTGCCCCATGCCAAAATGCTGCTGCAGCAAAGCTTTGTTTCTCAACCTATCCATATTAAGAGCACTGGGGCAATTCTTTCCCACCCAGAACTATCTGTAGAAAGAGTTTGGAATACAGGGAAAAGCTTCAGTAGTTCAGACTGTGAAAATCACATTCCTTATCTCACCAGATGGCCTGGAAAGAACCTTCAGACAACACACATTAAAGATAAGCTTTAAATTTCCAAGGAAAATATACTGTGGAATTCTTGCACATCTGTGGCACTTTCTCACTCTCTGCTGAAATGATGCAGTGAATTGAAAAATGTCCTATTGGGGCCAATTTTTTATCCTACCACACATAGAATTCTGGAGTCAGTCTAATGAATCTGATGTTGTTAATAGCTCTAAATTTACACTGGGGCACTGGAGATCAGACTGAACTGTGATCTCTAAGGCAGCATGGGAACAGCCTGCTGGTGTTGAATACTTAAGCTGCTTGCACGCTCTTTGTCTTCTTCTTCTGTATTTCTTTTTCTAAGGTAGCGTTCTGGAATTGGAAAAACAGAAGAGGAAACATACAAAGCCAACAAAATAACTCCAAGATCTCAGCAGCTTAGCTATCCCACCATCTGTTTAAAAGGACAAAACATTAAAACAGAACAAAACTTGTGGTCCAACAGCTATGTCTGCAAAGAAGAAACAGTGCTATAGTTGAAATTCTATGCAACACCCTTTGGATCAAAATATTACGACAACAACAAGTAGAAGTGACCACATTTAATGGATACTCAAACAGCTAGGCCATGACTCAGATTCCTTACTGTTGTTTGGAAGTGAAACCTGAGAGCAGAGAGGAGAGAGGGAAAGAAACCCTGTGTTAAGCTGGCATGCACCAGTGAATAAATGGCTGGCATTTGCAAAGCTGCATTGCAGGGGAGCTTTTAACAGTTTGCCCCTGCCAGCTGATGTCTCTTTACACATCACTGCCAAGAAGCCAAAACTGGAAGCAGGTGCAGGGGCAGAGGAACTGAATGTGGAAAGGGAGAGAAAAAGAGAAAGAACAGAACTTCTGTTGTTAAAATTCTGTTGCTTTCATTAAAACCTAAACAAAGCTTTACTTTAAACTTGAATAGTAATTTTTAGTGTGATAGATTCCTGCCTATCCAGTTTGACAATCCTCTTACATTTATGCACAGAGCTAAAAGATTTTTGTTGGGGTTTTTTTTGTGTTCCCCCCCCCCCCCCACCCCCCCAATAAAGCCTTGGATTGACTGAGAGAATGTTGTATACTGATTACAGCAGCTTTCCTTTGGAGATTGAGAGCATCTGCTTCTTAATGCCCCTTGTTCCACTGCCCCCAAGCAAACTGCTTTTTACACACTCCCACCCCCATTAGACTAGGGCCTGGGAACAGAGCTGTTTCTTCAGCTCAAGTCTCTGTCTTCACTGTGCCATGTCACCAGTTCAGGACCTTAGTTCACCACTGTCTGATAAGATGCGCAGCAGGAGACACTAGGTGCTAAGAATTTACATTCTTAAATACACTAATGCAATGTACCACTCATGATTTTGTGAAATGCCTTCTGTTCCTTTTATTAAGATCAGTTTGTAAAAAGCATGGAAATACAGGTACAGGCCAGACTGTAGGGTAACGGTATGTTCTGCAAGAAACTTTGTGAGAGGTCTTGGTTACCTTTGGGATACCTCAAAGAGGAAACAAATTCCTTAATCATAAGGAAAACAAGGCCAAAAGGAAAAAAGAAGACTTTTTTTATGATGGCAAACCCCCAAACTATTGAGATGCACATGGTAGAAGGTGGGAACCTTTTCTTCAATTCTTTGCTAAGAACTTTTATTTTTAATCATTTAGGAGTTACTCTTCCCACAGATTAAAGATGTACCACCTTCTAGTCAGAGGCCTGAAATTGGGCTTCCTTATTTTTCTCTACCTTTTAAGAAATTCCTACTATTCTCAGTTAAAAAATTTTCCTTTCTGTTTTGCTTTTTCTATAAAGAAAAGGCAACAGCTAAAGCCACAGTAGGCAGAGTAAAAAAAACAAAAAATCATGATGCGTCAGCGCTTCTGTGTGCCTCATATTTTAAAATCCTTCCCATATTCTAAATACTATGATTTTAAATCACAAACTGTGCTTTAAAGCAGATTATATTTTTTCTGTTTCTCCTCTTGTATGTCTCAGAAGAGATTGTTGAAACTAATTTGGTCAGTGTCTGTTTTGCAGTAGGATGGTCTTGACAATACCCTGTTTTTCCAGTTATACAGACTGTTTGTTCTGAAGGAAAATCATTTCACTTTTTCAGTTTATGCTGTGTATTAAGCCACTTTTGCATTTATACTGACAGTGAATTTTCTTGTCTTTAACTTTTCCTTAATATCCAACTACTACTTACTCTCCCTCTTTCAAAAATGTCCAGGAAATTACGTGCTGAGATATAGACATGTTTATACTTCCATCTGTCACTCATCTTTTCTTTATAGTGGTGCCTCTTTTGGAAGGTGCTAAGGGACTGCTTTAAAGTGATAGTCTTCCTCTCGGTTAACAGGAAACATTCAGTCTGCCTCAGGATAAAATGTGCACATAATGCAGCATGTGCAAAAGAGAATTTACAAATCAACAATGAACTCAGCTTGGGCGTTGCTCAGTAAGTGTGAGCAGTCCTTCAGTTAATGAAATTGATGTAGATAAAGGATTTTCAAAACATCTACCCTGTGCATTCAAGCTGTTTCCTCCAACTCTTACAACCTGTGGAGACATAGTCTTTATTCTGATGAAAGCTGAGATTCTCAAAAGAATGACTCCAGTAGCTAGAGTTTGTTAGAAAAGTACCATGTTTGGATAAGAATAGAATGAATTAAGTCTGTGATCTTTTCAAAAAGGGAGAATAAACGTAAGTAAATCTATTCTGTTCTCTGTGAGACACCATTACATATAAGGGCACCCACATGTGTTAGAACACTGAGGGTCTCTCAATACACAGGATTTTCTCAAGCCTTATGGTCTTGTTTTATATATGCATGTGTAGTTTTGACAGGTCAACAGTTCTCATTAGGAACCAAACTGAAGCTGATTCCCAAAGTCCCATGTCTTTTCATGCGGAACATAGGCCAGGCTGAAACATAAGTCCAGAAGTCTTTGAGCAGCTTCCAGGAAGTGCCCTGGATGAAGTTGTCCAGAGTCTATGAAAATTGGATGGAGCACCAAAACCCA
Source organism: Aquila chrysaetos chrysaetos (assembly GCF_900496995.4). Taxonomy (NCBI): domain Eukaryota; kingdom Metazoa; phylum Chordata; class Aves; order Accipitriformes; family Accipitridae; genus Aquila; species Aquila chrysaetos. The sequence goes on from NC_044030.1 coordinate 52,715,304, forward strand.
TGGTATGCATTCATTGTCTCTTCTGCTGTATGGTGGGAAGTAAGTGCTACAGTACAGGCTGGTAGTATCTGTGTAGATGATGGATATGAGACCGAGAGGAATCAAACCAAAGTCATCTCTTTTTGCTCTTCATTTTAATCCTTGAACTGACATCCTCCTAAATTTTTTTAGGAGCATTTAAACTGATTGGTAGAGCAGCTATATTTCAAAGGATTAACACAGCAAAATGGAACACTGTACCTTTAAGCACTTGATCCCTGCTAAACACTGGCATAACTTCTCTGATTTTATTTCTGCAGCACTCAGGAAAGCATTTGAAACTCCAAGCACTTTGCAGGTTTTGTGCATGACTAAAGTTTAAAACAATGAGTGTTCTAAGATAAATGTGTATATATTTGTGTGTACAGATAGATAGGTACACACACACAGACATGCCTGCACTCTAACAAAAGCACAATAGCTCATTTGTAAAGTCACAAAACTGCTAATGGGGTACATTTTCTATAAACTGAACTAGCTTGTAGTTATATATATATTAAAAAAATACAGCCAAGGCCTATTAAATGAAACCATAGATGAAGTGAACTTATGTCATCAGTCTTTGAATTTTGTACCTTTTGAATACTATCCAAATATAATCCACTGTTTGAAATACTACAACAGTGGAGAAGGAGAAATGATCTCCCCATTACAAACTTATAGCCTCAAACATTCACATCCTGCTGTATATATATCACATACTGTATCATGTTGCTTATGGAAAATGACTTTTTTTTTTTAACTTTTGATTTTCTAACCCTTTTGCTGAAGATTAGTGTTTGGCAAAGTCAAGGCTCTAATTGTTTCTTTCCATTTCACTCTACAGGAAATAATGCTCTCTCTGATCTAAAATAAATTATTTTATATTTCCATATTCACCATGATCTGTATGTACAAATAGTGAAATTCAATGCACCTTGAGAATCATGTGACTGTATGTATGCCTGTAGTTGCTTAGTCTCTGAACTACACTGTTTTTGTTTAGTGTGCTGCTGCACTTCATGATCTTTACATTTATAATGTGCTGTTTGGATAGGCTCTAAGTGTTGTGTGTCTAAAAACATAATAATAACAAAGAAAATATATAGCTGAAGGTCAGGCCAGCTTGAACATACCAATAACAAGACTAAATAACCCAGCATGAGGAAAAACCACTCTCACTAGAAACGAGCATGTTTGCTGCTGGATATGTTGTGCTGGTAGAGTGCCAGCAATACCCCAGAAACACTCAGCACCTTCCAGGATGAGATCCTCAAGTATTTGGGCCCCAATTTCTACAATAAAACACAATATTAGGTCATTAGTTTCTGGCACGTTTTGAATATATGAAATCAAAGCCTTACTTTAAGCTTTTCTTGGTTTATATTCTGGTAAGTTGCAACAGGACTGTTCCTCTGTAGCATAAAAATGACTCTACTTCCATTAACAAAGCACTTGTTTCATTTCCCTTTTCAGAACTTTTTTGAGCAAGTATCTTTTTTTATTGTGATTTCTTTGGTGAGGAAACAAGTATTGCCATCCAAGCGGCTTGCAAAGTATTTATTCACTATTAAGCATGGCATGAGAGGAAAGATTCATAATGATGGTCCTCATTAACATAATTCTATGGTATAGTGCATTTTCTTACACTTGTGACTTGTCAAAAATGTCATTCTGATTCTGTACATTTTGGGCAGCATCACCTCTCTGATTTATTACTTGTATATTCTCTTACTGTTATTTGTGTTACTTTTACAAAATTAAAATTTAGTATTTGTTTCTCAGAGCCAATGACATTTCATCAGCACCTGGTAATTGTAACTTTTCATATAGTTGTGAGAAGTGGAATGGAGGAGGGTGTCCTATATAAGCAAATAGGAAGTCTGGCAGCAAAATGAAAGAACACAAACAGGACATAAAAATCGCAAAGCCAGAATCTCTGTGAGCCAAGATATATAGAATGGGACCTGTGGTTTCAACTGGGGGGAAACCATAATGAAGTAAATAATACTACTGATTTCTATATTAATGAAAGTGGCAACTGAAATTAAAAGTTTTCACAACTCTTCACTGTGCATAAATAAAACCTGAAAGGTAATGTGCATTAATACTGCATACATTTGCCTTGGTGTTTGGAGGTGATTCTGTTCTCAGGCATGGATATGTTTTGGCATTTTTTTCCTGTAGGTGTTGCAGCCAAGAGGAATGAAATGTAGATGCTGAAAGAAAAAAGTTTGTCCTTGTTCAAACACATGCACCTTCTCTCCTGTAAACTCTTAAAGAAGGGCTCAAGCAGGCCACAATTATGTTTAAGTTGCCTACTGGACCTCTATACCAAAGTAAATTCTATCATTTGGAACACATTTTTTTTTCCCCAGATACTGTTCTCTCTTCATGCTCTGTTTCCCCTTCACCTCCTCCTTCTTCCTTCACTACCCATGTTCACCCAAATTTGCTCACTTCTTGGTAACACAACAGTGTGTTTCAGCTTGTTGTACAGCTTCTTTTTCCAAAACTTTGGACTGAATGTAAGTATCCCACTTAAAACACGGAAAACAACTCTTTTCAGCAATGATATGAATACATTTTTTCTGGCTGCTTTCTGAGTAGAGCAAAAAAAAAAAAGCTTCTACATACAGAAGACACAGAATATCAGGAGCAATTGTAAAAATAACTGGAAGGTTATTGGTAGGTAATATACTATACTAGAGAAGAAGACACATTGCAGAGTGAAGATGGCCTCTGCAGAGAGCTCCTGAAAATGAAGGTACTATCTGACTCCCTCTTGCTGCTAAAAGAGACTTAAAACTATTTGTAGGCTTTGCATGCAACTGCTTTACAGACAGAAATCCTTTTTTCCTGGCTCTACTGGAAAAATAGCTGATATATCTTATTGCCTTACATATTAATGCTAAGGGTATAGATTTATTATTTTCATGGATTTATGGCAGTGAGATGCCTAGGCCCTACTTTCTAGCACACTAATTTTTCTGAGATGGAAATGAGTGCCTACCAGGACTGTCTTGAAATGGGGGCTAGCTGGGCTCTCACCCTCACTAGAAACAAAGTTCAGCCAAAGGCAAACGTAAAGAAATTACACACCTTTATTACTTGTCAACAATAATTGCTTTCTAGTAAAACTGATCAGCCATCAACAATGATTAATTATTTCACAGGGAGTTTGACAAAGACTACTTTTGCCTACTGTAGGAACAGACAAATGACGTTTGTTTCCTAGCATTGCTGGGGATCTCTTTCTGAGCACAATCAGGGGAAGAGGTCACAGGATTTAGTTTTAGATTAAAGAATTTCAATCCCTCAAGTTAATCTGGTCAAAGATTTTTGGGATATGAAATGTTGGACTCGGTGATCTTAAAGGTGACTTCCAACCTAAATGATTCCATGATTCTCTGGTGACTATGACTTGTCATAGCACCATCTAAGGTGGACTGTGCAATTTACATGGAAGTCAATTGGAAGTGAGGGTACTCAGCAGTTGCAAATCTGCTTCATAGTTCTCATGACCTGTGGGTCAAACAACTGTCATTAGTAAGATTAAAACTGGCACAGAATAAAATATGGATACACTTATAGTGAAATTTTTAAAGCTGCAGGAGCTTTTAAACACTGGCTTCCACAAGAATTAATAAGTTGACTGCCTAGATCCCTTTTGTTGGTCACTCGAAAGCTCTTGCTTAATTATTCTGCTCAGTAGTTGTAAATTGAACAGTTGTTTCTCAGGTTTTTCAAATTATTTTGAAATTTCAGAGGGTCATTGGCCCACAGAGAGAACATACACACTCACAAACTTTGTTATTTCAAGAGTTCAGCATCTTCTTGTTTATCTGAGGAGAACAAAAAAGTGTCTAAACCAACTACTTTTTCTATTTGGGGGGTAGAGTTGTCTAGCTCAAGGAAAGAAAAACATATATTTTTCAAATTTGGATGGGAAGTAGAATATGTCATTGTACTGTGTACCTTTTTGCTTAGTGTTAATTATAATTTGTAAATGACAGCTGAGTCAGAAACCACAATTTCAGATATGGTTCCAGTCTTCCCCCAGAGTCTGGGAGGTGTTCAATTTTGGTTCTGTTTATTCTTTAAACGAATAATGATAATATTCCTACAAAGCACATTTCTCAGTAAATCAAATGTTTTTATAAAGGAGTCATTATCCTAATTTTATGGATGGGAAAATAAGAAACAGGGATACAATGGCAGGTCTGAGGTCAGTAAGACACCCAGTGTCAGTTCTGGAACAACAACTCTGATCACCTGAGTATCAGAAAGAACCACCTAATTTTACTGATAAGTAAAACTCCACAAGCTCAGCTGTTTGATTTGGATAAAACCCTCAAACTTTGAAGACTAATCTGAATAAACCTAATCTTTTGGTTTAACCTAATCTTAAGACACTGAGAAAACCTAAACCTAATCTTAAGACACTGAGAAAACTGCCTGTCATCTGAGGGAAAGTGGAACATTGAGTTGTGAAGCAAAGGAAATACATTGTAAAATTAATGTATTTAATCAGGTTTTGCTTGATATGTATTCTGCATATTGAAATTTTGCCTAAAATAAAAATTTTCCTGAGGCAAGGGTTTTCTCCAGTTCTACTGGTGTGTTTCTAACCAGAATATTTTGAATTTGCTCCAATAGTCCTCCATTTTTTCCTGACCATTCTTAATTTACCATTGCAACGAAGGTGAACAAACATTTCTCTCCTTTAGAAAACACTTGTCTCGAGGCATCTGACAATATTATTCTACATTTTGCCTAGTTTCTAAGAAATGCTATTTTGTAAATGAGCTTGCACAGCATTTCAACTGTGTTTGGGTTATATAGGAGATATATAGTAATTCAAAATGGTAATGGTTTCCAATCAACTACCATGTTAAACATTTTGGGGATTGCAATGACACTCTCTTTAGCTAAAGAGGAGTTATTTTTGTGTGGTTCCAGCAATTCCTAAATGAAAACAGGAACAGACACAGATAATTTACATGCCATACCTGCAAGAGCACAGACTTGTTCTTGTAGCAAGTTGATAGGACAAGGGTAATGCCTTTAATGTTTATTCAATAACTCCATGCCAAACAGGCATTTTGCATTCCAGTGTGTCTAAAATAGCTGTTCAGGTAGGGCTCTTGATAAGCAATAAAAATGAGAGACAGGCCTCTACTTAGGATGCTAAAGTGTGCTACAAAGAATGATTAAAAAAAAAAATGCTTCTTTTAATAAGGACTTTTACAGCATAGATTTTTTTTAATAGGTTCAGTATTATAAATTACTGGAACTCCTTTATTTTCAGAAATATAAACCATATGCACGGGTGAAATTATGGCCATAAAGGGCTATTTTAGTATGAACCACAGGTTCATTTTGGAAACAAAACTGATGGTCATTTGCAAGCATTTAAAGACAGAATGAGAACAAAAACAGGCTGAAAAATATTCCTACTCACTCCACATGCTTATTCTTTGTGTCAAAGATTTGTGTTGGCAAAAGTAAAGATTTTCAAAATCATGACAGCTACTCAGTTCATCTTGTAAATACTCACTTACGTCTAGTTATTTCAATGAATTTGTACTTTCAGAAGTATCAAATTCAAATTAGTCAAGGAATGTGAAATTTCAAAGAGGTTTTATCTTCCTATATAAAGTATGAGCTTGGTCCAGAGTGTGAAGTTGTAAGCCATCCATGCACTAGATATTTTGTGTGAATAAAGATAGATCTAATCTATCTTCTTCCTATCAATAGAATTAATTCAAACTCAGAGCAATTAAGAAGGGATTCTGCTCAGAAAACTAATGGCAAGGTGGGGACTTATGTCTTAAATGTGTGCTGAGTTTTCAAGGAAAAAAAAGATAAAAACTGAAACAACAGCAATGTCAACTGTCTCCCTAAACTTAAACGGTGATCTGAGAAATAAGCTGATTGGTTTCTCACCTATCATTGTTACTAATGGTCTGCAAAACAAATTCTGTTATGATTTCTACCTTTGAATGTGCTTCCACAGAAATTTGCAGTGATGTGTACCTACTTTCTGAACACATAGGACTTTTGCAAGCCCTATGGCCTTGTTTTAGCTATGCATGTGTAGTTTTGAGGAAGCTTCCAGGAAGTACCCTAGACGAAGTTGTCCAGAGTCTGTGACAACTGGATGGAGCACCAAAAGCAATGATTTGCTTTCATGGTCTGTTCTGAGGTGTGGTGGGAAGTAAGGCAATAGGAAAGGCTGCAGTGCTGTAGGCACTACAGGCTGGTAGCCTCTGTGTAGAGAGCATGGATATGAGACCCAGAGGAATCAAATCAGAGGTATCTTTTTCTGCTCTTCAGAATGAGACAGGAGAGAATCCAGCTCAAAGCCTTTTTTTCTTAGGTTTCATGATTCTGCATGTCCAGTGGAAGACAAAAAACATAGAAACATTGTTGTCACTAATGTAAGCAAATGTGAACATGAATCTACCAAAGGAACACAGTTATTGAAGAAAAAAGCAGAGATTTCAGTTATTTTTTGTAGTAGTAGAATATGACAATTAGTTTTTTGAGGTGGTCTTTTTTTCCAATCAAACCGCCTAAAGTGGCCAATGTGTATTTTAATAGTAGTATAAATAATAAAATAAATTTTGAATAAAACTTCCACTGATGTCAAAACATATCAATAGTTTTTCTAAAATAAGTTGCCAATGAAAATAATGCAGTATTTTCATTGGCATACTAGCAGCTCCTTATATGTCATTATGAGACTAATTTTCTTTGCTAAAATTTTGCATAATTAGAATACACATTGCAGTCTAAGATGAAATCAAGACTGTACTTTGTAGTTTAACTACAGATGGATTTGAGTCAAAAGTTTGGATAAAGTTTCAACCTTTTTCAAAGCTTAGGGGTGTTTGGATCTGGTATTGCGGTAGTTTTGTACTTCAATGCTGTCAATGGAGACATTCTTGCAGAGTTACACAGGAGTTGGATCAGGCTCTCAGAATGTAATGTAAATGGACAGTACCATAAATTTCTTTATTACGAGAGCATGAACTGAAAGCTTTTGTAAGGAAAAAATTCTTAACATTGGTACTTAGCTTAAACTGTAATCATATTTCCAGTTGAAGAGTTCTGTTTATAACTGTTACTATCAAGGCAACTAGAAAATAGCAATCATCAAAGAAATGGAAGGATTTGGACTTGCTGTGCTTGATACACCAGCTGAGTAGAAAATAAAAATGTGAAAAAAAAAAAAAGTTAATTTGCATGGTCATTAGATGAATTTATTCTTTATAATAAATATATCAATCATTTAACTTCAGCTATAAAGGCATTGACTGTGCTCTTTGTTAATATCCTGTAACAATTCTCACTTCTTAATGAAGCTTTTTTCTAGCCAGAGGGAAAAAATAATAGTACCATATCCAAAATCTGTCCAGAATAAAATGGTTTTGGCTTTTCTGTAGCTAAGAAAACTGTCCAAATCAATTTCAATCACATTTTATTCAAGAGAAACCAAACAGCCCATGAGTCTTTGAAGATAAAGTCTATTTGACCACAGTTTAAGTAGCACTGAGACTAGAGCCCAATTGTTAAGCTCTCTGACCCAGGATTTCATAACAGAAAACATAGAATAATTTGTGAGTATGTGTACAGTGTAGGAATATCAGCTCCACCTAACTAGGTAGCTAGTAATTACATAAAATGGGTCAGATTATCATCTGGAGTTTCCACAGACATGCATGACAGCTGAAGATCTGTGCTGTTATTTTCCTACCTATTTTGTATGTCACAGACAGTTGGCCATCCTTTTTATCTGCAGTCTAGTGTTTATACAGCAAACAATGCCAGCTATATGTATATCATGTGCAAGTTTCCTTTTGGGTGACTGTAGTACAACATCTTGCAGTTCTGGGCATGCCACTAAGGAAGCATCATATTGAATGGGTGCTAGTAATTTTGAAAACAAAATTACTTCCAGAGAGGATATGTTAATAACAGAAACTGAAGATGTGTTGAAGGAAATATATAACTTCATGGGAACAGGTGAACAAATACCTCTCGTATCACCTAAAGAATTACCTCACTGAACTGGTGAGATTGAGAGAGGATGACCATTAAGTTCTCATTTGATTGAAAATTAATGCTAGCTGGAAAAAACACTGAAACATGCTGAGATGCACCTATCAGGTTGTATACACACAGGTTCATATTGATACTCAACTCAAATATTCTGCATTTTCATTCTTTTGCAAACTACTCTAGGAATTTTTTGTTTCTTCCTTTTACAGGCCCTTTAAATTTTGGAAGCTTCAGAGAGAACAGTTCTGTACATGTCCTCTATCTAGGGTTCATAAAACTGGTTCAGTGTGTGGGAGTGGTGTGCCAAGGCAATGACGTGTTAAATTCAGATAGTACACACATGCTGGGCAAAGGCTAGGCTGTGCTGTGGTCATCATGCAATACCAAAACCAGATAAAAACTATCCATTGACCTTTGCGTGGAGGGGGAGAAAAAGTATATAAGTTCTGTGACCTCTATGATAGCCCACTAAGCTACTGGGTAGAGAGAAATAGACGTAAGTTTGTACCACCGCAAGTTTAAAAATATCTCTCATTCTTTGAAGAAGTCAGAAACTGAAGCACTCGGAGACTGTCAATCTCACATAGTCAAAGACTGGGTATACCAGGGGTACTACAATGCCAGAATGCTGTCATATCTTTTATGCAGCTCAGTTTTTATGGACCACTTAAAGTGAAATGGCACTTTACTAAGGTCTTTCAGCTCTCTCTTTCTTAATGAGAAGACTGTTAAGAAGACTGACATCTGAAGTTGTGATTTTTGTGACAAGACAGTTATCCTTTGGGAAGAGGACAAAAACCACTAGGTTATTTAATGAATGATATTGAGGGGACAGTCATCTAATTTTAGTTGCTCTTTCCACTGAACAAGTTTTAAATCCAAAGCTGAGAAGACAAAGAAACACTTCTGAGTCAGGAAGCAGCAAGACTGGAGTGGCAGCATAAGGGAAGATGAACTGGGAGCTGAGGGTGACAACTCATCAGCACAAGGATCCCAACCAGCTGTCAATGATAAGGTTGTGTTTCTGGAGCCAAGACAGCCTGAGGATGACAGGATAGAGGTGGGTACACAAGAATCTCTGACTGTTCAAGGCCCGTGGTTTACCCTAAGGTGAACATCTCCACAGCTCCCATCCATAGCAATGAACATGGCTGAGGTATGTTGGGGCCAAGCAGGCATTTGGGCATTCAAGACAAACTCAGAGGCCACAAAACTGTGGGCACAGTGGACTGGACAGTGCACCCACTCCAAGAGGATGACGACAAGGAGTACTGTGTGGCAGGGTGCTGTTGCAGATGCCTCCTGACTGCACTCTCTTTGCAGTGGTCTGGGCATGGAGGCTGTTCCAGCCAGTGGCCTTTCTCACCACAGCAGTAGCGTGATCCTTCCCCCAACCTGTGTCTTCACTCTTGGGGTGTTGGGTGAGGTTGAGTGGTGCCCATCTCCATGGGCTTCTCCTTTGTGGGTGGTAAGTAAAGTTGAGAAAAGTGTCGCTGGGGTCCTCCAAGGGCTCTGGTGCTCTCTCTTGCATGCCATCAGGCACCTCTCCAAAGTGACAGCCAGGTCCAAGAGCTGTCCCAGGCTCTATGTGGCTCCACCTGGGCCATTTCATCATTGAAGGCCTCAGTCAGTGCTAACATGTAGTAGGCTACAAGGACTTACTCCCTTTTAGCCAGTGTCCACAGCCAGTGCCATGAAATGGATGGTGCCATTGGTGGCAGACTGGCTGCTCTGCTGGAGCTCCAGCAAGGGAGCCTCAGCCATGGCTGTGGGATTGCTGTTTCCAAAACACTGCTCCAGAGCAGTGAACTGGGAGCCTGGGGCAGGGCACAGGGGGCATTGCCCTCTGCCCAGAGGGACGCCCAGCAAGGTCATCCTGGATGGCCACGAAATGACTGCTGAGGACGGGCTAATGCTTGTTGTGTAGGCCAGACATTACACAACATTGAAGATTAGACTCCCCAGACTAGTAAAATGCCATACCCTTCACCTGATCTTCATTAAAGTGTTTGGGGAACTGGGTGGCAGGGGTTGCCCTGGGTGCAGTGGGTTAGGGAAGCCCACAGGGCTGTTGCCTGCCGCTGTGTCCCGGCCCCATTTTGGGCAAAGCCCCTGGCAGACGAGCTCCATTAGACACAGCTGTGGGTGCAGCCCCTGGCATGGTTGTGGGGCCAGGACCCATGGTGCCTGGCTGTGAGGGCAGCTCTTGACACAGCCATGGGGCCTGTCCCTCACCTGCAGCTCAGGTCCCATCAGGGTTTGGCCTGGGACAACCAGCAGGAGGTGGGGAGGGCCCTGCCCAGACCCCGGCAGCTCTGAGCCCAGGGTGGTGGCCATATTGACTTGTATGAATGAAATCCAGCAGACATTAAGGAGAGCACACACACAGATAAATTCCTGTTCATTTGCGTGGATGGATTATTCCAGCAAGGTTTCCATGTTTCCGCATTGTCCTCAGGCAATGAGATTTTTTTGTTTGGATATTATTACAGCATGTGTAGTGGTTGTGAAAACATTTTTTTCTTATGTTGAAAAAAACCAAAAATTCCCAAAAGCTATTGAAGTGTTGTTAGATTGATCCAAGACTGTGTTGCCAGATTTCAGTCATTAAAAAAAAAGTGAAATATAGAGAACAGAGCCACCATTCATATTTATGTAATGAATATCCAACAGTTAATAGATAGTCAGAAGTTCAGGTGCAATGAAAAGTGAGATATTGGCAATAAAATGCTTACTGCCTGTGAGGAATTACATCCCCAGCAAACTCCACCATCACTGTTGGAAGTAAACTCTTCTTTATTTGCACAGATGGATTATCTTCGACTGCAGCTCTCTTAATGTCTCTAGTCACACTAACATTTTAGGGATGTAGTTTACCTGAAACAAGGTACACCGTTCTCCCAGTGTGGTAGGTTCCCATTTGGGAAAGTAGCATCAATGGAGGGACAACTCGCTGAAAGCCCATGTTGACCCCTAATACTTTGTTAGCACCTTTGAGAGGACTCAAACACAGAGCAGATGCTGCATCTGCAACAGGCAAATTCTGTGGCTTCTTTAATAAAACTGCATGAGATCACTGATATTCCATTTACAAATCCATGCACAAATATCGTTTATGTCTGAATGATTTCTGAGCTTTTAATTAGTTTTTAAAAGATGTTTCTATCACAGTAGCTGTATACATCTCTGCATTACTGTCTTAGGCAGGCTGAAAAAGCTGAAGGGAAAAATGGCACTAATTCTTACTATAGCTTTGTTACCTTCACCCTCAACCTTGGCACTTCAGTATCCTGTCTGCATTATGTTAAAAGCGAGTCATTGACTTGAATATAAACCCCTTAGATTTATGTGTTCTGCAATTTCTTATATTTCGTACACTGGACCACTTAAAAACTTGAAAGAATCATATTTTATATAGCAACTGTGAACATTAGGGGACGGTTCTCTGATTTATATCTAGAAATAAAGGCTAAAGTTTCAGGGTTGCCAAACCGCTCACTTGAAAAACACAGTAACTACAGGAGGGAAAGAAACGGAAGAAGTCCTCAGTGTTTACAGTCATTCCCTAATGGAACAATTCTGTGCTATTTACTGTTAACCCCTTCCATAGGCAACCCCACTTATAGAAAAGGAGGACTCTTTGTTCCTAAGGACATACTGATTGTGAACTACTCACTCAGTGTCAAGATCTAGCCTCACTGAAGTAAAATGGTGTAAAAAAAAAAAAACAAAAGTCTTAGGACATGCCAGTTGTTAAATACCTTGTCTCCTCTGTGATAGCTTCTGTAATTGTGTAGCAGTCCTTATGTCTTGATGGGACTATGAAGCTATTGCTTTTTGAAGTTAGCTAATAACTCATGAAAAATATGAACTTCATCCAAATTTAAATTATTGCTAAAAGCTAAATTACATAGTGACGTTATATAGCCTGGAGCCAGCTCCGTTTGAGAGGGCTGGTATGTATGAAGACTTATCTTCTACTCACGTTCCCACTAGAGGCAAGATAGACACACAGGGATCTTGACAAGGAGCTCTTAGTTATTAAGAAAACAGTCCACTAGGGAAACATTGTTCTAGATGTCTGGATGAGAGACAGCCAATAGATGAGTCTGGGGAAAAGCTTTGATCAGAAAAAAGGTCTCCACAACAGAGCAGCAGCAAAGGTGTAGAGGTACAGTAGCAATAGCTGCAATGCAGCTGGCGAATGAAAAGTCATTTCCAGCCAAAACACAAAGGAAGAATTGTTCCAAACCCACAACTGGAATAGAAAAAAATCATAGATGCTAGACTGGAAGAGGAATTTTTCATTACACTAGGGTGAAATTTTGGTCTTGTGGAAGAGAATAAAGAAAACTTCTATTAATTTCAGGATGTCCTGATATTTGGCACTGATCTGGGCTATGGTGCCCTTCATGATGTTACTCCACAGCTCTTACTGCACAAACAGGTAAACTAGTAGCTTACAACTACTTCAGAAATAAAAATACCTGTTTTGCTGTGTTGGCATCACCCTAGCTCAGACTCATTAGTATGTTATACCTCTCACTCCCAACCCATGTGGCTGCAGCTCTGTAGAGAGAGAGCAGAGCTGTGCACTCCTCAGTGGAATCTGTTCTGTCGCTTTCTGCCTGCTTTGTGTTTCCTGCATTTCACTCACACTTACTGATTGTATGTCTGTAAGGACTTTCTCTGTCTCTAGCTATCCACACTTCTTTTTCTTATTGTCAGACTCCATAAGACTTTGAAGATGTGGTTAGGGTTGCAAATCCCCCAGTCTTTGATGACAAACACAGTGTTCTTCTTTTGAAACAAATTCTGCCCTGAAGCAAATGCTGGTTTCCCACATGTTTGCTCAACACAGAAAAACAGCTTTTGGCACTTTTTCCTCTGACCCCGCCTTCCTTTCCATACCCTCAACAAAATGGAGCCCTAATTTAAACAGTATGTTTATTTACCTATGCAAACGGAGTTCTACTTTGGGGAAATGGGAATTGGATGCAAGCAGAGCTTTATGGCACATGACAAGTATTTTGCTTTTTAGAAAAATAATGAAATGCAGGGCAGGAGAGGATAAAAAAATGAAGCTATACAAAGATGTGTCCTCCAGGAGACACAGAGATGGCAAGTTCTCTGACGTGCATCATGGAAGGTAAAGAATGAGATACAGAACTGCCAGGAACTCATGGAGAAAGGCTCAAAGGACCTTCTGCTTCTGTGGTTTTTCTGTTTTCAGAGTGTTCATAGGTAACACCTAGATGGCTCTTCCCCAAGATACATACTGTATCTCTACTGTTAGGCAAGTAGGATAGCTAATGCACCCAGACAGACAAGAAAAAAAAAAAAATAAAACCAGTAGTATTTGTGAATTTTGCTATTTTTGCTATTTGGTTGCCTGGCTTATCCAATATAGCTAATTTTTCATGTCAACTTCCTTCCCTTTTAAAAAGAGGAAGTTAGAAATTGGAACAAATCTTTACAGGGTTAAGGTAAGCATGGCCTACATATCAGTTTAAGACCAGTGAGCAAAGTCCTTTGGTGCACAGAGACTGATCTGCAGTTGTTTCACTTTATCTGCACACAGACTCTGCAGCCCAAAACATTGTGAACGCTGAAGGTATAGCAATAACCCTTTTGATAAAGCCTGTAAAATCCAGCCAGGGACATCCTCCAGGTACTAGACTAACCCTAGCCTAGCTCCTGCCAGATCAGTAACAGTTTACGTGGACCACAGCTGTTTCAATTCCTATTGTTGCGCTACCAGAGCAAGTGAACTCCAGTTGCTAACTCCTTCGTGATAAGGCGAATCTAGTATTGGGTCTTAGCTTCACATACAAAATCCCCTCTTATCTGTCCATCTGGTCTCAAATGAATCCCTATCCAACTAACCCATACCTGAATCACACCTGTTTCTGACCTCTCTCTGTTAACTGTAGCCTGGCATCCTCCATCTGATCCAGTTCCTGCTGTGGTTTATCAGCTTATTCTAAGCTTGGTGCTCCAGCCTGGATCCAGCTCTCATTCCAGACCACTGGCTGAAACTTTATGCTCAGCTGAAACCTCACTCTGGGCCCAAATCATCAGCTTTGGCTGGTGATCCCTTCTGCTGTTAGTTCTTAATCTGTGAGCTGTAGACTAAGCTGTAGGGTTTTTGGGGGGTTTTTTTGTTTTTTTTTTTTTAAACTACAGACCTGCTGTCATGTACCCATCTGGTTCTATCCCTTATCCGTAGCACAATTTAAAGAAGATCTAGTGCATGGTGCTTACAAAAGTCTGGCAGATATAATCTTCTCTTGGAACTATAATTTTAAAATGTTCTCAGCTAAGGAAGTACTCTGTAGGAAACCAGTTCAGGAATATGGAGCAGACTGGAATATCTACTTTGTATTCCACCAGTTTCTGACTGAACTTACATAGACTATTATATCGGACTAACTATTTTACTGTTAATGAAGGACACATCATACTTGTGGTGAAATAATAGTTTATATGCCTCGTGTTTGGTCTCATTTAACATATCAGCCCAACACTCATAAGTATAAAGATTCATCTTATGACTCCACGGTAGTGTGGGTGATATGCTGTCTGCTCTTGTATGTTCAGGTCCAAATCTGCAATTTCCCTAAAGAGATCTGACCCCTTTATAAAAGTGCATTGAGATGCACTTATGGATATTCAGGATTCTTGTTTGTGCCTTTTGTTGTTGTTGCAGTGATTAAGTTGGTGTTGGAGCAGATGAGTGGAAATCAAATCAACTTACACCAGCAGGGGTCTAAGGTAATGCACAGTGTATTTTGAAACAGGAATTTTAGGTGAACTTGTCTGAACACTTATTTGCCACAGACTCTTGCACTCATAGAGTTTCACGCTTATCTAATTATTGAAACACATTAGTAAAATTAGTTTCATGTTTTGCTTTTTGAAGAATTAGCAGTTACTACTTGCAAGCCACCACTGGGCAGTAATTTCAGTAATTAAGGCTACCAGTGCTAATTATTCTATTACTAGGCTCCTAAGTTTTCTACTCCCTATTTGGTCAACATTTATAAAGCTTAAGGATTTTTGCAGGTTTCTATGAGAAATAGCATGTAAATAATGTCGTATAAAATACCTTTTCATTGCAACCCATTGTAAAGTAGAGAAAAGGTGATTAAAGATGATTTCACAACTGTTTGCATGGGAAGCTTTACAAGTATGACTTAAGAGTGTGACTCTTACCTTCAGTAGACTGTAACCTGTTACTCCTTGCAATTCCAGGAGTTGCTACTGTTGTGGAATCATATGCAAAAACTAAAAGCCGCAGGATATTTTCCAAAGCACAAGTTGTACTCCTCACTCTGAGTGCATGTGTGTGTGTGCACATGTACATGCATATGGATATAGATATAGATATGTAGCTACAGATATATAGATACAGATCCGTAAGTATGTGTATCTCTATGTATAGCCTAAGAAGTTTTCTTGATTCTTTCCTGGCAACTCATTTTCAGGTTGCATGTGTTGTCTTGGATGGGAACCATGAAGTCCTGGAGAAAGGCAAGCCCATGGAAGAAAGCAGTAGCCTTTGACTCTGGACACCGAGGACTTGTAGGATTACATTTTGTAGAGATGCCAGCTCTTTTCCTCAGCTGAAGAGTCTGCAAAAATTTTATTTTGCTACAAACCATTAGAAGTATGGTGGTGACTATTGTAATACAAAGAGTGATTTAGCCAGGTCTTGGAAAGCATTATCTGCAAAGTTTTTCAAAATGATTACAGAGCTTACAAGACTGCGTGATGTCTATAATGCTTCATAAAATATCCCATCTAAATAAAGCTGTTAGAATGTGGCCTTAAGAAAGTATCAGTATTTCCAATTTGTGGTTACAGTTTATACTAATGCAATAGAATGTGCTTTTCATATTAATTTTGATGAAGAATTGCTTGGAAAAATGTTAGAATAAAGTTTGTGCATATTGGAGTTCTGTCAGATATTTCAACAGGAACAAATATTGGCGTGTTGGTAGTTGGTAATTTTTCAGTGTTAATATATGTATATTTTTAGACTTATAAAATGACACATGATTTTAATAACTCAGTCAGCAATATCTTTGAAATATGATCATTAACAAAGAATAAACCAACTCCCTTGCCTCTTTCCCAGCAAGTAAATTTATCTGCTGATTCCCTCACCATTTTCCAGACTTCACGTCCCAGTAGAACTGGTTTGGAAACCGTCCACTACTTGTGATCCAGACATGCAACAGGGCTGTTTAGGAGGTGGACACCAATTGTATTCCCGTATCTCCCTTTGTCAAGTAAATGACCAGCCCATCCAACTCTTGTTTCTCATTAAGTGTATTTGAGTTACCCATCCCTGTTATTTCAAGAACAAACACCATTCCATGTTTGCAGTTTCATTGAGACAGGTGCGTTCTTGTAGAAAAATTCTTTGTTTTCTTGAATTGGCTTTTCCTATAATAAATGGTTTTGTCAAAAATTAGAAAAATCATTCCTGCCTCAGCCATATTTTCGTTTGGAGAAATGGCAATTTCTATTTTCAAATTCTAATGTAATCAGACTCAAGTGTTAGTGATAGTAGCACCTAATTATAGCCAGAATATCTCTGCTTAAATTCTGCTTACTGTAGCATTTGTGGTTTTGATTTACTATGCCCTAAACCAGGAGTTTTACATTAGAAACCTGTGTAAGGAAGGGTCATAATATAATTTTGATCTCCTTATATAGCAAATACCTTCTAATTTTAGCAGAAGCAATGACTGATGATTTCAATAGAAAACCTCCCAGTGGTTGTGTACATAAGGCAGTGAAGGGGCCAAGGGAAAAGGGAAAATCTATCCAAGCCAGCTTAAGTCCTGAATGCCAAATTGCCAGTGCACTTTCTGTAGCATCTTGAAGTGGAAGGACTTGGAAAAATGCTGATCATCAGGAATACTTTATCAGATGAAAGAGGAATAGTTGGTCATATGCTAAATGGATTAAGACCTGTTCCTGAAGCAAAATTACATGAAGGAAAGTTGCCCAGAGTTCCTGGAGCAGTGATTCAGACTCAAAGTAGACAGCAGACTCCATCATCCTGGTTTTTAATGCCAATATGACTTGTAAGCCCCTTAAATGGAATGCAGCAGTGTCATGCTTGGTTCTCAGCATGGCCACTGTTAGTCCACACAGATCTACTGAGATGTGTTGCTTAATCCTCATCAGGACTTCTTTGCTGCCACATCAGATAGTACATGTGCCAAAGAACTCATGTTCTGCTTTGTCAGGCCATATTCAGTTCTAAAATAGTCTTTTTGGTTGATTAAGCAAAATTGCTTACTCTACAAAACTGTTGAAATATATATTTACTTGTTATACAGCTGCCAGGGTGATCTCCTATTGCTGCTTATCAGCAAATTAAAACCTGGTTGAATGTTTAGGATGTCTCTTCAACTCAGGAATGCTGGAGAATATCTCTTTACACGACAGATTATACAGCTTCAAAGGAATTTCCCTCTAATTGTGTTATACACCCTTTTATGGGCAGATCTTTCTACTTCATTTTCCTTTTAGAAAAATTAAAAAAAATAATAAAATAAAATTTTTTCCTTCTCAAACTGAACAAATCTACTAAAATGATAAAGCAATATAATTTCTAAAACCAGTTGCTTAATCCCCCCTCTGTCATTTCCTGCTTCATTCCCTGCTGCTTTTTAGCAACTAACACACACTTTGCATTTTTCCATCCTCACCTCTTTTTGTCTCTCACGATAGTATTTTTAATCAGTTTTGCTATTTAGAACACTCATTGCCATGTGCTAAATTGTAAAATCATGTTTAAAATGTCAAGAACTTTCTTAAAGGGATTAATTTCCATCACAAAGACACTGGGATGAGTAGTATTACTAACAGAATCACATGAGCATTGTATTTTCTCCCAGGCCTGGGTGGGGTGCTAGGTATTAACTTCATCTGTGGGAAAAAGGGATCAAAATAAGAGTGGGAGCTTGTCCTTTCTGGGATTACCTAGCAGCATGAGTGTTGATATTTTGTGGTGGAGTGAAGTGAAACCGCTTTATCTTGTCTGATGGGACACAGTACAGGAAGCAAATGTGTTAGGTAGGAATGCTTGTTCACAAGCAGACCAGTTACCAGCCACCTAGATTGTATTTGGGGAAAGAAAAGAACAGGAACTGCCTACTTTCTGTGGAAAAATAATACCACCCCATCTGTTCTCACTTCCCAACACTGTCTCCACTTAGGAGGAAGAGACCTGTGAGAGTTGCTCTGCCTTGGAGGAAGAAAACTGTGATACAGTCTCTCATGTTTTCATGGGGCAGTTAACCTAATCATGTATGTAAGTAACTCTTCCCCCTCTGCTGCGCTAGGAGATAATAAATCCTTCCCTCAGAAGAGGGAAAGCACATACCTTTGGCTAGGACATTGTTAGGATTGATCAAAACCCCAGGGAAAGGTGGTGAAACTTTGGAGCAGAGGTTGGAAGAAGAATGATAGTTCCTAGCATTTAGTCAGGGCGAAGGCCATCCCAAATTCTCCTTTCTTCAGGTCCTATGTACCCTCCTTACCTAATTAGAAGAATTATAAGCTTCAGTCTTCTGGGATGATTTTCTTGTCTTCCTTTACAGGATCTTATGAGGTTCTTTGTGAGTCTGCTGATTTTAGGGTTTTCTTTTTCCCAAGAGTCAAGGGATAGACATCTGTTATTGGACACATTTTGTGTTTCTACTAAGCAGCTACTTCTGTGACGGTTGTTGGCTCAACAGCTCTAGAGAAGCTAGAGCTGGAAATTAAAGCATAGGACTGCAAAAGAGGTATCTTCCTGTCAGCTGGAGTAAAAGAGGTGGGGACAAGTCATCAAGAGGATTGATTTATCAAAGAAAATCCAGGGTTCAGTTGGGAGGAAAGGGAGAGAGAGAGGGAAAGGGACTGGAAAATGTAGTCTGCTGGCTGGAAGGGGATAGACCCTAATGAACAGGAAAACAGGAAGAGATGCGAGGCTTTGAAATAAACAACTGAAAACAGCAGAAAAAGTGCTAGGAGAGATGTATTGTGTGTGAAGGATTGCCCGGAGTTAGAAAAAGTCAAGAGCCAAGAGAGCAACAAAGGTAATGTCAGATTAGTGAGAAGGAAGGAGAGAAAGAGATTAAAGCAGAGGACTTTGAAAGAGGGAAATTTGTGATGGTGGTAAAAAATGGGAGTGGGGAGAAATGTTAGAAATGAGACATGAAAAGAGGAAGGAAGAAAACCCTATACTTTACACTGGCTTTCATTTCTCAGTAATTACAGTGGGATGGTACTAATTTGGAGCCCTTTCCATTTAGAATGGAGTATGTCAATGAAGGATAAATTAAACATCTGATATCTGCAAATCTTGCAAGTGGTAAATTAGGAAGTTAAATACTTCTTGTGTAACCTCCATGGGGTTTCACTTGCAATACCACACCAATTACACAGATCTTTCTATTCATAAAACACGCTTGTGTAAGCATTACCATTCACAAATGACCCATTCTTGGAAGATGACAAAGAATTCATTGTACAGGGCTTTTTAAAACAATTACAACAGGTGAAAAACTTCTGCATTCCTTTTTCATTATGTCTTAGGTACTTCTGGGAACAAGAAAGGTACTGAGTTGCTTACATACCTAGCCAGTGCCATGCAATTTTGAGCCTGACAAGCTAGTTAGTCCTCAGCTAAGCTGAGGGAGAATAAAGTCCTCATTGTTAAGCCAGAAGGAAAAACTTGCAGCTGCTATATGTGTAGGTAAATACATGGAAAATGGAGATGATTATATGCGCCATGAAAACTGCTAGTTTACGCATCCTACCATTTCCGTTCACATCAAACTGCACAGGGTGTGAAGAAGTGCAGATTTCAATTTAGGTAATGTATATGCAGTTGGTGTAGAGCAGGGGATCATGACCATGACAATCCATCTCCTGCAGATTAATGTCTGGTGGAGGCAGGTATGTCATAAACTATGGCTTAATATGGAGAACCTCTCAGTGTTTCCTTCATTTTCACTAATGCATTGTGTGTGCTTGTAAGACATTCATAGTAGATGTAGGGCTATTGCTTTTAAATGTTGCCTCTGACCCAGATAATGTCAAAATGTCTGAATGCAGGCTATGCTCTTTTTAAAAAGAGCATCTCTAATGTAATGCAAATGCACATTGTGGGGAAATTCCAGCTGAGAAAATGAGGCCTTATATTTCTAAAACCATATACATGTCAATAGCCCATTATTCTCCAGTTTTAAATGTAATTGCAGCCCAGCTTGGAACGAATTCCTGAAATAATAAAATACACTGAGTAGCAGTTACTGAGTCTTCCAGTTATTTTATGCTCCCCCCTGCCCTGCAAAAATGAAAAGAAAAAAAAGGAAAAGTGGGGTGAAAAAAAGTGGAGAAGAGAATGGAGTGAGGAAGGGAGGGAGAAGATAAAAGTGAAAGTCATATCCTTTTCTTTAATGTGTTATTGGAACACTCTGTGCAAAAATATGCTGGGCTCCTAAAAGGCATTACGACATCAACGCATCTGAAGCTTTTGTATGAATGTATCCCAGTCCAATTTTGTATGACAAATTATTTCCAAGCAATTAAGAATATTTATAATTGTTTTCTTTGGTTGAAACTTTCTTCTATTTCCAAATTTCTTTCAAGCTAATGTTTCCTATAAAGCCTGAACAGCCGTCATTTTGAAAGAATTCTGTCTTAGTCATGTGAACTGCTGCTTGCAACCATCTTTTTCTGATAAATTTAACATGTGCACAGTACGGCCTTTATCTTCAGTATTGGTACGTTTTAAGGTATCATTATTTCATTGTGGAGTTCCCCCCTTGCCCCCCAAGTCTTTCTTGGAAGAACTCCAAGAAACAGTTTCCATGATTAAAAACAATATAGATGAATATGGCAGTGGTGCTGAGCTGCAGTATTTCTTTCCTTTCTTTGCTCTCTTTAATTCCCTCCCAGCTTTCCCCTCTTAGCATGAAACCCTATACTTCTTGGTAAATGAAACATAAGTGGTTCAATTGCCTAGTCATATTTCTAGAGTGGAGAACATACACATGGAGTTCCTGAAAAAAAACAGTATGCTAGCAACTGCTTAAGAAGCTAAAGGATCATTATGCAGTGAATGCATGACAAAAAATTATTCTGAATACTAAATTTGAGATATAAATATATGTGTACTGTAAACGTCTTGTGAAGACTCAGAAATGTGGATGTAGTAGTTTGTCAGTGGAGGTGGTTTTGTGGAAATGGGCAGTTGCAGTAAGAACCAACTTTCCTTCTCAGTTTCACACAAAGCAAGAGGTAGCTGCTGATACCATTCAGCATGCTTTATTTCCCTTTCAGTCTTTTTCTTCCTTCACTTAATGGAATCTGGGATTCTACTATCTGACTTATGGAGGTGCTGTTAATTATTTAAACCTTTCATCTTTCTTTAATTTATGTCATAGTGTAAGCATAAATTCCACTTTTTATCTGTTTCTCATCAAGCTGCATTTCTGTCATTGTTTGTAAGCCTGAGGATAGACAAAACTGTAAAATTAACTGTGCTTCAGTCCTTGAAAGAAAAAAAAAAAAACAGATAAAAACAATCTCCTCAGGACTCAGTGCCTCTGGTAGTTGATTAGTCCCTGCAGTAGGGAAAATTAAATTTTGTGGTTGAGACCCAGCATGCTTGGATGGTTTAATAATGCTGTGGCCATCATCCAATGGCTGACAACCAAGAACTGAGGTACTTTCTGTTCTTTACTCCCTCATGCAACACCTGAAAATCCCGGGGCGAATCAAACAGCAAATTAAAGCTCAAAAAACCCCCTCACCTGCAAAGCATGTATAAGGAACTCATTTTAATGCTTTCAAGCTGAAGTCATTGGGACAGGATCCCAAAAAAGAGCGACAAAGGTATCTTGGTAAGTTCTTAAAACACCTTTTTCAATTTCTTGTAGCTCCAACTGTGCTTGTTGTTTTAATGTATTTCTGTTTCCACTGCATGTATCAGTCAGTCAAAGCCAAGTAGCTACTAAAAGCAATCAAGTCACATGAAGCATTTCAAAAAGCCAAATCAGTGATTGTGACTGAAGATACAAATGAAAACTGTGGCTTCTCAAAAGTAGTTGTGTGAGGAATTTCCTTCCGACAGCTAAGCCCAGTCCAGCACCCAGTGTGCACTCTGTGCTGCATCTTGATTCTTAACTGGCAGGGTGGTGGTTTGCACAATGCATATATTGCCTATGCATCGGGGCTGTCCCTGTGGATGACTCTCTGGTAGCTATGTCTGCCAAGGGAAAAATGGTTTTGTTACCTGGCAAATGAAAAGTCAGCTGTAATGACATTGGCTCTGTTATTCTGAAGATAAAAAGCAAGAAGGTTTCAGTGAAGTGTGAGGTTGGATTTGGATTATGATATGCAGAGAAAATTCTCAAAACAAAAATAATAAGAAATTACATTTTTGTGGCCTCTATAAGGTTTTTGCTACATTGTTTTTAATAAAAAACACAGGAAATTTGGATGGAAGGAAAACAGCCATTTTATACTTCATTGCTGAGAACATGGTGGATATTTTTCTTCCTAAGGCAAATACCTTTAGATTCACAGTTTTGGCAAGTTCTGGTTGGAATTTTGCCACTTTTCCCCTTTAATGCCACATTTGCTGGGGAGAAAGGTGACGTTTTCTTTTGGATCAGATATATTCTCAAAATAATCTTGAAGAAACAGCCGTCCTCTTTGTTCTGGTTTAGACTGAGGCTTCAGTCACAAAGAGACCAATTTCTCTTTTTATCATTCACTGCAGTATAGTATCAGGAAGCTGCAGTACAAGTGTTGACTTAAGAACTACACTCTGTTGCAGTTTCTTGTTAGTGTTTTGATTGAAGCAGGATGGGGTGGAGGAGCAAAATGAAGCCACATACTTTAGTGGTAGTTCCTTCAGTCAGATCTCCATTTATAGCCTTTGAAATTGTTTCCCTGCATTTAAATTCTGTTTATTCGGAATGCTTGGGAAAAAAATCCTACACAATCACACCGTTCTGCTTGTTGGTCTGTTTGTGCCATCACATCTAACAGTTTTGCAGCCAGTGGTCAATTTCAGAAAACTTGAGAAAGAAAGGGGAGTATCAAGGATATTATGTCTTCATTGACTTTTCTCAAAACAGGCAACTGCATGGGGAAGACAGAAATAAAAATTTAAATCTGAAGAATAAGCAATTGCAACTCAGTTCGCTTTCTGTATTGAGAGGCTACTCCACCAACAAATCTGACTGGCCAAGTGAAGTCAGAGACTACCCTGAATCTGCTATGGCCTGTGTGAAGTCTGGCTAACCAACCTGGAAACAGATGCAGAACAGAGCTGAGAAAAACACTTATGTGGAACATTAAAAAAAGCTAAGGGCACTGAGAGATTTGTATTTATGAATTTAAAACACAGACTTACAGAACTGAGCTGGGTTTTTGTAAAGATGTTCTTTGAAGGCATTTCTACACTGCACAATTGGACAGCCCTGCATTAGGAAGTAACTGAAACCTGAACTCAGATTTTACCTTCTAAAGTCTTTCTGCTTCATATCTTTAGGGAGCTGAATACATAGGCTGGTGCTCAGCAGGTGCCCAGGTTTAAAATATTTAAAATCCCAGTCTGGAGATGAACTTTGTAGTTTAATACTATTTATTATTTACCTAGATAGGTATTTATCTCACTCTTTCCTTATGGCCAGCCCTTTGCTCTATCAAATACCCTCACAATTGCTTTAGCTAGGAATATAATGCCATCCTCATTTCACAGGTGGTGCGTCAAGAACAGGACAGTGTAAGGGATGTTCTCAAGGTTGTACAAGGCGCGCATGACACAGATTAAAATGTCTGCCCTGAATGCAAGTCAACAACTTAATCTGATGTGCCAGTTTTTCTGGGCCAGCCGGGCTCTCTCTTGTGGTGACTTCTGTGCCGCAGGGGTCTGGTAGAGTGATTAGAAACAAAGGACTCCTACAGGAAAGCAGAAGACCTCAGCTCCCACGAAGACAGTGTGTAAAGCAGTGTTTCGTCCCCATGTACATCTGGACCAAAGTACACAGTTTGAAAACCACACAGTCTCCCCCCACCCCGCCCCTTTTCTTATGTTAAAGTGGTGGGTTTTTTTAGTTTAATCCCTTTGTTGATTTCACTGCTAGTTTCTATAAGCAAGCAGCAAGATTTCAATATTCTGTTCTGACACGTTTTGCCCAGTTTAGACAATGTTCTTATATTTTTACTCAGCCTTCTTTTCCTTGTTAGGTTTTTACCCTAATGGCAGTCCTGATTTCTCTGTCACTCAGAATGGTTGATGTTGTACATACTCTCAATGGCCTTTGCTAGTGCAGTCATTCCTCAAACTCTCAGAACTATTGGTAATGCTGTTTTCACAACGGTGATTTGCATTCAGTCTAGAATGAAGTCCAGTACGTGCCCGCAACATAAAATGTGCTCGTTATGAATGAAGTATATGCAAAACCTCTTAAGAATTCACCCAACATAATTAGATACAGCCTGGTTCATCTAAATGTTATCCAAAGGCTAAATATCTGAAGCTTTAATTGAAAAAGCTCATTAACTTTAAATACAGCTAAAGTTGTTGAAAAAATCTCAGTGGAAATAGCAGATTCTCCGTGAAGACCAAAAATAAAAGCATTTGAGTCTGAAGCTATTAATCATAAAGTTGACTTGCATATTTGTGCTACTTTTGAAGTAAGTCTGAGTGCTTAATTAAAAAAAAAAAAAAAAGGAAACTTGTGCATGCATGCTAACTAAATTTTGCTATTTTGTTGCATGTTCAGTGGATCTCAAGTACTTAAAGGAGCCCAAAATAAAAAGAACTGCTCGATGTAGGAGCACAGTAGAAAACTCGAAACAAACTGATGATTAAGTGTGATACTTGTCCACAACGTATTAAACCAACAACCCTTATTGAACGTCACATGGCACATAAGCCACCATCAGAAGAACAGTCAAAATATGTATATATGAAATCTGTTATCACAGCCAACAGAATTTAGTACCCAGAGGTAAACAACCCTTAATAAAATAAGTAGTCTAGTGTGCAATGATGCAACCAGAGAAAGCTTGTACAACATGGATTGTATTGACAGTAAGCCTCCATCTGGAACAGAAATGAGGGGAGAATACCAGTCAAAGGTGAGATAGTAGAGTTGACAAACTTGCATAATCTTTACATGTGCTACAGAATGGCCAGGATTAGCTGACACTATCACTTGACTTTCAGAAATATTATTGGGTAAAAAAACAGCCTGATTGCTGCAAAAGGCTTTGGTGTGATGTTGATGTTGATGCAATTGACATGGAACAGTGTTTATTACTTGTGAAATACAAGCAGAAATACAACTTTCACAGCTTCTTTAATATTCTTTTTATCCTTCTCTTGTGAACTAGAGCAGAAATGAAAATCAACTTGTGCTGTTACAGAAGTGATTGTGAAAGTGGCAGCAAGGCAGATTCAACACTACAGCTCTTTTTTTGTTATTCAGATGCACATGAATTATTCTGGAAGCATACACCAGAAAAATTAAAGAATTGTTAGGCAATATTGGTAAAGTGTAAATGTGCATTATAGTGTCTGACAAATCTGGATGGGAATTTCACAAGGATTTAAAAAGGCATTCTTAATATCTGGCAATATTCTTCTACCAGTTTTTATGTGCCAAACCCCTGAACTATGACAGTGATCAGAATTCATTTAAAAATTACTCTAGCTCAACCTAAGCAATCAAGAGTCATTACTGTCAAATTATTTCTGTAGGAAAACAGTTAATATAGGATCAGGCTTCAAACCACAGTTGTCCTTCCTAAAAGGAACAGCCTTTGCCATTAAAATAAACATAATAATATCCCAACCCAACCTCCCTTCTCCCTTCTTTTCCCAAAGAATCACTTATTAGAAATATATTTCTGAGATAGATATATATAGTAGGTCATTGTAATACACTGTACAAATAATAATTAGTAAAAATGAAAGTAAACATAATTGTTTGCAGGAACTTTAGTTTTAAAACCATAAAAATGTAGTGAAATCATAAGAATCAATAGTATTAGAACAGAGTCTTTACTTTGCTGATTTTTATGTAGTATTAAAACCCCAGAAGGAAAACAGATAGCCATATTTTGACTTTTGCTAAAATTCATTTCCACACCTCCTAAATGAAAAGACAAAGCATGAGTTAAAGAAATATAAAAGTCTTAATATAAACTAATAAAAATAGACACATACAAAATATTATGTAAAAAAATATAAACTACTACATGATTGTGCTATTTGTTCTTCAGATAATTAAGCCATTCTCATGATTTTTAGTGATAGAGGAGCTTGACTTATTTGTCTTGAAGCTGGCAGTCCTGCTATTTTTTTTCACGTTGCTAATTTTCACGCATTCAAACTCTCAAGAAAATATTGTACCTTTATAAGGATAGTCATACATAATTCATGGCTTCTAAATAATGTTTGGTTTTTTTCCTTATAGTCACATGTTGTGAAAGTTAACAAGTTTTAAGACTGCTAAAAAATTCTACTAAATAGATTCAGTGGCTGTTTTTTTGGTAGATATTTAGTAGACATTAAGTAATTAGTAGATATTTTAAGGACATTTGACTGATGCTGTATTTAAACCTGTCACATAGAAACTGAGGTCAATATTTATAATTGTGCATGCTTACAGTTAGCCTCTAAGAATTGTTCCGAGTGCATGCAGAATGCATGTATTTCATCACAAATTTTAGATGCTTATAGCATCTTAAATCAGGCTGCTTACTTTACTGCCCAGACAACTAAACTAGTGCCTAATTAGAAGCCTCCAAAAAGAAAAAAAAGTGACCTCTTATTTTCTGTAATCCTGAGGGAACAATGAGTGAATTTGTAAATTGGATTGCTAAACCTAATCTGTGGTTCAGAGAGGTCGCTTTTACCCTCCTTCTTAGCCGATTTTTAGTTACTACTCATTAAACCAGACCTGTTCGTGAAAATATTTGAAGAAAAGGCAAATGCAGGTATTTTCAGTTGTTTTTGATGAAGTCCCTAGTTAAATCTAATCTTCATACACCCAGTTACTTGGTTGGAATGTGACAAGAAAAGTGAACATAAAGTCTATGTGGCAGTGAAAAAAATCTGGCTTATGTCTTTCTCTTGTTGGGAAGGAAATCAAGTAATTTTCAATCTGACATTCTTGTATATAGGCAAATATAAAACTCTTTCCTGTTTAAAAACATCCAGGAAAAATATTTCAGGTATCAAAAATTTGCTGGGCTGATTTATTGACTTTCTTGTCACTCTAAAGTGGGTTTTGGTCTCTCTTCTCTTGGGAGAGGTTGTTGGGGTTTTTTTGGCCACTGTTTCTGCTTGTAAGATGAAAGCCCCCAACTGGTAAACAGAAACTACACCTGTTACCATTTGACCAGACTAAACACTGGATTCAAGATGAAATGCTTGCAGAAGTGCTGGTCTTAAACATGTATCATGGGAGCTGGTTGACCAAAACACTTCACAATTACATTTAGAAAAGTTACAACTAAGGAGCTCACTTCTACCATCATGCTCAATTTGCAATCAATTTAAGGTGAAAAAGCCCCAAATTTAATGACTACTTTGATTCAAGAGTGTTTTTTATCCACATGTAGTCAAAGTGAGACAGTACTTGCCTTAAGAATGGAAAGTTACTTATACACAGAGTTCCCTGAAGATATTACTTTCAGGTAAACATCCAGCCCTCTTCCCTCTTGAAGGATGGTTTATTTCTTTTTCAGTTAAGGCTCAGGTTGCAAAGGAACTGGGTGTGATATTTACATGCCTCAAGGTAAATGTAATAATACACACCTAAACAGTTTTGCTGAAAGGTAAATCCTTACCTAATCAAACCAGAGATCACACCCGCTGCACCATATACTGGAGGCTCTTAAGACCCAGAAAATGTCCAGAAAAATTGCTGATTTTGGAATAGTGTGCCTTTAGACAAAGAAAAAGAAATTTTCTGGACACTTAGTCATTAGCATTAAAAAGCTCATGCTCTTTTTAGGACAAATGTTAAAATAAAAAAATGCTTGAAGCATTGCATGAGAAGGATTGTTCTGCACAGTCCTCAAGTTACCAAGGTTTTGTTTTGTTTTGTTTTGTTTTGTTTTAATGCTTTATGAGGTTTATTGCATGTGTTTCAAACAGCAAATGCCTTCCTGAACCCTGAAACTGCCTTTGGAGGTGGGACTGGGATAATACAAATCCAAAAGGAATAATTTTTTCCTAATTTTAAAGTGAGTTTTGAGAAAATGCAAACCAACAAACAATGTAATGAATGCTGGTTGTCTAAAATATGATTGATACTCACAACTTTGTGCAAGCTTTATACCAGCAAGACTATCACTTGCTACGGTTAGTATTGATGACTGGTTTAAGCTATAGTCCTGGTTGGTCTGGTATGTCATGCTGTGTTCCAAGCAGCAACACTTGCTACAGGGAGTAATGACATGATGGAAAGGAAGGCGACTGGGAACAGAAATAAATATGAAAGCAGGTTGCTGGAACTAATGAGTAATCAAGCAGTATTAGATTTTTCATGTGAGCTCATTCTACAACAAGTGTTGAACAGCAAGGAAATCTGTTTCAGATTAGATGTCCTTCACAGCCAGTCTGAACTCCCTCCCTTGTCAAAAAAATAGGATTTGAATTTTGCACAGCATCTTGTGGAGTATTGTTACTACAGAGCCATTGACTTTCCAAACCATGTTTTTGTTTTAAGTAGTGCTATCTGAAGGCATTGATGGGTTACAAGAACAAATGGGTGTCTAGAACTGGATTAAATACATGTTTTTGAACTACACAGAGGTTCTCTTTGTTCACCATGAGCACAGTTGCTAGTCCAAGAGACTTAAAATGGTAACAAGAACATCCTAAACGGTCTTTAGCAAATCCTAAAAACCAGAGTTTGCTCTGAAAAGCAATATGGTGAAAACTGATGCTCTCCGATTTCTAAATTAGATCTATTCTCTGTCTGAAGTGAGCTGCATCCACACTTTTCTTGCTGACCATAAGGTAATATTTTACTATTTAATGTGTATGTGATTTGTAGCTAATGATAAAAGACACAAACAAAAAAAAGTGTCTGTTTATGAAACAGAAACTGAAGTATAAGCTGAGGGGTTTTTTTTCTAATTTCATTCCTTTTTCTGCATTAAATAAAGATCTGCAACTGTAAACACTTAATTAACAATTGTGTTGATAATGCATGAATCATGCAAGAAACAAGCTTATTGTCTCTTAGCTGGATCAGTTTCTATAAAATAAAGAGAAAAAAAAGGTCTGTTTATGTTCAAAAAACAAAGCATATGTAACTCAGTGCAAACATGAAGCAGTTCTGTTACATACACGCCATTTTTACAGTCATTCTTCTGATCATAAACACAATTGAAGATGTAATTTATGGAGCAAAGTGGTAAACTCCACCATGTAACAAATGAAACAGAAAAAGACAGATTACAATGTTCTTGTTAAAGTCACTGAGCCAAATTATGGTCTGATACACATGTACATGGAGCTGCTTCACCATGTGTGAAGATAGGAGATGGCCTTCATATGCAGATGATAACCAAAACCAGGTGATGATGAAATGACCGAGTGGGTTTATAACTTTCTTCTTCAGTGATCACCCCTTCAAAATAATCTGTATTTTTCTCATTTGTCTGCAGCAGTAGGGACACTGACACTAACAAATATTAGAAGGAAGAAGTAGAACGAAAGGACATAATATTGATATGAGGGAGAAGTGCTGTTAATCAGATGTGTCAAGCAGGTGGCCTTTGAAGCAGGCAGGAAACCATGGAGGGTAATTACCCACATTTTGCTTCATGTTGTGTTGTTGGGAAAGGTAGCTGAGAGTATTTGCTGTCAGGCTACTGCAGTTAACACAATTTTGGTCATGACTGGCCATCAACTCTATGCATTCCCATGGGTGAAGACAGGACCAAAACTATCTCTAGTGAAGACTTCCTTCATCCTGGTCTACAGCAGTGTAAAAAGAATACTGGTCCCCTAGAGGTTGTCTTTTATTGTTTTGGACCAAATAGGAAAAACTGCTGGAGCAAGTAAATATTGACTTCCTCAGGTTCTTTAACTTTTGATACGGTCATATCTTTTACATAAGAAAAATAAATGTCTCATAGGAGATAATGAAAGCAAACAGGCTTGGCATGATTAGTAGCTATGACTTATAGTATACATACAGAAAATTGAAAAGTGATATCCCTGGAACAGTACTGGTCTGGGCTCTTAGGATACTTGGAGTCCTGGAACTGAAGATGTCTCTTTACAAGTGTTCATAGTTTAGAAATAAGTGAGGGTTCTTGTCTATTGGTTTCACAGTCCTGACCTTGCCTGAGGTTCTGTGGTCAGGAGAAAAATCACTCCCTGCCATGGGCAAGGGCGTTGGCCAAAGTAATCTGTTGCATATATTCCGCTGATGGAAACAAGATATCCCAGTCCTAGCAGCTACACCTAAAGGAGCTCATATACCTTGTTCCTGCTTGACCTCAGCTGCTATAGGCCCATATTTTGTTTAGGCTTCTCAATACAAGGTACAAGTAGTCATGCAGCACATGGTATCCACTTTTCTGTAGTACATTGTGTTACTTCTACCCTGTTTTGATTACCCGATTTTTGAGATGCTCCTCCGTTCTAAGTCCTCCTCTAGTTAAACTGGAATAAATATAGGCATTGTGCATCCCAGGATTTACATGAGATTTTAAACCAGAAATACCATAGAAAATACCTTACATGGAAAATTCAGAAGTTTTCATTCTCTCCACCAATTCACCATAAAGCTATGAATCAACAACCCAAATGTGGCTAAATTTCAACAAACAAACAAGCAAACAAAAACTTCCTTAAATATTAAAAAAAGTGGTCTTTGGTCTAGCCAAATTGTTGAACTAAGACTCTGAAGACATGATAAAAATCCCATCTTGTGCTACAGATGCTGGCTGATCTGAGGTATGTCACTTAGTTTACACATCTTTTTCTTTAAATCAGGATAACACTTCCCTACCACAAATGCATGTGGTGAGGATGAAACTGATTAATGATTACTACTGTCTTGAATATTGGGAATCAGACAGTCCAGTGAAATGAAATGAACTGAGATAAAATGCAAACTGCACAAGTACATAAAACAGCCTGAAAATATTTCTAAATTTCTACCTGCAAAACCTGCTAAATTTCCTTAGTTCTGTGTCCATACCTAGTACTATTTTCATAGCTCTGCCACTGCTTCAGTACAGAGCCCCTGTTAAGTCAGATCAGGACTTCGTACTGCTTCCTAGTTAATGACACCATCCTCACTTTGTGCACATGCTTCTGTACACTTGCCACTGCACACAGTCTGTAAAGTATACTCAAAATACTCGATTTTGTTCAATGCACACGTAAGGGCATGGTAGACATAATAATATAAAGTAGGAACACTGCAAAGACTACAAGCACAGCTAGAGGCAACAACTGTAATCCTTAGAGTAGGATCTTGCAATTGCTGACATCACTGAGAGAAATATCAAACCACTTAAATGAAGTCTGGGAATTACTAATG
This sequence comes from Aquila chrysaetos chrysaetos, assembly GCF_900496995.4. Classification (NCBI taxonomy): domain Eukaryota; kingdom Metazoa; phylum Chordata; class Aves; order Accipitriformes; family Accipitridae; genus Aquila; species Aquila chrysaetos. The sequence goes on from NC_044030.1 coordinate 52,746,998, forward strand.
ACTAGATTTGTTCAGAGCTGGAATTCGCAATTAACTTTATTCACCTTACAATATTAGTGTATTTTCCTACTGATTCCTAGATGAGAGTTCTGATTGTTCAGTATATTACTGAAAGCTGTACCCTCATTTCAAAACTGTGCATATAACTTTCAGACTCTGATGATACACTGGTATGAGTGTGTTTCAGTAACACTGAGAACACTTGTCTATTTCTTATCCATTTGGGAAAAAAAAGATATGAATATTTGAGAGTGCATATTTAGTTTGCAGAAGCACATACTCTTTAATCAAAATATGTTTATAATCACCAGATGTGATGAACGTATATTTGTAGGTAACTGGTCTGATTTAGAAAAGAAAGGAAAACCTTAAAAACCTCATATGTCATGTCTCTAACTCCTCTGAAATAGCAGTGTGAGTGTACCCTGGGAATAGCTGCAAGATCATTCTGATGGTCTGATTCAGATTTCATAGCAGTATAAATCAGAAGTTACTCTGAGTATGCTAACAACTGAATAGTTTCCAAAAAAAACTTTTTTTTGTTTCTTTTGTTTTAGCTTTTGATTAAATGAAATTTTGAGAAAAAACCCACTTCCTACTAAGTTTTAAATTTTACTTAAATCTTACGTAATTGCTTCTGCTGAAAAATGTTGATTTCTAATTGGAAATATGTAGGGGTTTATTAGTGTTTTTCAGGGCATAAGAAAATGAGCAGAAGGGGAGGAAAAGAGAGAGGGAACATGTTCAGACCAGCTCTAACAATGGAGTTATGCCAGTCAAACAGAGAATGAGGATTCATGTTTTCTTCTAACTGGAAATCACGATCATACATAATGTTGTGCTAACGGCAGTATGTTATTTTAGAAAATGGCCCCTGAAAAAAGTTCATCGTTCTCGCTTCTAGAGGTTTAGATATTCATGTGTTAGTAAACAGGTTCGCATCTTACAAACGCTGGTAAAACAGACACAATAGCTCCTTAGTGAAGAGTAATACTTGTATCGTTTCCATATCACTGATTGTACTGGGATGGTGCTGCTTCTGTAACTTCATCTCTGATTACTCCAGGATTGGAAGCAGTCAGTCACTATATGTTTGGCAGCTGCAGGATCCAGATGTGCAGCCCTTGGAATGAATCTCTCTGGCAGTGGCAGCTGGCTACCACTTTCCCTTTTCTGTTTTTCTCAGCAGATGTGATATGATTGTGCTGTACATCACACCAACATTATTCATTTTCACACATTTCTTGTAACAATGGGGAACTGACTCACTGTGGCATGTTTTTGATGTGGGAGAGGAACAAATTATACACAGAGGTCCTGTTTCTCTTGCCTACATTGCTTTACCTTCTTTGACCTGACTGGATTTAGCCTTGATTTAGACAGACTGAGGAGAATAAGGTTCCTAATGCATGGTAATCCTACACCAGTGACAGAACAAATTCAGCCCTCCTCTCTGTCTTTTAAATAGTGTAGAATACTCCAGTCAACTTTCAGAAAAACTAACCTGGACAGTAACTAGGACTGAGAAGGAGATTCTTCTAACTTCTGAAACAGTTTGCTAGCAGACTTTAAACCCGAGTTAAACTAATTCAAGTAGCACTGGAATGGAAACAGTTGATTCAGTCATCCTGGAGAATATGGATGGGGATGAAATGGAACAGCTTGTGTAAAAACAAAGGCATAGATAATCCACAGTGATTTTAAATTAGGCTACAAATACATTTTTGGTACACCAACATTAGGGAAAAAAAGCTTTTAAACTCATTTCTGTCCAGAATGACTGAGTAAGAAGTAACATGAAGAGCAGAGCCCCGGAGAATAGTGTACCCTGCTTATTACTCCGTGGCACTAGGCACTGACTAGTCCAGATAATCTAACCATGAATAATCCAGGGTTGACTGCACACATGTGTATTGTGTAGTCCTTTGTTCAGGCTTATTCTTTTCTTGGATTGTGATCAGTTCAACCACATGCAAAACAAGAATGAATTGGACCTAATTCTCCTGGGTTTTCTAATTAAAATCAAGCTTTAACTGAAATTTATTAGGGAAAGATAAAATCTCACCAGTCATTTTCTGTTAATAGCAGGGGATGCTGTGAATTTCTGGGCTCTTCAGTAACTGTTCTTATGACATATGCAATTGAATTAGCAGGACTGTTGTCTGCAGTTTATGTTGGAGTATGCACTAGTCATCTCTGTCCCAACTGCTTCATCTAAAAAAGGACTGAAAGGGGAAAAGTAAATGCATAGATTTTGTTTGTAAATACATGATCCTAGATAAAATTGGAATACTTGGCATCCATTATTCTGGTGGCCAGTTTTGATTCTCATAGAAGTAATTTCTCCATGGAGGAATATTCTCCTTTTCCCTCTGCATATGGCAAGTGTCTCACACTGGTGACTGACAGTGACTCAACTCTGAAGTCCCAGATGCATGGTGATATATGATCAGGCCATGGCTGCCTGCGTATAACCAACCCAGATTCATTCTTTGCTTTTGGCTCACAGAAGTAAGTCTTGAAGTACAGACTCTATGTTTTTCTTCACATCCTATAACACAGCGTGTTAATAAAAGGAAAGAGCAGACATCACTAGCTTTGATACACAGACATGAAATACCACTCTGGTGTCTCACAGGGTTTATTGGGAAATAGTTTTTACTCTGCATGGTAAATTTGGCAGCTGCTGTCTCCATTTCCTGATTTACTTTTATTTTGTTCATCTTATGTCTTTTTGCTGGAGCCAAGTCCATGGCTACCCAACTCTGCAAAGGTTTGAGTCCGTATCTTGACAAAGATTCTAAGGGCATCCATCTGCTACCATGCTTTGCAGGAGGGTCCATATGCAACTGCTGAAGACCAAAAGCTCAAGAAAGTTTGTTTGAATAATTTTTTAACAAGTAGCTTTCTTTAATTGCTTGAGTTACATCCCAGCAGAAAGATCTGAGCAGTAAAATCAAGTAGACTATCAATTTTTTTTTTTTTTTTTCCCAGTTCTTGTTGTAAATTTGAATTCTGAGTGTTCCCATTTTGCTGTCCTGGACTAGTAGATAAGAGGTAGATCTCTGCTTTTTTAAATTCTGGACAATATGGTGGAGGCCTGTTGGCTTTTGACTAGTTATGAAAATGAGGTGTGTGGAAGAACTTAACCAAGCTTTTCCACTAGAATTGCTTCCAAGCTGGCACAGGTAGAAGTTACGTGGTTATAGCAACATCGTACATTTTCAAGGTACACAGTGCTGAATGCAAAAAAAAGAAAAAAACAAACAGGAAAAAAAAAAAAAGGAATAGAAAGATTTTTTTTTTCCCCAACATAAATCCTTTTTTTATCTTTAGCCATTTTAAAAGAGTGGAGGAGGAAGGAATGGAAGACTCATTTACTTTGCTCTTGATTAACCTTTTATTGCCCCAACATAAATTGCCAGTGATCTTTATTTTGTTTTCTCTTTTATTCAGTTTTCTCTTTCTTATTTTAAGCACCACAAAATCTTTAATCTTTCTTTGGGCAGGCTTTAAAAGATGCTATATAAAAAGTCATCAGAAACATTAAGAGGTCTAAATTTGTCAGATTAGTGTTAAAAATATACGATATTATTTTAGTTAACCTAAGACAGTGAATTCTGCTTTGTACCATCAATAAGCCTGAGACTTCTGCTAGTGCTTATGTTATGTTCCTTACCTCCCTATTTTGTAAGGATAGTATGTTTATTGGGTGGTAGCAGAGAGGGAGAGTTAGCATTTTCAGTTCTGTACAAGAGCACCGCTAAGGAAAGACAGTTCTCTTTACATACAAAATAGCTTTCCCACTCTATTCACCAGCTTCAAACTCAGCTCTCATGCCATAGCAGACTCGGAGATGATTAGAGTAGCAGGGAACAAAATTACAGTTTGATGCTTTCATCAGTTTATTCTCAAAGGCCCACGAATAACAAGTTATGCTTTTCTTCTGTGCAGAGTTCTATGAGATTAATTTTCCATGTCTTTTTAGCACTTTTTGCCTGCGAAGCTTGTACATCTGGAACAAAAGAGAGCCCCCTAATTTCATTCTTTCACCCTGAACAGGAATCATGATCTAAGTGTGTGTGGGGAGAGGCATGTTAGTAATCAGAGAAGGAAATAGGGTCACCTGGGGCTGTGACAGACAGTCCAGATGAGATTCAAACAGAGAACAGTAGTGATGATTTTTGAGAAAATTGGGTGATGTGACTTCTGCAATGCAGAGTCTGATCTGGGCTTGGCTGAAAATACCAAAAAGCTTAGGTCAGTGCTGCAAGGTTCAGTGCTTCTAAACATATATAATAAGGGAAAGCTGCTGTCTTGCCTTTTCTCCCTGCTTAATAAAGTTTTTGAGCCATATTTCCTGAGGACATACAAACCTTCCTAAAGGCTACCTGTATTTCTGATATCTTTTATAGTTAATTCAAGAAAATGTATATTTTTAAATGCATATGGTTGTAATTGTCTAGCAAAATGGTTTCGATCTAGAAATAACTGGCAAAGAAAGGAGGAAAAAACTGAGAACTGTGAAGGCTCCAAGAACATTCCCAAAGGACAATATTTTCAACAATAAGAAGATTAACATGGGAAAATGAAAGGCACACACTACAGTCACAACCTTTTTAAGCTCTGTTATCAGTTGTTCTAGGATCTAAATTCTTCTGGAGACTCATTTTATTTATAAGTATGAGAACGATTGACAGCTTTAAATGAGGGGTAGGTGTATGTCAGATTCTTGGCACACAGTCAGAGCTGCAGCTCTTGGGTGGTGTCAGGGTGGGAGGGAGGAACACAGTCCTGAAAAGACCTCAGTACCGCAAAAATTTCAATTGCAGCCCATTTCCCTAAGCATTTTTGTTATGTCTCTATACTGTCTTTTTTTTAAGTACGTAATTTTCAAAGGCTGCACACATGCAGTGTTATATAGACTGGCTAGGTCAATGTGCTTTGCTCAGAAGAGTTTGTATGCTCTATTGTCTCTGCCACAGATTGTGGTAATGCTCTCTCTCGTGTTACAAGCCTTTATTTTTTAATAGGAGAACAGCTTTCTTTCCTTCTCTTTTTGTGTGATCATGTTACAGTTAACCCAATTCCACAAATAAAAGTAGTCAAACAGAAATGACACAGTGTGCTTACCCAAATACTTGGGGACTACACTGACTTTTGTAATTGACAAAATTTTCATTACAAGAGGATTCCAGTTCTGTTTTACTGTAAGAGACAGACTGGGAGAGCGCAGTAAGTGTTGGCTAGTCTCTCTGCTGGTTTTCCAAATGCAGTTCGGTCTAGGACATAACATGCACAGACAGCAAGCACCAAAACCAGACACACAGAAAGAACTCAATCTCAGTACAGATAAGTGTGAAATAATAATATAATAAAAAGAGAAAATAACATTTTGCAGTCATCTAACACAGAGTAGTTTACCCTGGCATGAACCTTGGTCTAATGATGAAATTATATTTGGCACTGCACTCAATGACAATGGCTGCACTGTAAGCCTGTGTGGTTTATACATTTGCCTAGTGCTTTACTTGGGACAAAGAATTTAAAACAGAGGCAATGCAGAAAAAATAAATGAGTGGGTTTAAGTTTACTGTAATATAAATACACATACACATTGCTGCAGATGTTATTCATTGGCAAGTGCTGCCACATAATTATGCTGTGAGCTTTATAATATTTTAATGAGTTTTACCCTAAATAGCAATGAAAATGGAACAATAAGAAGCTCTCAAAGAGTAAAAAAGTTTGGGGAGAGGGGAAGGTTGTTAGGTATTTTCTTTTGGGAAGGATTGTCTTTGGGGAAAAATACATAACATACATTGGAAACGTCAGGATTGAAATAATGTCTGAGTTTCGTAAAGCCAAATCAACTCTAATACATGGGTAGTCTGCAAAATAAGAGTTGGTTTATTTACTTATTTATTTATTCATTCTTTCATTCATTCATTATTTGTACAGTACATTTGTGCTAAAAGAAAGTAAGAAAAGGTGCTAGTGTAATTCAAGTTGGGTTTGCTTTTTAATGCTGGGGAACTCTTAAGTGGCTTTGTGACAATAGTGCTGTTAATATACTGTGCCAATTAAAGTCTTAAAATAAATAATAAAACACTCAATATTTATTGTAAATGTCATGGTGATTTAAGCATTAGATATAACATAGATCAAAGATCTTTGGGGATGCATGGCAAGGCAGTCAGTGAAGGGTTTGAGTTATTTTCTTCTAAAAAAAAAAAACACCACAAAACCAAACCCAACTTGACTAGGGAGAATTCCAGTGAAAAGTGGAGAAATCTGATAACCACTCTAATGCTTATCAATTTAATTCTAATGATCTGTAAAAAAGATCTCTATTCTTCCCTGGATTTGGCATGCCACCAGCTACCTGAGCAAATAAAAAACCCCAAATGTTCACCTCCTCCCACCCAAAGCAGTGTAATCCACTTGGATTTCATTTCAGCATATCCCCCATTACGAACTGTTTTCACAGACCCCTCTGTACCTCCTGCTGAGGCAGTTTTAAGCACAGGAAATCTGCTTTTTGTTTGGGCCTCCTCCCAGTGGATTTGTGGGATTCTTGCCGTCGATTGCACTGGAAGCCCTTTCTCCTGCCAAGGGATGGGATAAGAGGCAGGCAGCAGCAGGGTGCGCACAGTGTCTTCCTGCAGCTGGTCTTAGCCAGCAACCCTCCCGTCCTTGGCTGTCCTTTGGCTACAGGGGAAGGGACCAGAGCTGTCCTCCCTGGGTGTCTGTGGGAGGAAGCTGGGGGGCCCATGGCCTTGATCTGCTGCAGCCACTGGAAGTGCTCGTGATGGCTGAACATGGGAACGAAATCCTAGTGGATTATTGTGATGCAAGACTGAGATCGAGATTATTTTGGTTGAAATGGCTGAATCCTCAGTTTACCTTGGGATAACCCATGTCTCTCTTCCCAGCTTTCTCTGCTCTGATTCTGAGCCAAGTCAGAGGATAGAAGCACCGACTGTGCAGAGATCATCCAGCAAAGTCCTCCCTGCCTCTTACTTCCTGAAACTGTGCCTGAACTGACTGGTGAGCAGGGCTGTACCAATTTTGCTTTTATACACTCTCAAACCTCACACAGGGATACAGGGAATAGAAAACTGATGTAAATTGACTCTTGAAGTCTGTATTTCTACAGAGGAAAGTGTAATATCTGCAGTTTCTTCCCTTCTGTAGGGCATTTGCAAATACACTTAGGTGTGTAAAAGAAAAGGAAGAGATTTCCTGGGCTGGAAGCTCTCTGAAGTAGCTCACATGCCATCAGGGGATCTATATGTTCCAATGTCTGTGGGTAAAACTCATTCCAAACCTGGGGTATGGAATATTGGTGTGTCCTCTGCATCCTACAAAGAAGCACCAGAAAGGAAGGAATGGCTGGCCTGCCATCTTGGAAGGACACAAGGAGAGGGAGAAAAAAGACCCTAGGACATTTACTATTTCCATACACATATTTTATACATCGCACACACAGAATCTGCAAAACTGTTTTCATTTGTTCACAAATCCCAACTGATATGTACAGGAGCATATCCTGAACAATGAGGTCAGGGTTTGGTTAACATGGAAGCCAAGGTTTGCCTGTACATTACATCCAACTTATTAATGGAGGAAGAGCAGGTGGCTAAAGTGACTTGTAAAACAAGGTGTAAAGAACAAGAAGTAGAGATGTGGGAAAGAATAAAGATTGTTAGACGAAGATGGTTTTCAGACTCTGTTTCTGTTCATCCCTATTTTCTTTATTCAGTCACATCTTGAGGAAATGCTGATTTGTTCCGGCTGCGCTTGAAATCCTGAGATGCATTACAAGATGAAAAACAAACTTTTCTGACATTCATCCAGCATAAATTTCTATAAATCAGTAGAAGGACACATGATTTCCACAAGCTGGCATAAGTTCATCTCAGGATCCACCTCTTGGAACATTTTGATCCTCCCCATCAAACTGCTACTTAATTTAAAAGTACATGTGCACCAAACACTTTGGGAGGAAGCTGAATTGAACTTGCAGTCTATTTACAATGTTCTTTCTCTTTGACACTGTCTTTTGATCAAAGAATTTTAAAAGGTAATCTATCTAGGAAGCATGACGCATGCAGCACAGATAGCTCTTCTTTTACTGGGGTGATTAGTTTTGATGAGAAGTTTGAGAAACATTGAGTCTGGTTTTACTGTACTTCTACTCTGAAGGCCTTTACCACAAATACAGCAATATCAGTGACCTACATGGACAAATGTGTGACAGAAGAGCAGAGGTCAGCAGAGGAATATATAAAAGCTGCAGAGGGATCAGGGAGGGGAATTGCATGTTTCTCATGAAGATAAGATCTTCACTGATCTTTGTTAGCTCAACTCTGGGAGCTGTGGATATGTGAGAGCTATGGATGTAGTTGCTTACTAAGCAGTGGAAATAATGTAAAATGTTCTGCCATGTTCTGTGACGCTGTCATGCATCTTTAGTATTGACAAACTACTGGTCAAGATAGGCTGGTTTATTAATGCTAAGCAATATTCTTAGTCCATGATGTTTTCACACTGAATTAAGCATTTTTGCTTTCATTGCCTTACAGGTAGCAAGAAATCATGACAGAACCTGCGAGGTGATTCAGAAAAGATGACCATATGTGGGTGTGTTTATATTGTTCCTCAGAGTACTAGATCAAAAGTCTTTAATCTTCTTGGTCTGAAAGCAAGATTTACCTTTTTTTTGCTTACTATTTTTCTCCAATTTGAAATGTTCAGAACATAAGTCATATATCAAACTAAACTTTTTTTTCTAAAATAAATTGTCTTTTTTTAAAAAAAACTACATACATATAAATCACATTGCTTCAAAACTTTCCTTTTTTTTTTTTTTTTTTTCCAACATTGAGCATTTCAGACTCTGGTTTTCCTTTTTATCTTCTGTTATTTGTTGTCACTGAATGCAATATACTGAATCCCACTAAGAACCTTCAGGGGATAAAGTTGCTGTATGTATGTTTTTCATTTGGTTTTGGTTTGATTTTTTCCATTTTGATACATTTTAAAACTGCCAAATTTAGAAAGCTGCAAGGTGTTTATAGTAATAATGAAAAGTATATCAAGATGACAATGAAATCTGCACGCAGTCCTCCAGACCTTCTTCAAGCTAGAAAGGTTTGGAAACAAATAGAAAATGGAGGGTAGATTGTCAGAACTGAAATGGAGAAATAAACTGAAATCAGTATAACTGCCTAAATATTAACCCATAGACTGTATGTAGTGACAAAGAAAGCAGACAACAACTGCTTATTTTAAAGCTTAAGACTTTTCAAAAAGTATTTTATGAAGCATTTCAGAAAGATAGAAGACTTCTAAAGCTCCTGTAATGGAAAATTTCACAAAAATTGGTTTCAAATTTTTTAGTCTACCTTAATAGAAGTGGCTTTAGACTTGTTTACATCAGGACTGAATTTGCTGTCCTGATGTTTGTATTTATCTTTAGGCTTTTACTTACTTTTAAGAATTATGCAAGTTTTAAAACTTTTGGTAGAATACTGCTCGCTCTCTCTCTCATTATGTGTGTAGTATGATTCATAATACAGGCACATATTTCAGGAAGCTGCATTGCATGATGGAACGAATTATCCTAACACAGCTGCCAAGAGCACCTAGTTATTGAACTTGCCTTCAGCTTGCCACAGTGTCATAAGTCCAAATCTATGGACTGGGGCGGGGGGGGGGTGCAAGAATTTTTGGCTTCTTTTATAAGGTACCAGAGAACAGCTGGACTGTTAATTAGAGTATGCTTATCAGCAGATTTATCACCACAGATATTAATATATGTTTCTCAGGCCCCTACAAAGGATAGAAAGCTCTGTTGAGGATCTATGAAATATGCCTTCCTCTTTATTTAAATGTTCTCCTTTGAAGGCTGGATCAGTCCCTATCGAACATTAAGCTTGTTGCCATTGTGGATGACGAAGTACAAATTTATGGCATCATACAAGTTATCATGTAAATGGTGGACTTATCCTTCTCTTTACTGTTCTTTTCCCTCTAAAATGTAAATTTTCCAGATTATTATTATTATTATTTTGCTGAAATAATGAAATTTGAAGAGATAGATCTAGTTTAAAGATATAAGCTGGCGTGCTTTGCCCTGATGATCCCAGTGTTCAATGATACTACATCAGCTTCTCTATAGCACATAGCTTTACTGTATTATGTTAGTCATGAGGGAATCATTGACTTCCAAAACAAAACACCCCTTCCCAGATCTTGTCAAAAAGCCTTGAATTTAAACATCACAGTCCACTGGGAAAAATACAGTACTTTTCAATCTGTCCTCTCTAGAGCATACTGTGCCTGTTCTAATTTTTCTAACACAGTGATAATTTCTCTGTGGCTCTACAGTAGGAGAAAAGCGTTAAAAGCAACAAGCAATGCTTTTTAAGGTAGAGGCCATGTCTTTTTATGTTTACAGTGCATCCATTGAAATATCTGTTACACCTTCTGAATAGGAGTGTAGTACACATATTAAGTGATAACTCTAAATACAAAGAGTAAGATGTCATGGAAGCTTGAACTCATGGTTGAGGGAGGAAGAAATATTGCCCTTCCCTCCCCCTGCTCCATGCCCTACAGATCAATTTGTCTCTATTAGCTAAAGATGGATATCCTATAACCACATTTCTTTTCATCCTGCTCTTGGGTGAACAACAATTTACAGTGGCCTTTTCAAAGAAAATAAAGTCCACCTGACTGTCTGTATTGCAGTAGTGATGAAGGCATTCTTTTACATGAATAAAGTTTCTAGTCATGTTTTACATGAATAAAGTTTCTGTGTTGAGATTTTATAAAAGTTGCCTCTCTGTGTAAGCCTGTCATATCCAGGAAAACTGTGATTGTATTGTGCTTGCAAACAGGAATAGCTAAAATATTGACTTTTGGGCCAAATACATCACTTCCACCAGAGTGAAGGGTCTAACTGTTGGTGGTAGTAGACTGGGGGTTATTTATCCTATGAATATTTATACATCCACTTGAAACAAAATGTGTTACGGTTTTACTGTCTTGCTGTGCAGAAGAGGCATGAGAACCTACTGTAGTCAGGAAGACCAAGAGCAGTGAAGAAAGTATCCTCATGAGTGCTCTTCATTATCCATACAGAATGTCCCCAAGGCATGAATTTGGCAGGACATAAATGTATATCAACTACATCAGCCTCCATTTATAACTACAAACAATTCACTATAAACTGAACTTTATTGAGCAAAAAAGTAGTGTTTGCTGTTCTATATACAAATTCAGCAGTTAAAAAAATCAGGCAGAAAGAGTTCCAAACAGTGTAAACAACATTAAATGCAGCAATTATAAGATAAGCAGTAAAGTAATCTTCACTTGATGGGGTGTGGGTGTGTAGAAGTAAACCTACTGTCTAGTGGCTGTTGTAAGACTTCCATGCCACTTAGGGTTTATTGCTGTTAATTATTAAACACATTTTAAAATGGCAGTTATAAAACGGCAAACACACCTGAATGGCAATCTTTTAATTGTGTTGTAGTAAGTCACTAAGATTATCACAAAGAAAGTGGCTGAATGAGAGCAAGTAGCATTATCCTATCCTCTCAAGATCTCTGCAGACATACTCCATCCTGAAAATGAAGTCATTACTGGGATATGGCAGTATGAATTAGGAGCTGCTACAAAAGGAAAACATAAGTGGAAGTTAAGAGATCTTGCTCTGAGAAAAAACTGTAAATCCTCCATACGGAAGGAATCACAACAGGCTAGAGGATAAACTGTAGGCTGTATTTCTATTGCATATTCAATATAGGATGTGTGAATCCACAGTCATTTAACCCATGATAGTGCAACCATGTCACTGAGCTGACATGCCAAGCTCTGCAGAAATATGATGTATTTCGTAATGACAAACAGTATAGCAATACAGTTTCTGTAGATACTCCAGGAGGCATAGCACAGCAAATGCACTTGTGTCTGTGGGCTACTACAAAATAACACATTTGCCCTTTTCTGGGAATCATGTTTTCATAAGACCTCATGACAGAACATCAGCACAGCCTCTTATTGGGAATTTTTCTCCTGCATAAATTCTGGGAAGATTGAAACTGGAAGCTGAACTGAGCAAAGGCAGATTAGGTCATCCACATTTGGCAAGAGGAGCTGGAGAACAAACATGGCTCAGCTGTGACAGCCTTTGGCTGAACATTTTCACTGCAGTTAGTGTGAAGTGCTAATATATCTTTTAAGTTATATCATGGTCCTTCTGGTTGTGACAGACTTGTGACACAGGACCAGTGATAGCATTTGGATAAACAAGTGTAAAGCGTTTTAGGAAGGAGAAAATCTGTAGCTTAACCTCATTCAATCCTGCTTTCTCTGAAGTGACATTTTCAAAAATATTCCTTGCCTCTAGGAAAAAGAGTTTGAGATCCATTTCAAAGTACTAGTGTCCAGGTACTCCTTTCCCAAATTTCCAGTGTTGCAGCTATCTAAAATGTCTGCATTAGCCAATATTTTACTTAATAGTCCATTAGAAATCTAAGATTAAATTTATTCTCTTGTTGCCATTTGAAAATCTCTGGCACATATTTTAAAATCCCTTACATGTCTATATATTCTACTCCTAATCTAAATGCTGGGCTGCTAGTACTAATATTTTAAAAGAATAAACATTTTGGTTATGTTTATTGTTATCTGTGGTCATACCGAAATACTTATCTTGTTTGATTCCAGTGTGCCATTTTTGTATAAAATGAATGCAATGAAAGGTAAAAGTAGTGGTTATGTGAAACCAGAATTTGTTGATCAGAAAAAAAGGATGATATGGTGAGTGTCCAAAGAAAGGTAACTGGAATGAGAAGCAAGGGAAAAGGTTGAAGAAATTAATTTTGTTTAGTTTGGAAACCTGAGAGGAAGCTGAGTTACAATGACAATCTTTCACTACATAAATGGTTTTACAAAGGAGGCTGTCATCAGTTGCTTTCTGTGGCTACCAGGGTATCAATTTTTTTTTAAATTTTTTTTTTTTTTTTGACCCAAACAGGGTAGCTACAGAAGCTGTAAAATATATTGTATTTTAAGAATGGGTTGAATAGATATCTGTTGACAATGGCCTCAATATACAAAATCTGTCTGTGAAAGGAGCTAGTCCTAAAAGTATTGTGGTGGTATTGTAGCCCACCATTTCTACAGCTATTCAAAATCTGGGTTTGATCTCTTTGGCCATGCTTGTGGTGTTATCTAACACTGCAGAAACTGTCTGGATGAAAATGGAATTGTGAGAGCCTCCTGTAGTTCTTTGTCCTCAGACTCATAGACAGACCTGTGCCTATCTTAAATTAAAAACAAACAAACAAACAAACAAAAACCCACGAGCTAGTTTTCTGGTTAGGAACTAGGAAAAATATAGTTATCTGTACATTAACAATTGCACCTGGCTCCAGTTTGGAGAAAGGTCAAGATGTGACTACCCGACTAGAGAAAACAAGAGGAAGGCAGATAGGAAAACATAAAAAGAGAGCATTTGAGATTAAATACTGCTTGTTTTCTCTCTTGATCCATCCCTCTGTCTCTCTGTGTTTGAGAATTCCAGGGCTCTGGCACTTCTCATGTTCTTTCTGAATATCCTGATATGCCTATAAATATGCTAGAGCAGAATGGGATCAGCCTTGGACACTGATACCCAGAATTCATTTTCTAAGTCATCTCAGACTTTGATTCTCTTCTTTCATGGGAATCTTGGCAAAAATGGGACCAGTGTCTCCGGGTACAGAAGATATCAACCTAGTACACTTTTCAGCTTCCTACAGTGGCTGCAGTAAGCAGCAGCCCAGCCGCTGGAGAGTGTAGAATAGTCGTATTTTAACCAGAGGTGCTGAAGACAGGCCTTCTGGATGGTGACATTTGTTTGATAGAACATCAAAATCAATTTCCCTTTATGCTAAAAGGGTCAGTGAGGCATCTGAATAAGCAAGAAACTTAACAATCACATTGCAGTATACTGCTATGTGTGGATTGTTTCCTTTAACACTTTTTATCTTTCTTCTCAAATATTTCCAGCCACTTTGAAAGCTCAAGGTCTGTTTCATTATTAAGGTTCCCAGCTGCATAGTGACTCAGACGTCAGGATAGTTTTCAGATCTGAGGTTTTAGTTCCTCCCACTTTTGGTCAAGAGCAACAAAGCACTCCATCTCCCAGTACTGTACCCAGAGTTGCCCATGAAGCTGGCTATCTGCTGACCAGATACAGCAGTTAGAGTCACGCTAACCTTTAATGACTCTCTTCAATCTGATCACATACTTATGGATCATGGCACCTTTTTCCTACATAGGCAAAGTAAGGCATGGATAAATGGAGTGTACTTCCATTAAATGCTTCAGTGACTGATTGTCAGGGATAGGCACAGAAGGGAGTTCTTGTACCTTCTCTCTTTATCCACTGAATACCACCCCTGTCCTAAACATTAGGTGATTTGTGGTTAACCTGCAAGTCAGATTGGAAAGAAAGCAATTATAGAAGAACACACTCCTTTGACAAATTGCAAAGGAAGGTACATAACTACAAGGTGGTAAAGAGGCACTGTTTAAATTTTGGCAGAGCACAGAGTGAATTGGAAATGGTTAACCACAAAGACTTCTTGCTTCAAAGTTGTTACAGGAATATCACTTTCCCCTCCAGTGTTTGTTCTATGGAAATAACTATATGACATTAAAGTAGTAATAGTAATTAAAAAACTTGGCTAGACTACCTCATAGTATATTCAAAAAAAAAAAAAAGCTATGCACATTCAACATCAATTTCATCCCAGTGGCATTGCTTAGCATAGTTAATATTAAGATTTGGAGCTATTTTGCATAAATAGGATGACAGCTTAACACAGTCAAGGGTGTTTTTATTGCCAATTTAACTGGTGTTAAATTAGTGGGTATTTAAGTGACACTAAAACAATTTAGAGTCCAATCCACAAAAGTCTTGGCTCCAGAATATTCTAATATCAATGAAAAACTCAATTTTAGGCTTCTGTTCAACTCATTGCTTTGTAGCAGGCAATCACATTCAGTTTAAATACATTGCTTCCCTGAGAACTATCCCATCTCACTAAGAGAGCAGAGTCTCAGGTAGGTGGTCTCTGAACACCTTCATGGGGACTATGGATGCACAGTCCAGTTGAAAAGCATGCCACAAGATTCACAACCCTAATTCATAATCATAATAATGAACTGAAATGGTTCAGCCGGGGCTTTCAGCACACAAAATATACCTACTGAAGTTGTCAGCACTGTTAGGTTTGTTCCCTGCCCCCCCCAATAAATGATTAGTACATGGAAATAAAAAGCTCCAACTCTAAATTTGCTGTCCTCCTTGAAAAGACCTGCTGTGCACTTATCTACCAGCAAATGTATTGTTTCTTTGGGTTTTTTTTTCCCAACATAAGGGATGAATTATTCAGGAGGCCTGATTTCATATACCTATTGTGTGTGCTGGTGAGGAGGCAGCATGCTGCAGCACTAGGAGAGCTGGGTGCTTTGCTCGCAGAGCTGTGTACTGTGCCTTCCAGGGGCTCCTGTTCTTTCCGGTTAGTGGAGCAAGCATGGGGAAGTTAATGGTAGCATCAGCTGTGGAGGCAGCTGTTTTGCCCACCCTCTGTGCTAGAGGAAATGTGCTGCAGGTTTTTTTTTTCCTTCTTCTTTTCTTTTTTTTTTCCTTTTTTTTTTTTTTCCCTCACAATAGGATGTGAATGAGAAGGAGTAAAGGAAAGATTTGGAGGATCAAAGAAAGATGAATGTTTCACAGTTAGCCCTGCTGTTTTCTTCCTCTCCCCCCTGCCCCCCCGCCCCCCATGTTTGAGCATACACTGCAGCCTCCAAATTGTTCATGAGTCATTTCATTCCGGTAATTTATACATTTCAAAATTTCATTGGTGGATTTCAGAAATGATTTATTCTTCAGCTATTGCTTTATTTACTTACCTAATGGATTGATTGATGTGCCAGCATCCCTCAGGCAGCAGAGGCCCCGTTTCTGTTTTTTTCAAAAGAAGTGAATTGCTAACAGACAGGATTTTCACAAACACACTAAGTCAGACCTTCCTTATTGTTCTGTGTTTATAATAAGTTCCTGTTGGCCCACATACAGTACCTGTCACTGCCTATCCATTGAAAAAGAATCCCACACCAAGCAGTTCTGAGCTATGGCAGACACTGAGCAATAAAATACTGCAAAAGGCTGCGGAATGCAAGCGGTGTGTTTCACTGCCCTGGATGCTCAGAGGATGCTGCTCTCTCAGACAGCACTTTCCCAAAAGTAGTAGGACTGTTCCATAATAATGGGAATTATTACAAGCACATCTGGTATCGCTTATTTGAGATGAGAAATGTGTAGGCACAGTGAACTACAGTGTGACTTACTAAAATGGAGACACTGCCTGCTTCACATTGCCTGCTGCTTTGTGCAACTATCTATCTGTCTATCTCATTTTAATCTTGAACTGTATATTCCCTGCTAAAAGAAGCAGCAATCACTGGGAATGGGGGGAGTCTGGAAGATACAAGCAGGTGTTCACACACACTATCACATGGTCTTTCTCTACTCCTCCACCCTTCCCATACTCACCCTTCATTACCATTACCTTTCTAATTACCTTATTTTTTTTCTTCCATCACCTTGTGGTGCATCATAATATATTTTGAAGGGGAAAGGCTTTGTAAAATCTGTATGGGACTGTACTTGAGCAAATGTTGAAGCTGTGGATTCAGCTGGCCCCATTTCTACCTTTGTTGCCCAGGCTGGCAGTTCCAGCTGGCTGAATACCTCTGGAGGTTTGCGCCTCACAACAGGAAACACTAAAGCCATATAAAGGGTTGTGGGTGAAAATCAGAGTAAATGAACTTGGGCATGGGACTTGGACCAGAATCTCCTGCTTTCTCTCAGAAAAGCCTGGGATTATTGTGCTGTTGTTGTTGTTGTTTGATCTTTAAAGGGTTTTACAAACGTAACTAAGCAAGTCTCACAGTCCTCTCCAAAACAGGTCATAGGCCATTTCATAGACGGCATATAATCAGGAAGCCAGGTGACAGCAACAGAAAAAGATACTGTGAGACCAGGAAGAGATCCCAGATCCGTATGGAGACTGTTTGACTGTGCTTCTCTTGATTGGACATAATGGAAGAACAAAAAGCAGCACAGCTGATGGCGTGCACCAAAGTGCACGTTATTTGATTCAGTTCAGATTCTAACCAGCTGGTCCTCCACAAATCAGGGATAGCATTTGAGTGCTCACAAATCAACAACCACTGCTTCTCATCAAACTGTCTTTGTAGTTGGTTTGGCACCTTGCTGCACAGATAGGTATCATATTATTAGTATGGGACTGAATATACTAATGATGAGGTAATGTTCCTATGGAAGTATCTATGCTAACAGATGTGTTCATACAAAGACCTATAATATCATTATGCAGCTGCTCAAATGGATATTTTTTTTTTTTAAACTTGCTGAATAATTGTACTCTAGAATCTCGGCTTTCATCAGAAATACTAAACACTTGCCTTATGGCTGGAAGGATAATTATTGAAATGTGATTAGCGCAAGGGCTTGAGTCTGCAGTCAACCTTACCCATAACTCTAAGACTATTTGAACTGCTTCCATTGCTGTCACTATTATTTTAATTCAAAACACTACTGGTGGCTCTTTAATTGTTGGTATTACTTAGAGACTTACTGATAGTTTAATAGAGCTATGAAGCCTGTGGTTAGCTGTGCTACTGGTATTGTGAGGGGAATGCTTGCCGGCTAATGCAGAATTCAAATTTTTTCTTCTATCATCCAACATCAAAATCCAACATAAAAAATGATCACCACCTTGAACTGAATGACTAGTAATTAATTCCTTTTTCAGTACCTGGAAATTGAACCCAACTCCAAAGCCTTCCTGAGGGAAAGGAGGCCTACAATTGCCCAGTGGCTTCTTCTACCACACAAGTACACGTGCCATATTTAAAACCAGCTATACTCCCTCTCCCTCCCCAAACTCACCAACACATAGAAATATATAAATAGAAATGAGGATTAAAAAAGTAGTAATGTGAGATAGCAGCTATTTCTGTGATAGTACACCACCCTGCAAGAAAGTCTCTGAGGATTAGATAGCAACAGAAGGGGTGTTCACACTCGCAGCATTACAAAGTTCTTGCCAAATAATTCAGATCTAGTATAAAAATACAGGGAAAAAGGCTTCTGAGTACACTCAAAGTCATGCAGAAGTGTTCTGAAGCCTCAACAATGCACAGCCAAAGAGCATCAGGTAGTTACTAGAAAGCTTTCCCCCCAAATTGCCTGCCTCACCAGAGTTTATTAAGCATGACACCCACCCAGAAATGGTATCAAAACAGAGATCTAAGTATTATTAAATTAAAAAACTATGAAGCAACAGTTAATATGTCATAAATAATCATATTTGTAATTTTGTATGTAAGGTTTGCCTTTTGGCAAATTAGATGAGGTAAATTAGATGACTTCAAATATACCATCTGAAGGTTTGAAGACCTATAAATTGCCATTTGATATTAGTTCTGTACCTGGGGTATTTCACAGAGTAATTTCACAGATTTTTGAAGGATTACATGGTCCTGACATTGTAATGAATGATGATTTAATCTGGACTGTGAATGATACAGAATAAGAGAACCTATGGAAGTTCCTTATAAAGATAATGGAAATCTCTGAATTTTAAAAACTCTAAAAATTGGTTTAGTAGCCATTACATCTATTAAACACACACTAAAAGAAGATAACATAATTGCTAATTCAAATTAAATAAAAGCAACAACTGAAATACTCCATGCACAGTATAGAGAACATCTACATGACTTCTGTGTTCAGATTAAATTCTTTCTCCATATGTTGAAAGTCAACAGGCAGGCCCTCACGGGACCTGTTGGAAAATTACGTCACCTGGTATTAGACAGACATTTACAATAGCCATTTTAAAATTAATTAGACTTAACTAATCAGTTGCCTTATCAGTATGTCCTCGGAAAAAAAAAATGCAGGACGGCCTTGGTCACCACAAAGGATTTCTGCTCCAGCTTACAGCTCCATTGCTAAAGGCTCTGAGGTCCACTACCTTGCTGCACGACCAATTGCACGGGCCCTTACACTTCTGCTCTGACTCAGGCTATCCACCACATTGAGAGCTACTGCTTCAGGAATTTCCCAAGGTGCTTACACCTTTCTTCTTGACTGTTTATGGTATCTGTATAAGGCAGTATTCAGTTAGGCCCCAGATGAGCTTTTCCTGCAGCAGAGACAGGCAGCCACGTTTGCATGTGGATCAGCAAACAGGGCCAAGAAAATCTGTGTTCAGACTGGAAAAAGAAAAAAAAGTAAAAGAAAGAAAAGAGCCTACTTGTAACTTCATCAGCTTTTCTCTAAGTATAATAGCCACATGAGTACTGTAATTATGTAAACTAACTGGAAAGAATTCCAAAACTTCCCTACCCCACAAAACAATATGAAAATATTTTAATATTCCACTATCCTACACACGGTGCTGAAACTATAGAAATGTGTGGCTGAACTTACAGCCACTTTAAGAAAAAGCACCTTTCAAAAGCCATCTTGACAAACAGCATGCACTCTGTGGGACTGGAAATGCATGGGAACCCAGATCTGTCTCCAGTGTCATGAGAGAGTCTGGTGTTGGAGGAAGCACTGAGTATTGAGTCACTGCTGAATCCAGCATCACCACTGTCACAGTGTCCAGCTAATACTAGCTGAAATTAACATAATCGAACTGGACTGAGTCATGCTGGTCCTGTGTTGTGAGACAGCTAGCCAGACACAACAGGGACAGGATGCAAACAGCATAGACTAAGTAAATGAACCAGTACTGTATTAGATGCTATACTCAGCTGTTATGTGCTTTGTCAGAGATGAACTTAAATAACAAAAAGGGAGTGTGTGTGTGTGTGTGTGTGTGTGTGTGTGTGTGTAGCAGGGGAAGGTTGGAAATACAAGTCTGAATATCAACTTACTGCTATGGGAATGGATATATTAGTATTGGTATGGATGGGAAGCAAGGCCATGAAGCAGCCAAGAGTTGAGCCTCTAAGAATGTCCAATGTGAAATAGACATTTCCAGAAGCTAGAGCAGACCCAGCTGTGCTAATTATTCATGCCTTTAATAAGTGCTGTTTCTTCTTTCCAACCAACCTGCCTCCTGAGTACTTATTAAACATTGCAATCACTGCTAAACCTGCTTATGGGGAATAGCTTTATCAAAGTGATGAAATTATCAGAGAAAAGATTCAGGAGTAGCAAAGGAGCGTTGTGGTGAATGACAACCAGAGACTGTTCCAATAGCTTATGAATTTGGCAAAGCAGTAGTGGGTCCTTCTCTTATGAAGGTCAATTAAAAATTCTAGCTGTACTGTAAACATAATTTTCATATAACAGTGCCACACAATGTCCAAAGTAGTCCCTTAATACAAAATATCAATTTGATTTTCCTCAGGAGATTAGCTCTCCTTTTGCAATGCAAATATTTTCAAGTGTACTAAACACATTCTAGCACCTCAGTATAGGGACTAAACTATTTGCATGCAAAATTACCCAAAGTAGGCAGACTGGCACAAGCTTATGCTTCTGCCATATGTGCTGAAGAATTTGAGCCAGGAAACTAGTAGTATCTGGATACTATTTACAATTTAAATTTTATTTTACATTATTATTCAAAAGAGAAAATAAATTAAAAGCTTTCATTAAAATTAATGCTCTGTGTGATGCTAAGTTTACCCCAGTGTTATCTGATTACACTTTTCCAGTTAAAAACATGGTCCAGGAAATGCAGAGAATTTTCCTCATTGCGACTGTGGCTTTCTTTTTTTCTCTCAGTGCTTCTACTTTTTAGTTACTTTTTTTAAAATCTGCAAGCTGTATCCATCACATTTCTTTTAGACATTAGTACTTGTGTCACTTCACGTTATCTCCTGCACGCTGTGTGTAGCAGGTTGTCACTGAACTTTGTAGTATGGCAGAGTAAAAACCAATTTTTTTTTTGCCTGGTTAGGGATTCAGGGCCTACTATCGCTTTTGTTTGCACAGCAATTAAGTTTGGAGAAACTCCACCAATTTTGGATGAGCTGCTGTGGTTTTGTATTGACAAAACAGAAAAACAATTAGACCTGCTGCACTTATCAGTGAAATACCAGAATGTGAAAAACATAACTCTTGTGCTTCAAAAGTTCATAGAAATGTCATTTTCCAGAAACAACAGTCAGCATGACATAGGATGGGGGACAGAGGGAGGGGATTTTTGCCTGCCATTCCAGCTGTGCTTATACTCTTGCTAGACCTCTGCCTGCAACACCCACTGACAAACCGACTGGTAGCAATAGCCACCTTCAGTGCCAGTGCTGCGATGGGCCTATGGCACAGGTGTCACCTGCCGAGGGAATCTGGGCTGGTGCGGCTACGCTGTGCTGCCTACCCTACCCACTAGAAGCAGCAGGGAGAATTTGACTGAAGTCAGCTTTGTGCCCATGTGTAAGTGCCAGAAAGGTAAGTCACAGATTTAATTTATCCAGAAAGGTAAGTCACAGATTTAATTTATCTGGCTTCAGGTACCATCACCCTGAGGAGCGGGGTTTTTTATAACATGCTTACCTCGGCTCAGTGCTAGGTAGTGCCTCTGTAAGAATCTTCAGGTAATTTCTATACTTTGCATTTGAATAACTTTTAGTGGGAAGAAATACTTCACCTTTTTGGCTCTTTCACACTTAGAGGAAATCCAAGGACCTAAAAGTGGTAAGTAAGATAAAAACAAAACACACTTTAAGCAATGTGCCTTCAAAATCAGCTTTGAACTCTAGGAGCAAAAGAGTTGCCAGACAAAACTGTCCGATTTATTTTTTTCCTAATTTGTGTCCATCTTTGACATTAATTGAGTATAACAGAGGGGTAAGCAGATCTGCAGAGTGACTGGGAAAGGGGAGCTATCAACACAAGGCATTTCTCCCCCTCCAGTGAGCAGAGACAGCACCAGAGCACCTTGCCCTTCTCACACTTTCCTTCACTGTCAAGTCGGTGGAGCCGTTCCTGGGGAAACCTGTTTTCAGTCAAAACAGAACCAGGTCGCCTGTGAATCTTCTTCTA
This sequence comes from Aquila chrysaetos chrysaetos, assembly GCF_900496995.4. Lineage (NCBI taxonomy): Eukaryota > Metazoa > Chordata > Aves > Accipitriformes > Accipitridae > Aquila > Aquila chrysaetos. The sequence goes on from NC_044030.1 coordinate 52,769,160, forward strand.
CCTGATGTCTAAAATGAAACCTAACATTCACATGGCTCACAGAGGAAGAGAAGTACAAGGAGCTAGCATTTGCTCTAGTGCCAGCATCCCAAGTTAGCAGATATTCTTCCCAAATAGAAAAGTAAAGAAATACTAGGTTTTCTTTCCTCCTAATGAAATCTGAACACAAAGAAAAAATTCTTGGCTGATACAAAATCGACATACCTTCTGTGGGCCCTTGGGTATGCTGAACTGAACAAAGATTTTTTTTTTTTCCTTTAATTATTATTGCTGCTTTTCAAGATAAAACTGATCAAGTTTGATCTCACCACAACCATGGCATCAAAGTACGCCCACACGTTTATCCAATGTATGCTAATATAACTAAAAAATGCCTATCCCCATGCCTCTCTTCCTTTAAAATTGTTACAGTGTCACATGCCCAAACCAACAAACAGACGTTTTTAGGTTCGATTCTGTCTTCCTAAAAATCATCACGTTTGATTTGTTTTCAGTCTTAGAAACGCTGAACAAATGCCTCAGTGCATGAACTCTTTCCTGAGAAGATTTTGCTCCAAGAGCCAACATTTCTGTTGCAGTGACTTTCCAAAAACATCCCACAAAAGTACTCAAAATTTGCGGTTGTGTAGAAAGTTTAGTGGAAATTCTCCACGTTACTTGTCTACTCTTGCGTATTAATACCAGTGCATTTTAAACGCTGGTTTGGTTTCAAACATTGAATTAATTAAGTGGCAAAAACCAGCCGAGTCAAACCTGCTACCGAAAGGCATGCCAACATCTCCCTCTACTGCCCGCGGCGTGGGAAAGCAGCGGCTGGGCGCTCCTGAAGGGGGAACTCGGGATTTCATCCCAGGGCGCCCCGAAAGCGGCTGGCGTTTAGGCTGTGCGGTGCGACCTGCCGTCCGCTCCGGCAGTTTCCCAGTTCACGCACTGCCGGAGTAAACCCATTCAATGCAAGCACTTCCCTTTTGCATCTTTCGTGTGAGTCTTTTTGCTAGAGCTGTGTGCTGCTGAACACCCTGTGTGCATGGTAACGAACTCTTTAGTGTGTTGCTCCCTCTGTCAAAAAAAATCAACTTGCAGGCACGTACTAGAAAGTACATCCTTGCACGGTGCAAATTGGAAAGGTGTCTTTCACCAGCATTTCTCTCCTCAGCTGCACAGAAAATCAACTCTCCTTTGAAAAGTCTCTGAGAAACTTTTAGAAGACTGTTTGGCAACTTTAAAATACAAAGATGGGAATGTAAAGTCAAGTTTTACATGCACAGACTGAGGGTAAGTATTCTGGAAAATTAGGAATCGGGTCCGTCTGTGGCTGGTTTTTGAACAAATGTGCAAGCAAGATGTGCAAAGTGTCTCTGCCACACGGACATCTTCTTGCTAGCACCATGTGTGACCGCAGACACTGCACAGGGGAAAGGGTGGCTATGGGGTCATAATTCCCCCTTCCAGCCAAAGAGAATGACCTGCACAGTGACTTATGACTGCTTTCTCCCACTGAGAGTGCTGTATCACTGCAGGAGCTATAAAGTACCTCCAGAAGGGCTCTCAGCTGTGACATTTCTACCTCTTTTGAGTATCAGATGAGGCTCAAGTTAGTATTCAAAGGGTATGACTCCAATAGAAAAGTCATACCCTTTTGTTTCTGTCTCCATGATTAAGTTTTCCTTCTTTATCTAAACCCATGCATATCTGTCAACTGCATCACCCATCTCTGCTTAGAATTGCTATCCCATGAGCACCTGAAATAACATATGACAGACCTATCCAGTCTCACTCATTTGAAGTGAGCTGTCTCCTCTTACTTTTGGCTTCATTTTCATGCAGCCGTAAAGATTCATGGCATATATCAATGGAAAATGTAATATAACACTCAGAAGTTTTCAAATCTCACTCATTCAAATGAGTGTGACTTGACAAGTCTGATGTGATAAAATAATGCAAAGGGTTTTAAAGATTTCACTTAAATGCACAATGAAATGAAACTTTTTTCTTTCCTTTTTTCTGCTTTTTTTAAGCTTTAGAAATGAATTCTAAAAAGCTGCATCAAACTGATAGAAAATAGGAAGACTCTTAGTGTAAAGCCTGTCATTTCTCACCTCAAAGCAAGAGTGCTTTGCAGTCACCCTCACTTACACTGGCAGAGTTCTACAGGGGAAGGTGGAGAGTGGGGGTGAGGCAGGCAATTGCAAAGATATGAAAGGCTAAGGAATTGCATACAATGGAGTGTTGGCTTTATCAGAATAAACTTGCAAAGAAAGAATTATGAATGAACAAAGAAATTAGCTGCAGCACACCTTAGTTTGCATGAGTACCACCCTGTAAATGCGGGAAGAAGAGAGAGGAGAGAACAGGAAGAAATGAAAGCTGGTAATAACGATCACCCATCTGCTTCCAGATGGGTGCTCCAGTTGGTGGATTAGGTTTTCAACTGTTGGATGTTTAGATGCTGTGGTAGTAAGCACCATTTTAAAATAGTTAGGTTGATTTGATGGGAAAATATCTACACATACTGAAAAAGAAAAGGGTTTACAGCTGCTGGTGAGTCCTAGTCATCACAGGTATTGGAGACATAAGGCAAAAATGTCAAACTTGGGTAACTAAGCATAGGCTTCTGTATTTCTATTTGATACAAAAATAATTGTGGATGAGTCTTCAGAAAAGCTGGAATCACACCAGTTCTGTTGAGGCTGGCAGGACCAGAAGGTTCACATCTCATTTGAAAGGCCTTCTTATTTATTTAGACATGTGAATCCAGGTTCTTAATTTTATGAACCTGTTTTAAAGGCCAGCCTGAAATGATTTAAATGTAGTGAGATCTAATGAAGAGGACTGCACTTCTTATGACTTATAACTCCCTACTGAAGTGAGACTTGATTGGAAAGACATATACATACACATCCTGTTTACTTTAGTGGGAGCTCCAGCTATAGCAGATGGAAGAAAATACCTTCTAGGTTAGCCTTTTTGCAGCTTCCTCTAAAGCAGATATTACTTCCTGCTCTCAAAAAGAAGAAATTGGTCTGAATAGACCACTGTTTTAATCCATCGTGGGTCAATCCTTGTTTTCCTACTATGCAGAATTAATCTCTGTAGTAGAATTGATTTTCTTACTGCTGAACTACCTGTGCATTAAGAGTACTAGATTCTTGCTTGTTTAAAGCCACTCTGAGTCTCACACAGTGTCAAAATTCAAGCATGCTATCGTGCTAAATGTGGACAATTCAACACTGCTCCGCATCCTGTACAGCTTCTTGCTAGTTTGTATCTACGACGCTAACTGACTTCTGTAATACCTTGGATCTCCTTTGGACAGCCAAAATAAGCAGAAGACAGAAGAAAGCCTTACAAAGTAGTGACAGACAAAGCAAAGGAGACAAAGACAAGAAGCCTGGGACTGCTGGGCACAGAGGTCGCCACTGGATAATGCGACTAGAACTTTGTTTAATTCCTACTTCAGAAACCAGTAGGGCCAGACTTCATCCGCACCTTAAGCTTCTATAGACTCCCACAGCCCTTCCAGCTGGGAGGGACCTTGAGAATCTCCAGTCCAACCTCCTGCTGGAGCAGGAGGTCAATACTGAATTCAGGTCAGGTTGCTTAGGACTTTGTCCAGTTGGGTCTTGAAAACCTCCAATGATGGAGATGGCACAACCTCTCTGGACAATCTGTTCTACTACTTAATTATCCTTACAGTGAAACTTTTGTTTCCTAATATCCAGTGAGAGCCTTCCCTATTTCAGTTTATGAGCACTGTGTCTCATCCTCCACCTGAACAGCTTAGAAAACAGTAGGGCTGCATCTCCTCAGTCCCCTCCCTTTGGTGTCTGGCTGCTGTTTGTTTCTGAAGCTTTCCTTTCTCCTGGCTGAACTAGCCCCAGTCCTGCAGCCTCTCCTTGCAGTGCAAGGGCTCCAGCCCCACCATCTAGATTGCTACCTCTGACCTTGCTTGTAGTTCTTAGGATCTTCTTTCTTGCCCTTTTGGAAGATAACTGCAACATTATACTGTCTCCTGTCATCAGGAGATTTTCCCAGAAACTTTCAAAGATCAAGCACCCTTAGATGCTTCCTACCAGGTCCCAGGGACTCACAAGGGTCAATATTACTCAAGAATCATAGAATCATTTAGGTTGGAAAAGATCTTTAAGATCATCAAGTCCAAAGGGAAACCTAACACTGCCAAGTCCACCACTAAACCATGTCCCTAAATCCCACGTCTACACATCTTTTAAATACCTCCAGGGATGATGACTCCACCACTTCCCTGGGCAGCCTGTTCCAATGCTTGACAACCCTTCCAGTGAGGAAATTTTTCCTAATATCGAATCTAAACCTCCCCTGTCACAACTTAAGGCCATTTCCTCTTGTCCTATCATTTGTTACTTGGGAAAAGAGATGGACACCCACCTTGTTACAACCTCCTTCCAGGTAATTGTAGAGCACGATAAGGTCTCCCCTCAGCCTCCTTTTCTCCAGACTAAACAACCCCAGTTCCCTCAGCTGCTCCTTGTAAGACTTGTGCTCTAGACCTTTCACTAGCTTCGTTGCTCTTTGGATGTGCTCCTCAATGTCTTTCTTGTAGTGAGGGGCCCAAAACTGAGCACAGTATTCAAGGTGTGGCCTCACCAGTGCCGAGTACAGGGGGACAATCACTTCCCTAGTCCTGCTGGCCACACTATTTCTGATACAAACCAGGATCCTTTTGGCCTTCCTGGCCATCTGGGCGCACTGCCAGCTTGTGTTCAGCTGGCTGTTGATCAATACCCCCAGGTCCTTTTCCACCCAGCAGATTTCCAGCCACTCTTCCCCAAGCTGTAGCACTGCATGGGGTTGTTGTGACCCAAGTGCAGGACCCAGCACTTGGCTTTTTTGAATCTCATACAGCTGGCTTTGGCCCATTGATTCAGCTTGTCCAGATCCCTCTGAAGAGCCGTCCTACCCTCAACTTGGTATCGTCTGCAAACTTACTGAGTGTGCACTCAATCCTCTCATCTAGATCATTGATAAAGTGTCCTGGTTTCAGCTGGGATAGAATTAATTGTCTTCCTAGTAGCTGGTACAGTGCTATGTTTTGAGTTCAGTATGTGAAGAATGTTGATAACACTGACGCTTTCAGTTGTTGCTAAATAGTGTTTAGACTAAAGTCAAGGATTTTTCAGCTTCTGATGCCCAGCCAGCAAGAAAGCTGGAGGGGCACAAGAAGTTGGCACAGGACACAGCCAGGGCAGCTGACCCAAACTGGCCAACAGGGTATTCCATACCATGTGACATCACATATAGTATATAAACTGGGGGGAGTGGGGGCAGGGGATCGCTGCTGGGAGACTAACTGGGTGTTGATCAGCAGGTGGTGAGCAATTGCACTGCGCATCATTTGTACATTCCAATCCTTTTATTATTGCCGTTATCCTTTTATTAGTGTTATCGTTATCATTATTAGTTTCTTCTTTTCTGTTCTATTAAACCGTTCTTATCTCAACCCACGAATTTTACTTCTTTTACTGATTTTTTCCCCCATCCCACTGGGTGGGAGGGGAGTGAGTGAGCGGCTCCGTGGTGCTTAGTTGCTGGCTGGGGTTAAACCATGACATAAAGATATTAAATGGAACTGGCCCCAGTACTAAGCCCTGGGGAACACCACTTGTGATCGACCACCAACGGGATTTAACTCCATTCATCACCACTCTTTGGGCCCAGCCATGCAGCTGTTTTTTTTACCCAGTGAAGAGTACTCACGTCCAAGGCATGAGCAGCCAGTTTCTTCAGGAGAATGCTGTGGGAAATAGCATCAAAGGCTTTACTAAAGTTCAGGTAGACAACATCCACAGCCTTTCCCTCATCCACTAAGTGGGTCATCTTGTCATAGAAGGAGATCAGGTTGGTCAAGCAGGACCTGCCTTTCATAAACCCATGCTGACTGGGCCTGATCACCTGGTTGTCCTGTATGTGCCACATGATGGCACTCAAGACGATCTGCTCCACAACCTTCCCCAGCACCGAGGTCAGACTGACAGGCCTATAGCTCCCCAGCTCCTCCTTCCGAACCCTTCCTGTAGATGGGTGTCACATTTGCTAGTCTCCAGTCAACTGGGACCTCCCCAGTTAGACAGGACTGCTGATAGATGATGGCAAGTGGCTTGGTGAGCACTTCCAACAGCTCCCTCAGTACCCTTGGGTGGATCCCATCCGGCACCATAGACTTGTGTGTGTCTAAGTAGTGTAGCAGGTTGCCAATCATTTCCTTTTGGATTATGGGGGCTTCCTTCTGCTCCCCATCCCTGTCTTCCAGCTCAGGGGCCTGGATACCCTGAGAACAATTGGTCTTACCATTGAAGAATGAGGCAAAGAAGGCACTAAGTACCTCAGCCTTTTCCTCATCCTTTGTCAGTATGTTTCCCCCCACATCCAATAAAGCATGGAGATTCTCCTTAGCCCTCCTTTTGTTGTGAATGTATTTATAGAAATATTTTTTATTGTCTTTTACTGCAGTAGCCAAATTAAGTTCTGAGTCATCCCTCATCTACTGCTGGTAGTGCACCTCCTCCTTGGACCCTGTCAGGGGACACCTGGGAGATTGTTTCCATGAAGGCCAAGGCAAAGAATACAGGGTATATCAGCCTTTTATGCATCCACTGTCACTAATTCAACTGCCTCATTTAGCTGCATGATGACGTGTTCCTTTTTTATTCTTTTTATTCATCAGTGCAGATAGAAGCTCATCTTGTTGCCCTTGGTGTCCTTTGGCAATTTCAACCTTTCCTGAACTTTGGCTTTCCTGACAATATCCCTGCATGCCCAGAAAATGTTTCTATGGTCTTCCTTTGCTCCCTGTACTCATTTCTACCTCCTGTGTAAGATCATTTGCACTGGGGCTCAGCCAAGAGTTCCCACTTAGCCAAGCTGGTCGTGTGATAGGTTGACTATTTTCCTGAAAATCTAGATGACTTGGAGCTTGGAGGAGATTGCCCCTGTAGACTTGCCCCCTTTTTTTTACTGCAGTTGCAGTACTTTCCCAATGGTTTCATCATTCAGACAAAGCCTTGCCTTGAATCAGCAGCAGTTGTCACTGCCATCTGGCATTTGAGTTGTTTTTCATATGCTGCTATGTTATTTACTGCTGCATAATAAATGCATAATATTCACAATATTAAAAATATGTAATCCTTTCCTTTTTGTGTGACTAGTCCATGAGTTACTTATCTTTCTTTGCACGTGCTTCAAGATTTGGTTGGGTGTTGCTCTGATATTGCTGTTGTGTAGGGGTCTGGGCTATGTTCCAGTTTTAAAGCCACACTCCCTGAGGAAGTAGTGGAGAGAGAAAAGTATTCTTCCCTTGGGTAGTGCATTTCTAGTAGATATAAAACATACATGTGTGCCTTGAATCTGTGTTGAATATGAGGGTAACTATTAACATGGAAGATTTTAATGAAAGGAACTCTTGCAAACTCTTGCATAAATGGGAAATTGTGGGCTTGCCACAGTTACAATGGATAAGAGGAGGAGGATTTTCCCATGTGTGATAGTCATAAACACTGATGGGAAAATACAAACTCTCAAGAACTAGCTCTGAGCCCATCAGAGCACACTTGTGTGCGTAAAGGTGAATCTGGAAGGAGAGGAGGTAATACAGCCCATGTGAGTAATTTACCAGGTGCTGTACCTTTTAGTCTTTGGAAAATGCTCAAAACACAGCCTCAAGTTTCATGGGAAATGAGATTGTTAATCTAATTCTGAACCAACCTCCATATGAATAATAGCCAACTCACCAGCTATCACACTCGATCAGCAGTCTGTACTGGAAGGCCCCAGGAGACATCCACACAGTTTGAAGACTAACTTGATATATTCAGCGGAGGATGATTTTCCATATGCGTGTATGTGTTTGTGTGAGTTTTGAGGAGTTTGTTCTCATAAGCTACTTTGTGCAATATTAAGTTTCATTCTTGAAGATGTTAATCTTCCTTTAATTTAAATAAAAAATTGCAGAGAACAGGTATGATTTTTTTTTTTCCCATTCTTGTAGTTTGTATAATTTCCACACCTTCATTTGTGCATATGGCATCTTATGCTGTTTGTGAACTGAAGGAGGGCATACTCATACGACTGCTAGATATTTTTCTTGTTTAGCGGAACATATCCTTTCATGGTGTATGCTGTCAATTTCCTTTCTTCCTTTAGCACCATTAAGTGACATTTCTTTTCCATGAGGAATAAACTGCCAAACAGCTCCTGTTCCTCGCCTACCTACATCAAGTGGATTTTTATTGCACTCCTTTGTATTGACTACATTACTGCTGTTTCCCATTAAGCTGAAATTTCATCACATTCCTACAAGTTCTTTCCTTAAGGTTAGTGCTACAAAGGCTTAAACTAATTCATCTTAGTTCTCCTTTTTGTAGCCTCTGTTCAGATGTATGTCTTTTCTGAAGGCCTATGAGCAGCTCGTAGGCACAAGTGCAGGGTACCTTTGATATGAAAGCCAATTCCTCTCAAGTACTGTATTACTGACCCTAAAAATGAATCTTTTCTGACTTCCTTTTCAGAAGCTTTACCAATCCTGAGCATACCTCTTTCTTCTTCTCTAACCCCTTTCTTCTAGTACTTTAAAAGGCTTTGCATGTTGTGGATGATCTTCCATTTACAAGACCCTGTCAATTCCTGATTTTTAAATGAATGGAGATTAAATGTTATTTTTTTCTGGTTTAGTATAGTTCTAGCACCAGCCACTTTGGAGTCTTACAGTATATTCAATTGTAGTGGGTAAAAATAGTGCACACTAAGGTTTGCAGTTTGCCTGCAAAGTGAGATGAACAAATATTATTACACCAGTGAGGGAAGGACAGACTGAGGCATGGAGAGATGCTGAAGCTGACTGCAGCTGTATATTGAATAAAATCCATATAATCTGATGCACAGAACAGTGGTCTGTTTACATAATTAATTTTGTTTCAGTTGCTGTAAGTGTATTTCCAGTCACTGAAATCACAGGTGTTGATCTTGGCTCTCACTGTAGCCCAAAGAATATACTGCAATTAATATATGGCTCTGACTGGAGCTCCATTGTTGTTCAAATAAAATTGGAACAACCTAATAGCTACGGGTGGATAAACAACAAGCATACCATTGCAAGGGCAGCTTGAGGCTTACCTGAGTAGCTTTCTGTTGTTCCATGTGCACGGGCTGGCTTGTAGGATTTTCTGCTGAGCAGAACAGGCAGCCTGATACTAATTAAGCCCGGGGGCCCTGATTGCCCATAGGCAGCCCAATGGCATTAAATCAACTTTGCTCCAATTCCCCCTAAGCTTTACTTGTTCTGTTCTTCATGCTTGCCCTGCAGTGGTACAGCTCAAATGCTAACCAGCAATATTTTACAATACCAAGTAACCTGTCAAAACTTCCTAAGGTTGTTTCTTCTCTGACCTTTCCTCTTTACTTCACACCTCTTGACTGCATCATTGTCCATGTTTCACTGGCTCTTTGCTCTTTTTATTCTAAATTGAATTTTTAAATTTGAACATTATAAACAAAACATTCTATCTTTCACCTCAAGCTTAGTAAATATGATCTAAACAAAATTAAAACCCAGTCATAGTCAGGTGAATGGGTAGTTACATGGTATGTCTTTTGGGTTTAAGCTTTAGGTTTTTAGGCATTCAGGGGGATGCAGTAGGTTAAGACATATGGAGTCTGGAAAAATGCTGTTAGGGCCTCATTTTCTAAAAATTTTAGAGACAGAATTTATTGTTAGAGTAAATTAATACTAATAAACTTATGATTGAAGGAAAAGGAATATTAATAAATAAAGAAAAGAGACGCAATAAAGAGTCCTCTTTGTCCTGGAAAGCACAATTCAAGGCTTAAACCATGTTTACTTGAGTTATGAGCTCTGTCCTGAGCTACGTGTAGAAAAGCAGGCATCAGAAGTGCTAATTCTGATAAAAAGATTGTTCTACTTGAATTTTCCTTACTCATTTTGTGATTGAAATATAGAATGACCAGGGAAACAATCAGATCCCGGACCCTTTTTCAATTGCTCCAGAAACTGAATTTACTTCCTCAGAAGTTGGAGCCTACATGTCTCCTCTTAATCCCTTACCAAAACTTCACATCATAGAAGGGTGTAAGGCTGGGTTGTGCAGGAGTTGTGCCCCCTCCATTCAGGCTGTGTGCAGATGGGTTGGATTTAGATCTGCTCATAGAGGATACCTGCACGTTCTTGTCCTGAATTCCCAGTGCTTCTCTCAGCAGCTCATCTCCCAGCTACCAGCAGTGGCTCTACTCAGGTTTTCACCTCGGGAGAGACATCCCTGTGAATGGCCAGGTGGGCAGAGCACTCAGAGCACTTCCTACAGCCACCACCAGCAATTAGGGGAGTCAGAGTTGTGTCCCTGCCTCTGGCAAAGTTTCAGTGTTGGGTTGGGTTTGTGGCATCATGGTGTGGAGTCCCTTCCCTTCCTCCACCAAAACGTGAGACACTTCGGAAGCCAGATGTGTAGTGCAGCTCTGCTGGAACCCACATTGCGCGGGTGCCTGAGGCTAGGATGTGGCTTCTCATATGAAAACAAATGAATTAAAAGTTGCCATCCTGTTGCTCCACAAAACTACCACCCAGCTCAGCACGGCTGGCAGGCATGTTTCTCTAGAATTAGTGAAGTTAATTTTTGGCTTGGAGGTACAGTGTGAAGAAATCGATCCTTCTGCTGTGTCCTGTGGATGTAGGGGGAAGCTGCTATTGTTTATCCCTTCCCCAGGCTCTGGCACTTTAATAATAACATAGATGTTAAGCGGCTTTTTTGTTGTTTTGTTGGTGCTGCAGTTGCTGTTGTTGTTGTTTGAAGAATCTCACTTGCCAGTGCAAATCTCATCACTTCATTTCTCTTCAGCATGTCCCTTCCTCTGCCTCCACCCACCCCACCTTCTCCTCCATCTCTTCCCCCATCCTTTTCAGTGATGTCACTGGGCTGAACCAGTCACCCACTCCCTGCCACCCCTACAGAAACCCTGCTCAAAGTGAGACTCTGCTGCAGTAATCTAATCTGGAATGTGCTATTTGATTTCAGCAGCTCAATTGGATCAGCGACCTGCAGAACTACACACTCTCCTGCCAGCTTGGCAGAGTGGAGCTTAACCACTTCCCTTCAAGGCCAGGTCTGGTAAGCATGGTATGTAGTTCCACTGTGATTCGACTCAGAGCTGAAAAAAATGGCAGAAGCCCATGGAAAATATCCTAGAGACTTCAGTAAGGTTGAATTAAATGAGAACTATTGACATGATCAGTTTTTTATACTTCACTCTGCAGGCCAAAAATTTTTAACAGCAGCAAAGAGCAAATTCATTTTGTTCCCTAGCAGCAGGAAAGAGTTTACCTCCAGACTGCGTCCCCAGGTTTCTCACCACTCTCCTCCTTTGGCCTGGAGTTACAATTCTCTTTCTGCGTGAACACACATTAACTACAGCATTCAGGAGAGACCATTTCTATAATTATTGTGTCACTACCACACAGAATTATTTGGTGAAGGACATAATTATCCATCAGATTGAAAAGGCTGGTTTAGAAGTACCCACCCCAACCTCACACATTCAGTTTGACAGGGCTTCTTCCCAAGACATCAGTCAGTGTCTATGCGCTTGCAGGGTGCTCCAATGTTCACAGTGCCTGGTGAGCCCAGGCATTCATTTCTCAAGCTAAAATAAATTGAAGAAAACTTTTAAAATTATTGCACAGCTCATAAAATGCAGCACTTGCTTCTCATGCCATGCCAGCCTTTTGGTTCCACTTTTAAGTTCCTTCAGTGGTTGAACTCATAGATGGCTCTGCTTTTAAATTGCACTAAGTGCAGTGCCTAGGCTGTCAGCTGCCCTGGAAGGCAGTGTGTTGCTAAATATTTAATACTTTCTTTCATCTTCTTTTTTTTTTTTTTTTCTTTCCTTAGGAGACAAATTTCTTACTCTTTCTCTTCTGGCTTCTTCACTGAGATGCAGTCCTTAGAGTCTGACAATCTGTCAACAACTTCTTAAAGTATTTAGGGTGGGGGTGGGAGTGGAAAACTTGTTTAAGTTCATGACCACTTTTTCTTGGAACTGATCATCTGGGTTCCCCTCACCCGCTTCAAAGCTAGATTCAATTTTAGAACTTGTTAGATAAAGCACAATGTGCAATGCTATGGATAAAATATTTTTTCCAAAACGTATCCTGGCAAAACTCTATACCCTATGTTCAGCAGATGCTTTATTTAACACAGTTAATTTTCCTTTAGAATTCCTGCCCCATCCTCCCATTGCTTTTTATCTCACAGGTTTGCATGTGTACATGTTCTCTCTGTGGTATAGATGAACATCTTCTTTAAAGATCAGATTGATTCTTTTTCTTTTCCTTCTGATTATCAATAAACTCCAAAATGCTGAATTTTGTGTCCAACTTTAAAACTGATGATGTCAGGCCAAGTTCAAATTGAGCAATGTGTGTGAGCATGTGAGACTTAAAAGGATGATTTGCCAACTCATGACCATTGAAGCTGTGTTTTAGAGACTTATACTTGAAATCTTGCCAAGGAAAATAACTTTATGAGCTTTTATAACTGTCTATTCCTAAAGGAGGAATGATAGGTCCACTGATATTACCTCTAAGCAGTTCTATTCACCTTTACTTTACTCATAGCTGCCACAAGTTTTACGTTGTGAAAATAGAGGCATTTGCCTTTCAAATATAGAGTAGATCAGACCAATAAATTCTGGCTGAAAGAAGGATTCTTTTGAAAATGCAGAAGTTTGGTTACATGTAACAGCTTTGGTGCTTCGATAGCGATTAGTTTTTCACACTATGATATGCAATATTTGTTCTGAATAGTGTGTAGGAAATAGGGCATATTCCTGACTCACTACTGGGTAGCAACAGAGCTCTGCGTTATGCATGCTTAGTAAGTGCTTTTTGATAAAGGGAAGCCAAATCCATGGAGCCTTATTCCCACCCTGCCTACCTTACTCTTATTCTTTTGTAAATTCATGGAACTACATAGAATTCAGTTATTTAAACCCACGGTGGTTACATGAAAATGAACCAAATCTCATCACCATAACAGAAGATACAAATTTATAACCCCCCCCTTTTTTTTTTCTTTTCCAGAAATACCTAAACAGATCTCAGAATAATACATACACCTTTTGTGAAAATGTCTGTATTGCAAGGATTTTCTGACAAAATGTCTGTATTGCAAGGTGGTCCTGACAATAGGGGATGAGGTGAAGAGTCTGGGTGCTTAGGCTTCTGGCAGTCATGCTACAATGTGGAAGCCTGGGCAGTGGGGCTCCTGCATGGCTCACCTGTTGTGAAGCCAGGACCTCCAAGAGTCACTGCTGAGGAGCTCCTCCGTGCCTCTGAGGGCTTCTGGGCCACTGGGTCCTCTCTCAGGGCAGAAGGGTAGAGGACGCCATGGCTGAACCAAGGAGTTTGCTGCTTAGTCTGCCAGCCCCATTTTCTTCCCAAATGAAATGTTTGCCTTTTTTCAAAATGACTCTTCTGCCTAGATGTTTTCCTTCGCAGGACATGTCAAAGTTTCTACTCTGTGCTTCAAAATGTAATGCTTTTTCACGATGTTGAAGTTTCAGGATGGAAATGAAGATTTCTGAACAGTGGCAGGTAAGTAGTGCCTTTGCAATGCTATTGGCAGGGAAGCCAAGGAGTGAAGTTGCCTAGGTCAAGTTCAAGGGGCAAAGAAAGAGCGAGGAAGATTTCTTAATGGTATTGGTGCTGTGCATGTCTGTGAATACATGCAGGGTTTATTCTTTCAGTCTGTGAAATTGACGCCATCCTCGTACATTTAGTTCAACTCGGCTTCATGCCCACCCCTCTTCTTCAGAAATTATTCAGGAATTGCGCAAAATGTTAAAGTTCAGTGTTACTCAGAGAATAAGACAGTTCAAAGCCAACCATATGGGAATGGATTGGGAGTGCAAATACACAAAGAATCACAGTCATGCTCCCTGGGGTTTAGTTTTCAGGCAGGTGTATGGTCACTGTCCCCAGTTGGAGTGGCCTAGATTCGAGCTGCCTCTCGCCTGGGAGCTGTGTTGCTGAGCCTTGATACCAAGCCTTATGCCTCATCCCCTCCTCTCTGATTTTACAAGACTGATGTTGGCCCTCAAGTTTCCAGTCACATACTGTAGCTTGAGCCTCCTTGTCTGCCTGCACATCTTTCTCATGAGTGGATTCTGCAAAAGAACCTGCCACTCTCCCTGCTGCAGAGACAATCATTGCTCCTTGCTTTTTTTCTTCATCTAGAAACCTCCATCATCTGCAATGCAGCCCATTCTCCTGGAACTGGCTGCTCCTCGCAAATGGATGAAGGGAAGATTTATTATCATCCGAACACATGGAAATTAGAAAATGGACTAATGGAAACCATTAATGTCCTCCTCTCAACAATCAGATGAATGGTAGATCAATGCAGTATATTAATAGATTGGAAATGATTTAAGATGATATAAACATTAAGTCTCAGATATTAGATGGGAAGAAAGCAAGCAAGACAAGGACAGCACTCTATTATATCTATGAAATATATAAAATACCATCTTTTAAAACATATTTCCTGTCCAGTATTTTGATATCTTTGAAGAGATAACATTGAAAAACTGCTCTGTATCATTCCATAATACCACCTAACTTTGATATGAAACAGTCTGCCTCCTTACGAAGCAAATCTTATTGCAAGCCTGTAACAATGAATAAATCCTTTGTCACGTATTCTACGGGTAAAATAATAGTAATAGTCATAGTTTGCAGACAATAATTGTTACTTTTTTAATATCAATGGCTTTTTTGTTTATAGCATGTGCATAACATTGTAAAAAGGAATGATTAAATATGATTGATAAAACAGTTGCAGTACCCACACACATTCTACATAAACCTCAAAGGAAAACCTCAAAGAAGGGAAAAAAAGAACTCTAAAGGAAAATTACTGTGAAAGTACTTTATGCTAACCTGGCATCATGCATAAAAATAAAATAATGTCTGTAAGTGAATGATTCTTAAGCTTTAGGGACTAATTAAGTTTTTAATGTGGTCACATTCTTTGGAAAATATTAGAAGCCTTAGGATTCAAGAAACTTTGCTTCTCAAATAAAACTTTGTGGAGGTCAGTTCATTCACATCTTTAGGACTTGGTTTTAATCAAAATTCCTCAATAAATTCCTGTTGAATTGCTTTGTGTCATTACCTGTGGGAGCATTTATGAATGCAGATGATGATTTGAACTACCACAAATCCCATAAATGAGAGGTCAGAAAGGTTAGATCATGGCAGTTCAGTGAAGAAATGAAAACAAACCATAAATTATCTCCACCAGAAGGACAGCATGTTCAGCCAGACATCACAGGTTTTGTTTTTAAATTGCTAACAGCCCTCTGACACCCTATCACAGTGCTTGGTTTTAGCGGCTTGTAATAGGTTACTGTGATCAGGAGAGTTCAGGAGTCACATGTACATATTTAACATGCCAAGCTACAGCTGGGTAACTGAGGGAATACTAATTGGTTTTAATAGGTTGGATACATTGAAATACATTGCTGAATTTATTTTTTTCTAAATTGTAACTAGTAGAGAAAAACATAAATATCACCGGTTCACTTTTAATTTGGAATGGGGTGTTGACAAAGAGTGGTCAAAATCATCTTGTCTGACAGTGTTCTTAGTGCACACAGAAAAAACCAAACCCAGTGAATTTTAGAAGCTGTTTCTTGTTATTTGAGGCGTTTATAGAAAAATACAATGGGGGATGACCCTGCCTAAAGGATTCAATATCACACCATTATGATGGGTATGAATTTATTTCATAGTAAGGTTGGATGCTGTAAGTGCTTCCATTGCTGTTAAATTATACTTCAGTATAGCTAAGTGTGCCATTAAAACCATCTATTACTGACACAGGCAATATTTATTTAATTTAATTTTATGGCACATATTTCAAGCAGGACAAGAAGAAATACCATCTGACCTTCCCCATGGTCAGGAAGTTTATTAGCATTGTCAAACAGAATCAGACTCAAGAAACTGTACCCATTAACACCAAAACCACTGGCATTATGGGACGTTTTATATTAAGAGAGGATAGACAGAGCACAGAGAAGACATGGAGCTCTTTCTGTCTGTGTAAAGGGTGGTAACATCAAGAACAGAGGGGAGAACTTGAAAGTTGCAACAGAGATCCTGGAGTAAGTGGCTTCTGGTCTGTAGAGCAGTCTAATTCGGGTTCAAGCAAGACAAACAAAAGCTTGAAACAGGAATGAAAAAAAAATGAAGATTTAAAAAAGTATGTAGTGAAAAGCAGAGAGAATAAGATGGGTATACTGAATACCTTAAGAGGCTAAAATCCTGCCTTTCATCTCCAGGTCCTTGGTTCAAATCCAGCTTAAGGCAGTTGTGACAAAAAATCATATTACCGTCTGACATTGGTCCAACAGCCTCTACAAAATGAGGTGGTGGTCAAGTTCCTGCCAAGTAGATACCACTGCACCCAGCCATCATTAACCAGTCCGTGCTTGCAGGCTGCCTTACAGGGGAATACAAGACCTGAATGATTTGAGTAAAGAAAAAGACTCTTACAGCTGAGAGCAGTTCCTCCAGTGGAGATTGGGGTATACTGGCTGAGTAAGGCTGGGATAACTCGCAGTGCTGCCTGCACTTGTAGCTGTTCCCTGAACAGAGGACTTCATTTTCCTGGGCTGTCAAAATGCCAATTTTGGCAGTGGTTAAAAAAAAAAAAAAAAAGGCAAAGTGGATCATTGAATATAATCACAGATGACTGGAGAGCTGAAGTTATTCTGGAAACAAAATGAGAAAGGTGAGACCTAGCTAGGAAATGCTGCTGTGTGCAGCTCTGATGGCAAGGATAAAATGGCGCTGAACTGCTAATGCATGTTGGAGGACACGCTGAACAGTAGGATATGTGCTGTAAGATAGATCTGTGACAATTACGTGTGACCATAAGGCAGCACTGGCTTCTTGCTGTCAGACCCAGATGTCTGAATGTGGTTTATGCATGTTTGTTGGCTTTTTAAAAAAATGTAATAAATGGTTAATTTCAAAAAATAGAGCAAGATTATCCAGCCCTGACCTGAATACTCTAGGCAAAAATAAGAGATGAAGGAATATTACTGAGTGAAATGAGATCCAGAAGGAAAAATTATGGACTAGTGCCAGTAACTCTCATATAAGAACCAATTTAAAATCTGGAGGTTAAAAAGGACCAGCCTACCAGCAATTCAGTCAGAATTTATGTTACAGTCATGTAAGTTTGGGGCTTAAATTGTCAAGAAAAGACTTGTTGACACAGGTTGGAGGAAGTGAAATAACAGCATTGACTGTGTTTCACATCTTTAGTAGGCATGTGAGGACAGATCTGTAAAGGTATGCAGGTACCTGAGGAATCTGATAAGGGCCTTAAACCTCTCCAAATCTCACAAGGGCCAAAACCATACAAATTAATTAGATGCTGACACCCACTTAAGCTCCTTTAATTTTACTGGAGATAGATGCCTAAATATTTCCGAGGATCCGGGGCTACATGTCTGTCTGCATCTGTGGCTGCCTAAATATCTTGGAAAACCTGGCCTCCACCAGCTAATTTCTGCATGTACATACCAATTTGCAGCCCCAGATGCTACTATCATCTCTGGAATTAATTTGCTTTCTGCAAACGAAGAACTTCTCCACGTGACTGTTTTCTCCCTTTGCATAGTACTGGGGCTAAACTGCTTCTCTGAATTATTTCTTCATCTGTTTCCCCTCCATTTATGCCTCTGCCCTGTGGGGACGCAGGAGGGAGCAGTGTGCAGCATTGGTGGTTTGCAGTGTCTTGCCCACGGGAGAGTACACATGCTGTTCTTCATCACAAACTGCACCAGGCTCTCAGGAGCAGCAGGATGCTGGTGAAGAAAAATGTCTTGGAAAAAGCTGCAGGAAGGGTCCTGGCAGAGCTTGCTTGATACTGGGGCTGGCCCCCAGCCCTTGCTGCTAGAGGAAGACAGAAAAGGTAAGTTTTCCTCTGCTTCTTCAGGTGCTTCCATGGTAAAGGACAATCTGAATTGTTGCACCGAATCCTTGAACACCTTTTCCCTAAAACTGTGAAATGAAGATCACAAAACAAGAAACAGTAATGCTGGGCACTTAATCCAAATGAATAGTACAGTGCTCACCAGTCACAGGTTCAGATGACAGTGCAGAAAAAAAGGGGCTTTTATGTTAAGAGAATAAAGGATTCTTTCAGCCAAATTTCTATGATTTACACTATCAAAATACCAACAAAATGCCTCCTCTTGTTCCTTTGATGTATACTGTGTTTCTGAGGCTTAGCATGCTCATACCAGAGAACCTCATTAAAAACAAGAGAAAGGCAGCAGAATTAAATTCATTATTAGCTCCACATTTTTTCTCATACATGTATGTCTGTGTGTTCAAGTATGTATGAATGCATGCATACTCCATGTGTATAAGTCTGTGCATTTTCCATACTAGCAGAAAGAACTGGAATTCTCTAAATGCTACTGAGGTGCGTAATTTATTTGCTTTCTAGATATGATCAGATTGGTAAAAACCTGCCAATTTGGAGAAGTCCAATAGCTGTAAACTCAGTCCTTCTGAAAATACTGTAGACTGAGAATCATAATTTTTTCATGCCTATGCTCAGTCTTTACATCAAGGGCTGGTGTAAGCTCCCCTCCTGCTCCTGCTAGCTGAATACCTTTGGGTAATTGAATGACCCACTTCTCCATTAGCTCCACCAGTCACTGCAAAAGGCCAGTCTGCCACATCTTGAACATTCCGTATCCCTCTCCTGACTCTCTGTGTAACTTACACTTTCAAAGCTGAAGGTAAGGCTTCCAGTGCTCCAGGCAAATCATCAAATATCTGTTCTCACCACAGGCACCCAGATAAAAATAGTCACACATTGCTTTGCTGTTTCTCCTGTTTTGCTGCCCTGGAGATACAACAGTTCCTGCAGATTCAGAAGTTATTTGGTTCTAGGCTGTGTTTAAACACAGTTTTTTTGTTTGAGCAGAACAATGAAAAGAGGAGTTAGAATGAGAATGAAGATGGTTTGAAAACTGAAATGAAGACCTAGACAGTGACAAATGCCGTAGTGAGTTGGAGACAAGCACCTTGAGGACCCCATTCTGTTGTAAGTCAAGGCCACTTTTGCTTTTCTCATCACCCTGAAAGTCCCTAGCAAATTGCTTTCATGTAACAATTTATCCTGCCTTAATGAATACAGCTGCAGCTTTATTTTCCAGTTATCTCCCTGCCACTGGGCAGATGCTGTAAAGTGCTGGCTGCTAACTCACTGAGGTAGAGTATTTCTGCTCTGTTGTATTAGATCACTTGCTAGGTCAGGTGGCATGTGATGCTTGCAGAGCTTAGCACTGAGCAGATAACGCTGTTGGAAAAAAAAAAAAAAAAAAGTCCTGTTTTCTTGCCCTACACCTAGATCCTAGATCCCACTATGCATTAAAAACACCCTAAAATCAAGCACCTCCCTATTCTAGCTGAGGCCCTTGAGTACAAAACCTGATGTTTTTAGAACTGTTACCTCTTTCAGCTGTCATTGACAAAGGCTGAGAGGAAAGGAGGCAGACTGTGATTTACAGTGAAATCATCATTTCTTCCAACACCTGAAAGAGATGTTGACTGAGATATCATCTGGCTAATTTCTTAGCTGCCAAAAATTATAAACATATTGCTAAGTCCAGTATGGGTGCAGACCCTGAGATTTATTAAGTTGAACAATGGAGCCATGCTATTAGCTCACTATATGGATCTGCGGACAGTGCTGTTCCCCTAATTATGAATCTGCTCACCAGAAGGCAGCTGTTGGCATTGTCTTACCTACAAGTCTCAAACCGTGTGGGCTTTTTTAGTGCATGCTGGGACAGTACAGCTGGTACACAACAGATGGCACGAGGGAGTCCCTAGTCAGAGGATGCATATGTGCTTAGCCCCAAAGTCAAATCTGTGTTGTTATAAACCAGGGAGTTGCCAGGCAGAGCCCATGAGTGTGTCTTCAAAGTGCCAAGAGAAACTAGAGTAGAGCTACTGACTAAGTTTGCTATTTTTGTCGTGGCCTAAGGGATGCTGTAGTTTAATGACTGTGCTGGCTTATTAGGGGCTCACTTTCATTTTTGTCATTGTTCATTGTAGCTGAAGGTAACAAAAGAATTAAGCACTGAGGGACAGCACAGTGGGCAGCTCTTTGCTCTTGGCTATTTTACAACATCCAGGAGAGAACCTCAGGAGTAAGATGAAGGGTGGGAATGAAATTTGGAACATACCATGCAGACAAGGTAATTTGCCTTGCTTGCAAAGAAGTGCCTAAATACAGGCATTTCCTGTGCAAAGAGAACCGAAGACATTCAAAATTTAAAATATACTTAAACACAGAAACCCTGCTGACTGTATGTAACTGGGAAGCAGGTGCTAGTTTTAAGCAAACCTCAGGGTTTGTTTAATAGAAGCACATCTGGTCTTTAAAAGTCAGCACGGGTGTTTACTTTTTAATTGCACAAATCTATCCTGCTGCCCCATGTTATGCCCTGGAAAAGTCAGAAGTCAACTCTGAGATAGCTGTACTAGTAATACAGGTGTTGCTAATTGATCACATGTTGGTCATGAGTTCAGAGCTACAACATTGCCTCTGTTTTCTCTTGTGGTTCTTGGTCATATTTCATTTCAGAAAGATACTCTTGTTAATTAATGTTCTACAGTTTTATGGGTTCCTTTGACTTTATAAGATGGGCCAAGGTTTTGTCCTAGCATAGCAATATCTGATGTGATCATCATTTTATTCCAAGGCTTGGCAAAATGATCATCATTGATTTTTAGAGATGTTTTGAAAATTCTTTGGCTGTGTTTTGATCATTTTATGGGCTAAGCTGCAAAATATGAGAGTAGGAGAAAAACATCTTTAAGTGCAAAGTTTTTTGATAGTAAGACAGCATGTTGGGAAATCATAGATGGAAGGAGTTATGATTTACGTGCTGAAGATTATTAAACAGTCCTGAAAAATAATGAGATATAGATATCTTAAATAAAATTCAGTGATGAGCAATGGAGCTGATAATGGAACTAAACTGGTTCAGTTTAAGTTAAAAATATCCACTAAACCTATCTGAACTATTACTATTACTATCTGAACTGTACCTGGGAAGGAAAAGTGTTCATCTATAGGATCTTTTGGATAAGATCAAAGCAGGTATTAGTGGCAAATACAGGAAACCAAATATCTGAAGGCTAGAAATGAAAGGAAAGGTTGGTAGCTGTTGTAGTCAGAAGAACACCTGCCTGCTGCCAAAGACTCTAAGCTGAGATACTAGGATGAGATTCAGTAAATAAAAAGAGAGTCTATGGATTAAAAAAACCTACAGTAAACCAACATCACAGCAGTGAGGTATGGATTTTCTGTGGATATTATAGTAGGGTGACTGGACAGCAAGGGGTTTTAAATTATGATCTACAAAGTTAGGATCTCAGTGTTAGTCTGCACTTTGCAATTTTGAAGTGTTTATTTTACTTTCGAGGTTTTGTTTGTTTTGCGGCATTTGGGGGTTTTTTTCTTTAACTTTCAGCTCCTGAGCTGGAGTTCTGATTGCAGCATATTTCTCAAAGTATCCTGTGCAGGTGGCATACTTGGAATGGAGCCGGTTTAATAACTGAGGGATTTAAGTCAGATTTAGTTGAGATAAAAATAAGGATAAATTAAGCTAGTTATGTTTCCTTCCTGCCTTTATCTATGTGACACTTCACTACAGCTAAAATTATGGAGGAATGAGACATTTCAGATGAGAATAAAGCAGCCAACAGCTATAAACATTAGTGAGGAGGGAGCTATTTTATTTCAAAAAGCCTTCTCTTTTCAAACCTGTCCTCCCTACTGAGAAGGCAGGCAAAGTAGAAGGAAAGGTTTCCTGTTGAATTTAGAGATGCCTGGAATAGTAAAAAAGTGTTTCTCACGGGAGTGAAAGTCAGCCACTAAATGCATGAAACCAGGAGGGATTATGACAAACTTGGACGATGTTTGAAGATGAAGAAATATATTTTATGGCTGGGAGAGGATAGGGGGCAGGATGAGGATCTCTGTTTACATCAGAAGTTTCATGCATCTGGAGAATGCCTGACAGGCACAGAGCACAGAAAAGGAATGTTTTAGCCATGGGGACCTCATTGTGAGGCTTTGAAAGCATGGCAGGCTTTTGGAAAAGGACGGAAGCCTAAGTCAGTACCAAATTTAGGTTATTCAGCACAGTTATCATCCCAGTGACAAATGTGAGAACCGAGCGAGCACAAATACAATGGAAGGTATTTAAATTTGGATGGGTTTGAAAACAAATGCTTGATGAGGTTCATAAATGTCAAATGAACAGATGGAGCTGAGAATGAAACCAGCAGGGAGATAAGGCAGAGATTGCTGCAAGCAGGGGTGGAAAACAGGAAACTCCAGTCGGTGGGCTACAGGGTGAGGATGAGGGACCCGGGATTGCCAAGATAAGAGCTGAGACAAAGGCAGATACAGATGGTCCTTAGGCTGCAAGGAAGAGCAGAGGTCAGCACGATCAATTATGGGAAGAAAGACCCCTGCTTGGAAATCCTGGAACCAGAGAGAGGGGTCGGGAGTGGGGCAAGCAAGGGAACCTGCTCAGAGCCAGGGTGCAGTTCAGTTTCCCTGCAGATTGCTTTGGTGGTCTGCGTGCAGGACCATGTCCTGGAACATTCAGGTTTAGTCATCTGCTTGGGGAGGTCCATGTGTCCCTGACAGGATACTCCTGCCCTACACACAACTGTTTCTGTGTGGTGAGTTTATATATGGCCATGCTGTGTGGGCACCTGGAAGGCAAGGACACCCTTGCTGGGCTGTCCTTGCATTTGGGGCCTCATGAAATGCAGCTGTGTCATAGGCCCTAGGGCCACGTTGTGCCCAAGGCTGGAGAATAAACAAACCTACACATTTTTGTCCTGATGAAATGATTAAAAAAAAAGAAGTAGCAACTTCGTTTCCTTCCAGGTCATGTTCTCCCCAGCATCATGCCCATTATGAGGATCTCCTGAGATTCAGCTTTAGCTTTACACTGTCTACCATAAAAAAGTAGCCTAATGAGTGCATGCGTGATGTGACAAGCTGCTGCTGTAGAGTCCTCCTAAGCAAATGACACCTTCACTGTAAGGTTGAACTGTCTCATAATCCTAATGAGTGGTCTACCCTGATGATGCTCTCCAATAACTGCTGCACAATGAGAGCATGCTGCAGGCCCAGATGACTATAGGGATTGGACACCTGTAATTTCCATTCATGTAAATTGCAGCAGGTTTCAATGGGATGTTCAGTGGCTCTCAAAACCAGGCTGCATGCACATTACCAAGTATATGCTGAGTCTTCTGGCAGCATGAAACATCAGGGTTTTGTCCATGCATTTATTTACTTTTCAAGCAGAAACATACAATTTGTGGATCGTATTTGTTGGTTGGCTAGTTGATTTGGTTTTACAGTCTGATTGACCATAGCACAAAAAAATAAGATGACACTGCTGTTCCCAAACTCCACCTTTAAAAGAGCCCTGCCAAACTTAAAATACTCCTTCATATTCATTTTTTTTACCTTATTCTTTTTTCCTGTGTTAACCCCACATTGTTTGAAAACAGTGTGGCTAAAGAATAAGATTGTCTTTTTTTTCTTTAGGTTGCTTCATCAGTTAGAGTATGCTGAGCGTAAGTTTTTGCTATCCTTGGGTACTGTTTAGGAAAGAGTACTAGCTTCTCAGGCAGTTTGTGAACAGCACTGTTATGCTTGCTGTGTTTTAGAGACCATGAGAATGTGATATGTATGTAGTAAAGATTTTACATGCATCAAAACTCAGCGGGTAAGAAATTTGATACCACACTGACTATTGCTGTTCCTTCATATAGTTATAATACTAAGACATTGGACTCAAAGCGATTTATTTTCCTTTCTTTTTCCTTTTTTTTTTTTTAACATGAAATTGCAACTGTGTCAAAGTGTCTCTCTTTTCCAACCCCCACACAAAGTAGGGGCAAGCAAGAGAGAAATGTAAAATGTGCTTAATGACTCCAAACACTTTTGTCTTGACACTGACTGCTTTTGGCACAGGCCTGTTTCTTTTAACAAGTAATGTATTTAGGCTTCTGTGCCATTCTAGAATAATCACCGTATATAGTGAAGAAAAATTAAGAGTAAGTAAAAAAAATGTTCTATAAGAATAAATGTTTTTTTGCAGCCAGATAAAGGCACTTGCAGATGTCCTTGCATGAAGCCTGCTCCAGAGTTTCTATTTTACTACAAATGGTTCTAGTCCAATATTCCACCCTCCTTACACTCATTTAAAACTGAATCAGAATTCAAATAAGGATTAACCACCCACGGAGTCTGGCACAACAATAGAAGTACTCACTAACTTTTTTCCTACATGTTATTAGCGGAGGGAATTTAGGTTAAAGACTTTCATTACAAAAATATAATTTTTATTCTTCACTGTCTTTTTTCTTTCTTCTCAACAGCTGAAAGTTTCCACATGCCCTTGTGGCCCACAGTAATCTTTATTCAATAAATATTTTAGATAGTGAATAACAGATACTCTTATGAGCAAGTGGAGAAGTCACTCAGCAAGACAAATAAATTGTTTTGGTTTGCTGAATTGTAGTCTAGTACTGGGAAAGAAAAAGCAGCAATTTCTTGTCTATCCATCTCTCACCTTCAGTCATTCATTCACAACAGTTAAAATTGGACAAAGGCAACAAATATTTGCAGACATTTATGATGTTTGTATTCATATTTGAGTAGCATTTCTTTCAGTTATTTTGAACGTTTGTAGTAAAGGAATAGAGAAAAGATTAAATTTTGAATTATGAAACACATAATTTAATGGGCCAAAATAACAGTGGTTTTTATTCCAGCCTAATTTTCAGATGTTAACATGTTAATGGATGGGTGAATCTTGGATGCTCCAACCAACACTAAATACAACCATATAAAATTACTGTTATTAAGCTTGAGAAGGCATATTCAAATGTGGAATTTAGCCAGGTTATTCAGTCTTCATACCTGGCTATCTGCACATATAACATTAGTAATGAGATTACAGACTGCATAATATGTAAATCTCTTCAGTAGAGTTTGGAGCTGCAGTTGCAAAGTATTGTGACATTGCCTGAAAATGTTACAGTGAAAGGTATGGTCTGACAAACTGCTTTATTCAAGCTAATGGAAAATCTCCCACTGGTTTTTAATAAAGCAAGAATTTCACCTTTGAGACAAGTGCAATGCATTTTTCCCCAAAACTGCAAGGAAACTATGGTAGTACTCTGCGTTACTAAACTGTTCATCTGGAACTACCTGTCCAGGGAGGTTAAGAAGAAAGCACTGAGAGCATTGGCCTCCAGCATTGTAAATCAAGACACCATCAGATGCTGTCTGCATGGATGTGCTAGCATAAATTGAGCAGTAACTCAGTGCTGAGACAAGATGCACATGATGGGATCGTTACAATTGGAGTTTGACAGAGCTTTACTGTTCAGGTTTATTGTATTGCCCATGCCTTTCAATAGAATTGTGTTCTCATACTACATAGTTTTTTACCTAAGTTTATTAGAGTGAACTTCCTGTGATTTTTAACCACAGCTGAAACTAGGGGATTGGCCAATTACCAAGAAGCTTCCTGTCTTTTCTGTGACAGAGCTGCATTTCTAAATCTTGTCCCTCCTTTCTGTTGTGTAGGTTCCTGCCTTCATCTTTCTTCCTTAACAGCTAATTCCCAGTGAGTGAGTACATAATGTAGGACAGAGGTCTTCAAACACCAGTATGAATTGTACACACTGTGATTAGTTTCACTGAAACCATGCAGTTGGGGTGAGACCCATATGTAAGTTATACCACTGGGCTTGCTGAAAAGGAGATTCTGTGACTAGATCCTCTTTCCCACTTTTGTCTACTAGGCAGCATGGTACAAGAAAAAAAAGTCACATCTCAGCTGGAAGACTAGTTTTAGAAAATAATTCTTTCAATAGCTGACATCCTATTTAATTAAGAAGGGCTCATCTTTCAAGATATCTGTTTTCCCAGCTCTGAATTTCTTGTCTGAATACTTCATTTGCAAAGACATAATGTTCTCTGATTTAAAACAAAACAAAACAAAAAATCCTATACCCCACCAAAACTAATTTCCTTAATTTTCTCTTGGCCAGACTGCTGCATTTCTATAGAATTACATCCAGTCCAGAGAACAAACTATGCAGCAGGTTTTTTTTCCAGGCATTCATAGCTTTTATTGTCTTTGGATAAAATTTTCTCTTGCACAATGAGCCTGCTTGGGACCCTATCATACCTTACATTTCATCTAATGCTTCTGGGGTGAGTGATCAAATAGCACAACACAATTCAGCAGTATTCTGATAATTCTCAAGTTGTCCTAGAGAGATCTTGCTTGCACCAGGAAGTCAAAGAAATTTCAATATTCATCCTCTGAGATGTGAGACCTTTATCTCCTGCTACAAGAATGAGTGTTCTATCATCATGATGGATAGGGCCAACATTCCTCTCAAGTGTCCATGGGTGTTTTACATTAGTTTTGTTTTCAGTGCTTTTCCCTGCTTTCAGTGTTTGCTCATTGTGGATGTTCTGTCTCAGGTTACTGCAGGAAGGTACAAATTTTAAGTGAGTATCTCCAAGTAACCAAAAAGACTGAACTTGTAAATATGAAATCTTTTCTGTGGTGGTGGGACACAGCTGCACATACCACTTTCAGCAGTGACCATGTGGCAAAACATGGAGGCTGTAGACACAAGAATGACATCTCCTCTGTTTAAACATGAATATTAAAATACAGCACTGTTCCTTCAGCAAAGTTTAGGTCAGCATGCGGGTTGCTTTGAGCAGTACTTGCCATCTGTGCTGCTTGACAGCCACTGGCATGGGTATTGACTGCCAGGTGGAGGGTCCCTTTCTGTTACCCATTCAAAGCCTAGCTAGACATCAACATTCCTATAGCATGACTAGCAAGGCAGGTGAAAGTGGGTCATGAGCATTGCACCATGCATTGGACCATGCTAGAAACCATTCAGACACATAGATTCGAGACTGTGTGCTACCTGGTAAGCCCTAGTTTTCAGCCCTGTACTAGTATGTTTAGACAGAGTATTTGGAGGATGGGTTGAGCTAGTTTTAACCTTCCTCAGTGCAATGCCTGTTCATCTGACAAAATCTTAACAGGACAATCTGAACTTCACATTGCTAAAGTTACAGAGGTTCAACTACATGCTGTCAGGTAAAATGCAAAGTGAGAATTACACACAGGAACAATTTGGGAAAAACTTTCCCAGAAAGACATATGATTGCGGGAATTTTATGAATGGCTGAAATAAGAAATTTGCCAGTCAGATATATAAATTTGTATAAATTATTTGCTTGTTCCTATTTAGTGTCATAAAACTCATCAGTCCTGTACTTGCCTTCCAGGCTCCTGTTCTATTATGGACCTGCAGACAGACTGAAAATGACCAGCTAGTTAGAGAGACAGATGGAGTACAGGGCTTTTTTTTGTCTTCTTTTTTTTTTTTTTTTTAATTAAGAAAACGGGTATCCAGATTAAGTGTTCAAATTACCATGACCAACTCATGTATGCTATTTGTATGACTTGCTAACACTTTTGCACATTTCAGAAAATTCATTTGCCTTTTAAAACTGAGGCTATAGTGTTCAAATAAAGTGCCTACCCTTCAACTCAGTAGGTGCTTGATGGAGCTGAACAGCTGCACCGGCTTTAAAAGAGTTGCTATTGTGCATTGCACGTTACGGTCCTAAGAGCAAGAACTGACTGCTGCCAACCGGCGTGGCTTTCCACATTCACTGCTGGTAAGTACCCTCAAGTTGAGAAACAGATGCCACTGAGTATTTTCCCCTGGCTTGTTTTCCCCCATGGTGATATATCTCTATGGACAAACCTCCTCTCCTGTAGTTATCATCCTGGAGACAGGAGATGTGTAAGGGGTGCTGTTATGGGTGATACAGATGGAAGACAAAGTGCTGATCTCTGATACTTCATCACTAGCTGGGCCCTTTTTCTCTGGCTGTAATCCCTTGATGACACCCCTGGCCAGGTAGGATTAAATACTCGCTATTTAGTCCACACTGCAGACCATCGAGAAAGAGAAGGACATCATATTGCAAGTGTTGACTCATTTTGAGTGCAAAGTGCAATAGTGCTAGCCACAAAAAAATAATGCTATATTCAAGTGCATACCATGTATTCTTCCCGACATGCTCTTTAAAGCATTGTATTCTACCCAGGCAGGAGACTCATCTCTGACGATGACCAACGCTGGCTTCTTGGTCTGCCGGCTGGCAGGTGTGGGTAGTCCTGTGGAGGCAGCACAATCAGCCCCTGTGGAGGAAAGAGTCCTTCACACCACTCAGCGACAATCTCTCCTGCCAATTAAGAAGATATGTGGATGAAATCCAAAGGGAATTGCAACCCTTTTGCCTTGGCTGGGTGAATGAAGGCTTTGGTCTGTGAAGGCGAGCCTGCAGGCAGGGAGAAAAGGAAAGAGCTGTTTGCAAACAGCTCCCTTTTGGGAGATGCAGATTAACTGGGGGCTATTTTAAGATTAAAACAAAAGTGGTACTTTGAAAGGACAAGGTGAATTTTTCAACCCTCTAACTCTTGCTAAGCTAGCAGGCGCTTGGAGCAGAGTAGAGTACAGCACAGCATTTTTCAAGGCTCACGCCCCCATTATGGTATGTAAGTAAGTGAAACATCACTGAGAATTCATGCACTGTTTATTCACTCTTGGTCACAATGACATGTCTTTGACATTCACATCACGAACAGTCTGGCACAAATGCAGCACCAAGAGGGACTGGCAAATAGCGAAATGGATGTCTTCTGTGGGAGTAGATGGAGGGACTAGAGGGAAACCCCAAAAGATGTAGGCTGCAGGGGTCTGCCCACTATGCTTTCCACTGTCAGACAGGGCCAAGTGAAATATCATTTGGTGATTTTAAGTGTATGCATGGGATATCAGCTGCAAAAGCTGCCAATACTTTGAGTGTCCTACCCTCAAGGGGGGGTGAGTTTTATTATGGATTTGAGAGTTTTGGAGATAGTATCTTCAAACCAGCTCTTCTGCTGCTCAGTGGCAGAGGTGTTGGACTGTGATTCTTCTTGAGTAACATCTGGGGCTGAGATGAAACCGACTCGACAGAGAAGGAAGACTATCCCTGTCTAAAATCAGAAACCTTATCCCTCCTTCTCGTTTGCAGAGCTTTGGTTAGTCAAACCAGGGAGGCTGTGTTGTAGTGCTGATCTGTGATAGATCAATAATCATTAATATTTTATGTTTTACAGAAATCTGTGTTTTGAGACAGTGAACTCACAGCAGCCTCAAAAGAACAGGCAAGAGCATGACCATTTTTGCATGAACTGAGTGTTTCACTTTAAAATACTGCACGTAAGGCTCAGTTGTCAAGAGTCATTGGACCCACACACGCCTTCCCCTACACACGGCCCTGCCATCAAACTACCCTCTCTTATAGCTAGCAAAAATCAGTGGAAGAAAGTAATCTGTCCATGGTGAACTACTCCTTAACGAAAACCAAGTTGTTCTGTTGCTCAGTGGCAACATTACTGTGTGTCTTTGAATGAAGGAGGAAAGGATATGACCTGTTAGTAGTTCTGCAAGTGTATAACCAAGATAACACTTTAGCTCCTTCTCTAAACAGATTTATCTGATCATATTAAATTTTAAAGGAAGTTGAAGAAAATAGCCTTCTTAGAAACTGGAGGGCATATAATATCCATTGCACACTGAAAAAAAATTTGTCCAAATTTTTTTGCAGTTTTGTGTCTTCCAGAGGAATTTTGCCTTTGCCATCCCTACAAACGGGCTCCTCCCTTCCAGTGATTTCCATCCATTTGGCTATTGTGTTGTGATCTCAGAAATCCTTTACTTTTCACAGTGAGGGGTGGTAGGATAAAAATAAAATTTTAAAGAGTAAATCATATTCATATATCTCTGTTGCCTCCAGGCACCGGCAGAATTACGTCTCATGTTACATTTCTACAGTAGTATCTCCTGGCTTCCAAGAGGAATACAGTTTGTAATCTCGTATTTCTGCAGTTAAGAAACAGAATGTCCTGATGCAGGACCACTGGAAGCTCTCTGGACTGCTCAAGGATGTGCCTGTGCACAGGAATACTGCATTGTGAACACGGCATGGAGTTAAGTTCCTCAAAAATTCCTAACAGTGGTCTTTAAATGCTGTTCGCTGCCCTCTTCCTCCACACCTCCATCCTCAAGTATGAGATGACTAGCGGGATTTTTTTTTTTTTTTCCCCCATTGTGGTGCAATGTTAATTACAGGATTATCCTGACCACCCCAGGACATGTAGCCAGCTGGTCTCACTTCTGTGTGCGGGTAATAAACACCATGCACATTTCCTGTTTCCTGATCTCACACTGACTATATTTATATGTACGTAGATTTGATGGCTGATTTCAACAATTATCACCATTTCCCAGATCATTTCCGGCTTTCCTTCTCCCCAAAGCACACTCCTTCCTGAACTGTATCAAAGTAAAGTACATTTCTGGGTGGTGAACATGTGTTTCCGGACAGGTAACACCCAGCAGAAGCAGATAACTATGGAGAGTTGATGTTTCAGCATGCAGATATTTTTGCAGAGCCACTAAATCCCAACACAGCTTCTGCACGTCCTACTAAAGTTGGCAAAAACCAACTCTTTGCCAGCTGGTATGGATCAAACTTTTCCTCACTCTTCATTCTACTTTGAGCTATATACCATACGGCAGTCGGTGGTGTGCCTAAATGTAAAGGAAGAACAGAGCTGAATCCAAACAGTGAAGTTACATCTAGTCCCTCATCTTTGCCTATGCACTATATTTCCAGTGCTTTGTCCAGTCTTGTTTCACGTCTAGCACGTATGTGATGGCTTTTCATTGCACATAAGACAATGCCTTTGGCATTAACAAATGCACAGAAGTTTTATTTTATTGGCAACTTTATTGGTATAATATTGCTGATTCTGTTCTTCTTGTTTGGAATAGGCTTTTTTATAACTCTTCAAGCTTGGGTTACTCATTTTTTACCTTGTCTTAAGCAATTCCTTATATTTAAAAGATTTTTTTTTTTCAAAATAACTCCCTGTTTCTGTTTAAAAATCTTAGTATTTGCAGAAGATGACATTTTGATGACAGTACAAACTGAAGCCTTATTTTTCCCAGGAAACTCTTCTAGCATGCATGGGAGCCAGATCTGCACAAATCCAGTAGTTTGCATTGACCTATTCCTGGAGGTACAGCTCTCAAAAAGAACTCTGTCCTCATACCTTGCTCACTTTTGGTTTGGACCCAGTTTGGGGGACCTTCAACAAAGGCTCCATTTACAACAGTTTTTTTCTTATCTCAGAGAACTAAGAAAAGACCATTTCCTAAAGGTCACTGATGCAACTTTTATTCAACAGTATATTCTGACTTGAATGATTTGAACTGTTTAGCTCCACATGAAGGACTTTTTAGGTCATCAGTTTCTTCAAACCTTTACATTAATGTTCAGCCTACCTGTCTCCTCCTACTCTTCCCAAAAAAATCCTTTGAATTCATGTAATTCTTAACTTTTCAGTCCAAAAATTACAAAAGTAGTATCACTACATTTTAGTGGTGATTTTTCAAGGAGTGATGTAGGGGTTTTGCCTCATAGTGCTTATTAAACTTCATGAGTCATATGACTAAATCCCCTCACAAAGTTAATGTAAAGTTTAAGGAACAGTCAGTTAAAACCAACAGACATGGATCTAGAGCAAAGAAAACTTACCCTTGCTGGAGGGCGATTGGGCTAGGGTATATTTAAATGAACTGGACATACACAAGTTCCTGGGACCTCATGGGATGCACCCGTGACTGCTGAGAGAGCTGGCCCAGGTCACTGTGAAATCACTCTTGGTTATTGTGTGGATTGTCTGGCTCATAGTTCACAAATGAGTTTCACCATGTCTAGTGCACACAGGTGACTCATGGGGGGTTACAAAAGCCACCCAGCCTTGGATTGCCTTGAGGCCCTGTCTCTCTGCAGAGACGACTCACTGGGAGCTGAGTAGACAGCTTAGCCCTGGGTTGTCTGATAAACCCTAAACTAAACAGGGTGGTGGCTGTGCCATTCAAAGAACCAAAACCTGAACTGAGCCTTGAAATCCTTTAACAAATAGTATGCCCTTAGTCTCAATCCAACCACTATTCCGTTGCCAGAGGAAGCAAGGTTAAAAAAAAAAGAACTGGAGGGTTTCAGCTTCAGTTTCAAATTACAACCTTGTGTATTCAAACAATCACAGACCAGCAAAGGAAAGATAAGGAGAAACTCCACTCAGATATACATAATCCATTTAGGCATATATCATAATCCACTCACACATAGTCATACACACCATTCCACAAGTCAGGGGATAAAAACTCTAAGATTCAGGTTGGAAATGGGGGAGTCACATCTCTAACTATACAGTTGGCTTGTGAAGGAGACCCTTCCCTGCCTTGATCAGGACGCCGATCAAGGTAGCTTCCCTGGGATTGAAAGCCCTTACCTGGAGGGATAAGTGAATATTGTTTATGCTTTAAGTTTGTAAACACGTGTGTGCTTGTGGTTGTGTGTAAATCGCTTGTGGTTGTAATAGTGTACTACTCTTGCCTTAAAAATTGCAATAGTGTATTCCTCCATTGTATCTGTAAAACCTGCAATAAGTGGCCTGTTAAGTCTGTATGTGAACTTCAAATAAATCATTTGCTTGAACCTTGCAGTTAAGTCTGTGAGTGAAGTTCAAGCTGTTTGCTTGAACCTCGAAGTCAAGTCTTTTTCCACCACAGTTATCTCTGAAAGGTCGCAGTGATTAGGGGAGATCCCTGATGACTGGAAGACAGCAAATGTCACTCCTGCCTTCAAGAAGGGCAAAAAGGAGGATCTGGGGAACTACAGGCCGATCAGGCCTACCTGAATCCCTGGGAAGGTTGTGAAGCAAATAATCCTGAAAACAATTTCTAAAATTATTGAGGACAAGAAGGGGATTGGAAAAAGTCCATATGGGTTTGTGAAGGGGAGATGATGTCTGATCATTCTCATAGTCTTCTACAATAAGACAACTGTCTCGATGGATGAGGGGCAAAAAGTGGATACTTTTTAGCTTGACTTAGCAAGGCTTTTGTCACTGTCTCCCATAACATCATCAAAGACAAGCTTATGAGGTATGTGCTAGGTAAGTGCACAGTGAAGTGGATCGAAAACTGCTGAAACAGCTAGGCTCAAAGCGTTGCAAACAGCAACACAAAGTCCAGCTGGAGGCCAGCCCTTACTGGTGAACCCCAGAGGTCAG